>NW_026057586.1:40662118-41005222 GCF_023721935.1 Panthera uncia | reverse complement strand
GGGGGAAATTAGAAAATGGGAAAAGCGGCAACAAATAAAAATTGAGAATCAAATAAAAATTGAGACACACATTTCATTGAAGACATTGTACCTCAGGGCCCAGAGGGCTACATCAGGAAGAATGTATTCCCCATGAATGCCCCATTTGTTCTGCGCAGCCAGTTTGGGCCCGTTCTGTAAATGCCTGAAGACTTGACATGCAGCCGGCTTTTCCCTTGATTCCACACTCCAAATAAGGTGAGGCATGGAAAAAGGGTTGGTGATATTTCACCGAACTTAAATGGGAGCCACCACTGGCCTGAGAAAAGAAGGCAAAGAGGGAGCCTGGCCTAGAAAACTTTTAAGTAGCAACTAATTTTGTCTCTACTACCACTCGGTGTCTCTTTATTGGTCTCTCTCCTTGCCCTCGAAGGCCTGGGTTTTCATGTTGCTGACTGTCCAAATACCCCACGTGGACTTGCACTCCCCCTAAGTTCCCTGTGTTCCCAAATGACCACTGGGTCTTTTTCTTTCCTGTATTCAAAATTTCTATTTCTTCTATTACTTAAAACATCCTTGTAAGAAAGCAAGCTCATAGAAATTAATTCATACTACAGGGTGATTGACAGCCTGGAGTATTATTGATCGCATTGGGAGAGAGATTAAAGAAAGGGGATGGATGGGAGAGCTGGATTTCTTTTGAATCACACCAACATCAGTTTAAAACAGGGCAGTGAGGGGCACCTGGGTGGCTCAGTCGGTTAAGCGTCCAACTTCGGCTCAGATGGTGATCTCACGGTTTGTGGGTTTGAGCCCCGTGTCAGGCTCTGTGCTGACAGCTCGGAGCCTGGAGCCTGCTTCAGATTGTGTGTCTCCCTCTCTCTCTGCTCTTCCCCTGCTCATGCTCTGTCTCTCTCTGTCTCAAAAATAAATAAAATATTTAAGAAAAAAATTTTAAACAAAAACAAACAAAACAAAACAAAAAAACAGGGCAGTGAGTGGGGAAGTGGCATTTTACAATTCCCAGGCTTGAATTAGAACACAGCAGATGGTGATGGGTTTGAGGTCTTGAATCTTAGGATGGTCATGCCCCACTCAGTCCCTTCAGTAAGATTTGTGCCCCCCTCCCAGCTCCCTTTATCCTTTAAAATCTGACCGACACAGGAGGGTTTATCGGCTCTAAATTTTACAAACGTTGATTAATAGAAAAGGGAAGGAAAACGGTGATAGAATCTTTTTACCAGAATTAGGTTTTTAAAAGCGTTCAGTATTAGCTCCAAGAAAAGCATTTCATCTCTGGAGCCTTGCTGGTGGGAGTCAGGGAGCCTGAGCTGGAACAGCCATTTGCCAGCTGGCTCCACATTTGTGCATGCAGAAAGAAACTGTGAAGCAAGGCTACTGTTCCACCTAGTTCCCTCTTCCCTTCCCACTGAAACCAGAGAAGTTTCATTAGCTGTATACAATTTAAAAAATTGTTCTTAAGTTTATTTTTGAGAGAGAGAGCAAGTGAGCATGGGAAAGGGACAGAGAGAGAGGCAGATGGAGAATGTGAAGCAGGCTCCACGCTATCAGCCCAGAGCCCGATGCAGGGCTCAAACTCACCAACCATGATTTCAGATCATGACCCGAGCTGAAATCAAGAGTTGGACGCTTAACCAACTGAGCCACCCAGGCGCCCCTAACTGTATACGATTTTAAAGAAATTACCCAAATGTACATGAACAATTTCCTAATATGCTTAGTTAATGCAGCACATAAGAACTAAGTATAAGAGGCTCTCTCTTTTTAGAACTTTAGGTTCCTATTGTCAGATACATTCAGCTTTATGTCATCATCCTCCCTTTTGGTTTTCATTTTATTTTAAATGTTGCATTAACTAATATATATATGTGTGTGTGTGTGTGTGTGTGTGTGTGTGTGTGCGTGCATGTATGTGTTTATCCTTATCCAAAAGTAGAGCATTCCTATGAAAACTTTCATAAAGCGAAATGGCATAAAGCAAAGAAGCAATTACCATTCATCTACATGGAAAATTTTTTTAGTGTTCCCAGTCCCAAAATTTAACCTCTCTTAGGCTTCTCTGATACCTTAGGACACATCTTACTAAGTGATGTACAAAATTAATGGAGATAAAGCAGAGATGCTCACAGACACAGTTCAAAGCTGAGGCAGCTTGATACTGAGATGCTGAGTGAAGTTCCCCGGGGGAAGGAGCTTGGCGGGCCCCCCTTCTCTGCCTGGGTACACGCTGCCTCTATAAGGCTCACCGCAAGGAAAACGCTAAATGCTATCCTCTCTTTTTGCATATAAGCAAAATTCTTCTTCAGGTACCTTTAGGTTAGCAAAAACAGGTAGTAATGCAAGGTTTTCATGCAAGTGAAGTGGCATAACATGAACTTTTGAAAAGTGAGGGATATCACTCTCTCTCTCTCTCTCTCCTATCTATCTGTGTATCTATCTATCTCTCTACTCTCTCTATATCTTCAGTAGTCCTGAATCTCAGGGAAAAAGATGTTAATACTTAGGATTACAATCTCAACAGAAGATCTTTGGTGTTTTTTGTTCAAATACTGACAATAACTCTGTATAGTGAACATAGTTCTCTTTCTTGAGAATAAGGAAACTTAGATATATTCCTCATAATAATCCTTCTCCAAACCATAAAGCACACACTCAAAAGCATAAAAACAACACAATTTTTCAGTCTACAATTTCCTGTTGTAGTTTAACATGGTGGCTATGTATTTTTTAAGACCTTATTAGGGTAACCAAGCAGACAGAACTAACTGCCCTTCATGATCTAGTTGCCAACCAGAAGGAAAATGAAATTCTAGTAGTCTTTGGAGCTACTCAGTGGTACAAAATTTTTAAAGAGCTAAAAATTGCAGTACAGTTTACCATAATGTTTGATATAATCCTATTAACTTAAATCTGGAATAAGAACAGAATTTCTAGCCCAGATAGCTGTTCTATATTCAATCAAGTACAGCATAGTTATCATTGAACTGATATTAACTAAACACATTTGTTGGAAAGCTATCTATAAAGAATAGCAGATCCTTTATAGACCTTAAATCCAATGTTACAGCATGATTTTGCTAGCTGTCTATTTATTTTGCAATAAAGAAGGCCAAATACGTTTAACATTTCAAGCTTCTTGGAAAAGATAAGCAAAAAATTGCTATAAAACTACAAATTGGTAAATAGTACAATTAAAAATTTAGAAAACTTCATATCTATTTTTCTAATATATATGTTAAAAACATATCTATATATATTAGAAATTGAAATTCTAATATATATCTAGCTAAATATATACATATATGTATGTATATATATACATATATATATATACACACACACACACACACATATATATATATATATATATATATATTAGCAATTGAAATTGAACTTTAAATATCCCTTTTGGAAACTTCCAGAATGTCTGGCAAAAACACATCTCATTGTAGAACATTAACATTATCTCTTTGCGCACGTTTCTGCTAATGTAGTAAATTTGGCTCCCAAATTATTTAAAAAGTCAAGGCCATCTTCTTCCTGTTTTTCGCTGCAGCACCCTACAGAACCAGCTGGAGATCCCTTTCCTTCATAGTTATACGTAAGGACATAATCTTGAGATGGCACATGGTTTTCATTCTGATTACACAGATGCAATTTCTGTAAAATAAACAAACAGAAAAAAGGATTGTATTGTTGTATTATTTTAAGTATTCTTAAACATATGAACATAAAATTTATTATTTTATTTACCTTTTATGTCTAATTTTTAACCAGTGTGTCCTCTAATGGAGTCCTACATACAAAAAATGCACATGATTGGTCGATATCACAACCATACCATAAAATCAGTATATCTTACATTTCTAGTAATCCATACAAATAAAAAAAATTATATATATACAAATGTTATATTTATGTATATTTAAATTATCATTAAATGCTTAACTCTAAACTTTCTATCTGGAGTTCAGGCTAGTCCACAAAACGGTGACACTATGCACGGTGGCCTAGAATTTGACGTTGGATATCTGAACAGTCCGGGTTTTGAGTCCCAGCTCTGGCTGTACCAGCTACGTATGTGACTTTGAGCAGGTCACTAAACATCTCTCAGTCTCACTTCTCACTCTCCTTACATCTAAAATGGGAATATACACAGTGACTATCTCACGATACTGATGAAATAATAGCGCATGAAAAATACTCTTCCTTCGCCCAGCACATAGTAAGTATTCAAAACACATTAACTAAAACCACTACTACATGCAGTTTTAAAGTAGGCAAGAATTATCACATTGGTTTCAGAATGACGTTTTCCGAGACAGCCAAAACATGACAAAATAGAGAGATGCGCAAGACATTTTAGTGAGATTAAAAATACTCAACATAACCCGGATTGCAAAAACCAGCCCTTTGCACTGGAGAGGCCATGCATTCAGCCACATCCACCCTCACAGTCTGTTACTGGCCAGCTTGTCTAACCCCTGGGCTCCTCCTCCTCACCTGTGTGTCCCCTGCCTCTCTAACCCAGAGCTTATTTCCTTGGCTTATGTTATCAAGTGTCTTTCTTCATGACCGCTTCAGCCTCGTATCCCATTAAGTGATGTGCACATTGAAGAACACCCCTAGGAGTGCTTCTTAAGCTTCACTCCTTCCCCTGCCTGATCTTACATGAATACTGGCTGTCTAGAAACAGAAAAGAGATTAACACTTGAATTTGACGGGAAAAAATATGCTATGGACATGCGATAAGCTATAGCCACGTCACAGAAAGGTGCCTAGTTGCAATCCATTAAAGGATTAAGGGCTTCTGGTCCACTGTTGGTGTTACAATGGTACTGGCACACTCTGATAAAAAGAAAACTTAGTACCAGGAAGAATATTCAATCCAGTGGTTCTCTACCCAGGTGGCACATGTGAATTGCCTGAGGAGTTTTAAAAATAATAATTCTAGGGCCGCCTGGGTGGCTTAGTCAGTTAAGTGTCTGACTTGGGCTCAGGTCATGATCTCCCATCTCATGGGTTCCAGTCCCACATTGGACTCTGTGCTGACAGCTCAGAGTCTGCAGCCTGCTTCAGATTCTGTGTCTCCCTCTCTCTCTGCCCCTCCCCCACCCTCAAAAATAAATACAAATTTAAAATAATAATAATAATAATAAGCCAAACCAATTAAATCCAAATCCTTCAAGGTGGAGCACAGGCATTAATATCTTTTAAAAGCTCCAGGGGGATTTTGATGTGCTCCCAGGACTCAAAAATCATGATTTAATCCTTCCTTTGTTTTACATCCTTGCTGTCTCCTGAATAAAAATGTTTTATATATGAATGGTGCTTTTTACATTACATATAGTTTATACAGCTCATATTATTTAATGTTCATCCTAGAATTGTGTGCAGATGTTTTGTTTTCAGAGAGAGATGTAGATTTGATTTGGGGGAGTTTTGTGATTGTAGGGAGTAAGATTTTTTTTTCACATTCTTCTATATGAAAATAATTCGTGAGGTAAACTACATCTAGAAGTGGCATGTGGCTTTAGGTTGGATATTAGAAATTTCCAGATCTCATGAGATTTTAGAAATTAAAAGAAATATGACAGATGGAATAAAATCTCTTTTATGTTAAATAATGTAACAAAATCAAAGGGCGTGGGGGTGGGGAGGCGTGGAGGAGGGCAGTGCTGGGAAGGACCAGAGAATGAAAGAGAAAAGATACATTGAAAAGATACATAGGGAAAAGCAACTTGTGCAACTGTATGCTAATTTCAATTTCCTCTTGTTCTACACTTGGATATTTAAACCGTAGAATGGAAACCTGAGGGAAACTCACTTCACCAAGGCGGGGCTGGGTGAAATTATGCCACTCGGAGTAGGTGTGTCTGCAGTTGTCCGTCTCCACGTGTCCTCCCCTGCAGGAATCCAGGGTGTGATGATGCCCCGTCCCCCGGCACGATTCCAGGGTCTGGTGTCCGCCTTTCACCATTTCAATGGTCTCCTGCCCTCCATTCTTCATTCCTGATCCCATGGTACCGCAAAAGCCTTGGCCAGAGTTATTGACTGTCTGGGTCATAAACCCATTGGCAGAACACTGAAATAAAATAAAATAAGACCATTTGTATCAGGAGGAAATGGATCCCAAGTGATAAGAAGGCAAGGGAGAGAGAATGTTTATTCAACGTTTTATTGATTCATCCGTATTTTCTAATTGTGTGCCCGGTCTAGGGATACAAAGATGGGCATGATCCCTCACCAGCTCTAAGAAGCTCTTATTCCAGTGAGGCAGAAAAATCAGATGATTACTTTAAGAATGTACATGTAGGTGAATGCAGAATGCTATAGGAACACTGAGGAACACATTAAAATCCACATCCAGAGAGAGTAAGTGGAGAAGTCTAAGAGTAGGGGCTCCGATTGAGAAATGGGAGGAAAAAATCACCACCTGCAGGAAGGTCTACAGGCAAAGGCAACGGGGTGCTTTGGGGGTCTTCAGCTTCAGCCTGTTGAGAGTGGCTGCCACATAGGGTTCAGGGTAAGAGAGGAAGTGGAGAGGTTATAAAAGGCCAGAGAATATAAAGAACCATATGCCATGCTAAAAAATATAGACTATCGGGGCACCTGGGTGGCTCAGTCGGTTAAGCGTCCGACTTCGGCTCAGGTCATGATCTCGCGATCCATGAGTTCGAGCCTCGCGTCGGGCTCTGTGCTGACAGCTCAGAGCCTGGAGCCTGTTTCAGATTCTGTGTCTCCCTCTCTCTCTGACCCTCCCCCGTTAATGCTCTGTCTCTCTCTGTCTCAAAATAAATGAACGTTAAAAAAAAAATTAATAAAAAAAAATAGACTATCATGAAGATTACGGAGACTCAAAGAAGGGTTTTAATAGACAGGCAAGGCACATATTTTTAAAAAGTCATTCTAGGCGATAATGTAAAAGACAAATAAGAAGACAATAAGTTGAGTGTCACAGATATCAGAGAGATATCACAGGTATCACCTGAACCATTCTAGGTGAAACATGATAAGGATCTAAGCCAAAGTAGAAGCAAAGATGACTCAAAGTGGCTAGACCCCACACGAAGTTTACTGGCAGTTAGATGGATGAAGCAGCAAATGGAAGGAATTATTCCTATGTGCTCTGCTTGTGCAACTCCAGATGGCATAATTCCCTGAAGTTGGGATGAAGGATGTGCTTGTGGGTGAGAGGAGGGGGAACAATTCAATTTGGGGCATGGCAAGTTTAAGAAACCCGTGGATGTCCACAATGCATATATGAATATGGGGTCTGGAGCTCAGGTAGGGGAGCTGAGCTGACGCTCTAATTCCAGAAGTCACCACCATATAGGTGGTAGTTGAAGTCACAGGGATAAATTATAACACCCAGGGAAAATGGTAGACTAAACAAAAAGAAGGCTAATAACAGAACACAAGAACAAATGTTTTAAGGGGTTGGTAAAGGAATTAGAAGGCAGAACTGATCTGAAATAGCAACTGAGAGAATGAAGGAATCCAAAAGACAAACTCTGAAGCCATGCAGAGAGGATTATGGTAAGGAGAAAACATCAAAGTTGTTTAAGAATTGGTCCAAGTAAAGTAATCACCTCTCAGATTCAAGTAAAAGAGTGGCCACTGGTAATCTGTGTCAAAAGAATTTCCACGAAGTGCTGAATGAACAGGAACTAATGTCATGGAGAAATCGAGTATTAAATCTCTCAAAGAGTTCAGTTTCAAAGAAAAAGAGACATGGAAGGAACTAGAGCAGACAGAGTTGAGGGGATGTTTGAAGATGAAAAAGACTTGATTCAACAGTAACTTAATGCTGGAACCTCAGTTGGAAGTCTGGGCCATGGGTGAGAAGTCGAGTTACCGTGGCAACCTCAGGGTGTCAGTTCTAATTATAAACCGTTACTTTCAGACAAGACCTCCATTAAAATCAGGCTCCGTTGTGCCATCTTCTTGCCAATTTGTTTTCCTTCTATTGAATATGCAGAGTCTCTAACTAAACTGGAAGATTTTCAAGTTCAGATGATTTGGAGTTTCAGATATTTCAGAGTCTGAAATGTATCTATAAACGTCATACATAGTATCTCATTGCCTTAGAAAATTATACCAGAAAGGAGAACTAAAAAGTAGCCATTTGGTGGCGCTGCTGCCCTATATTTTTTGCTTAGGTTGCTGCTACCTTGAAATTCTATTCAAAAAAAAAAAAAAACCCTGATTATCAAATCTCCTTGATGGTATAATTTTTGTCATTATAAATACATGTTCAGAGATCACCCAACCTAATACCGGGAGACTTGAAGATAAACTAAAACCAAAGCTGAGTCCACAGTTCCATGTTTCACATTCTATTCTCTGTTCCTTCCTGACCATCTCCACGCCCAAAGTTTATTCTCACATGGTATCAACAGCTCCTGTTCCACGTCAATGATTTCCAGATTTAACTTCTCCAGTCCTGACTTTTCAACCAGCTCCTAACCCCATCTGAACTGCCTCTGACTTAAACTTAGCTCTAAAAGTAACGTCATCACCTTTACTCATTGTACTAAAATGAGCTTACCCATTCACTACAAAGTTTTGTTACATTTTTTTAAAAAAATTTTTTTAATGTTTTATTTATTTTTGAAAGAGACAGAGTGTGAGTGGGGAGGGGCAGAGAGAGAGAGGGAGACACAGAATCTGAAGCAGGCTCTGGGCTCTAAGCGGTCAGCACAGAGCCCGACACGGGGCTCGAACTCACAAACTGCGAGATCCTGACCTGAGCTGAAGTCAGATGCTTAACCGACTGAGCCACCCAGGTGCCCCTGTTACATTTTGCAAAAATATGCCTAAAATTATGTTCTGGTATAAATTAATAATCCCAAGTCCTTCTGAGAAGTGCTCCTAACAGAGAACAGGTAAATAGGTGTGAGTATGTTATGGTGAAATGGCCAACTAATACCATCAGCTCCAGCATCAAATGGTAAAGAACAAATATGAAGAACATCTCAATCATTCCATTCTCAGATATAAAATAAGATCTTACTTTGAGCCAAGGACTATCAGGGACTAAATGGATTTTCTGAATGGAAAAATAATTACAGGGCTCCACATGGAGGCATGTCAAGCACAGGAGGGCTATGACTTTGCATGATGGTGGGAAGGAGGTTAAAGAGAGAAAGTCAATAAGAAAGGTATCTTTGACATATCAAAGGCTTGATATGAAGTCACTGTCCCTGGCTATGGCCTCTGTCACTTTGGCTTCACTTTTTATTTTGTTACTCTAGAGTTAATAAGCTATCATTTACATATTTGAAATATTGATTATCCTTATTTTAATTTTCCAGTTATCATTAGACTACTAGAGTTATCTCCTGCTTAAACTATAGCAAGATTCTAATCCTTGAACTTCCCCATCCTTAGTGTCTTGCTGTTCTCACCGATCACCCTACTGACTCAGCATCATGCTGTTCCCATTATGCCAATCTATGCAGGAAAACTTTCACTGGCCCTTCCTTTCCAAGAAGATAAACCCCAAATCCTTAGTGTGGCATATGATAGCCCCATCTCTTACATCCTCTCCCCCAAAACCCTAAGTTTCAAGCTTCTATTCTAAAACACCATTTCTTCCATCTCAAAACAACCTCTTTACTATTTGTTGAATAATCCCTAAACTTTGTCATCCCCTTTTTCATTCTTTATTTTTTAATTTCATGTTTATTTCTTTCTTTTGAGAGAGAGAGAGTGAATGGGGAAGGGGTAGAAAGTGGGGGAGACAGAGAATCCCAAGCAGGCTTTGCGCTGCACAGGGCCCAATGCGGGGCTCAAACTCATTAACTGCAAGATCATGACCTGAGCTGAAATCAAGACTCAACCAACTGAGGCACCCGGGCGCCCCTCCTGTTTTATTCTTAAGGCTGTTTTCCTCCTCTTTAACTATTCCCACAACCTCTTCACTTTCAACCCCTTCTTACTCTTTCAGTTACAGAGTAATCTGTACCTCTTTCACCAGGCCCTTCAGGTTGATCCAGAGAACACGAATGCACTTATGTATCACAAGTGTCTTTGAACTAACAGTGCTCTGTCATGGTGCTAATGTTTACTGAAATGTTCCTACTTATTTTTCCCATAGAAGTAGATTCAACTGCTCACAAGTACATTGAAATCTTTTTGAGGGAAAAATATGCCTTGTAAGAACTCTTGAAATATATGCGCCCCCCCGCCTCCGCCAAAGAAGAAGCCTAGTACTAAGCACCTCAGCAGTCCCAAGAAATACATAAGGAAAGAAAGTGGCAATAATCTTCCAAGTAATCTACCCTCCACCATATAAAAATATATATCTCTTTGGTATTTTCTTAATTTATCGTCAGAACTTTTAGTAGGTTTTTTCCCCCATTATATATAATCAAAGAGAGAAACAAATGATACCTGGAAATGTACATGGTACAGAGCAGCTGAAACACGGTTATTATAATAAATCCACATCAAAAAGTTTTAAATCATAGCACTAGAGGGTGGAAAAATGATAATTAAAACAACACATGTCTTTTTGTAATTTTTTTTTCAACGTTTTATTTATTCTTAAGAGAGAGAGAAACAGAGCATGAATGAATGAGGGGCAGAATGAGAGAGAAACACAGAATCCAAAGCAGGCTCCAGGCTCCGAGCTGTCAGCACAGAGCCCGATGTGGGGCTTGAACTCACAAGCCATGGGATCATGACCTGAACCAAAGTCAGACACAACTGACTGAGCCACCCAGGCGCCCCAAAACAACACATGTTTTAAGAATTCTAATAAATGCCACTACATAAATATCTGAATATCGGCAGATAAAATACTTATGCCTACAAAATCTGACCAAATTAAAAATATAAATTAACCCCTAAATTTCAAAATAACTTCAGAAGAATCAGTAAAAGAAATTATGGGAGATATTCAGAGATACTCATTTAAAACACTTACCACCTTATCATCTCCAGGTGCTTCTGTGTTTGATATGATTAAGTTCTGCTGTGCTAAATCTTCAGGAAAACGTTTTCTTTTTTTGGCACCAAAAACTCCACATACCAAAGTTAGCAATACAGCTGCATTTAAAAAAAAAAAAAAAAAAAAAAAAGTTTAACATACATAGAATAAAATACTCATCTTTTATTTTTTATTACCTCAAGTGCACAGGAGGAAAACCACTAACCACGGTCCCATGAATTACCTTGGCCTTTCTAAATTAATAGGCCATGATTTAGCTTGGATTTTAAAAATGTGAATTAATTATATGTGTATATATATATATATATATATTTTTTTTTAAGTTTATTTCTTTTGAGAGACACAGAGACAGCACAAGTGGGGAAGGGGTAGAGAGAGGGAGAGAGACAGAGAAGAGAGAGAGAATCCCAAGCAGGCCCCATTGCAGGGCTCAAACTCATGAAACCGTGATATTGTGACCTGAGCCTAAACTAAGAGTCAGACACATAACTGACTGGGCCATCCAGCAGCCCCATTAATTATATGTATATTTTGATAATAGTTCTTTTAAGGGTTCGAATTCTATCTATCATGCATGTTAAAGTATTCACAATCGTGGATTAAACAGTAAATTTTCAAAAAATTCAATGACATTAATTTAAGACAGAGACTTTAAGAGATTTACTCATTCCCAAAAAAACGGTTTGCCTGTATGAAAAGCGTGACAAAGAAACTTTTTTTCTAGAATATCTTGTCTCCAAGTATCTTAATTAAAACTACTCTGTATTTTGTCTATTCAAAATTTTCATTCTATGTCATACCTGTGGGAGGTTGAAATATGTGTCAATAAGATTAGCAGTAATAATAATAACGGTTAATAATCACAGTTCCTTACAATGTTCCACAGGCTCCTCCACCAAGGATGGCCAAACTGCAACCCCAAACCCCTTCCCATGAATTTTTTGGATGACTACATGTTTTTGAATGGCCCATGAACTATGGTTTTTACATTTTTAAATGTTTTTTTAAAACATTTTAAAATGAATAGTAAGTAGTTCATTACATGTGAAAATTATATGAAAGTCAAAGTTTAGCATCCATTAATAAAGTTCTTTTGGAACGCAGGCATGCCCATCACTTAAATATTTTCTATGGCTGCTTTCCTACTAGCAGGGTGGATTTCCCTGGTTATACGTGAAACCACATGGCCTGCAAAATGTAAAATATATACTATCCAGCCCTTTACAGAAAAAGGGTACCAATCTCTGCCTATTCTATGTGGCCACTTGTTAAACTTTCTGGTTCCGTGTCCTACCCCACTCTCTTGATCCACTCCACTCCAGCCACACCAGTGCCCCTGTCATGCCTTGACTTCTCCAGCCACCCTCTCACCTCAGGGCCTTTGTGCTGACCTCTGACTGAAAAACTCTTCCCCCAAGTACTGTACTTAGCTGACTCTTTGACCTTTCACAAAAATCATTGAAGATAACCTTGTCAGGCCTGCCAAACCATCCACTGAAAACCGGAGTCACTAGCCCTAATCCTCCCCCAACACCACACACACACACACACACACACACACACACGCTCCACAGCACTACAGCTCCTAATTATTTTGCTCTATTTTTTCCTCCACAGCATTTCACTTATTTATTAGTTTACTGTCACAAGGCACACTGTTTGCATTTGGTTTTGTCTGTTTTGTTCACTGATGACTCCCAAGCACCTGGACAATTTCTGGAATATAGTAGGTGTTCAATGTATATTTATTTTGTTGAGTTGTTGAAAAATAATGAGCATTGTACTGTTTGAAGCTTTTCACATGAGTTACCCAATTAATGCTCAGTGCTGCCCCATAAAGGAGGCTACAAATACCCCCTTTCACAGATGAGGAAACTGAAGCACAGTTAAGTAACTCGCCTCCAGTCTCATGGCTTGCAAATGATAGAGCTTGGTTACGAACTCAATGGTTTGGTGCCTGGGTCTTGCTCTTAACCACTAGTCCTATCACAGAACAAAGGAACAACAGCTAATCTAGGCTGGAAGAGTGGATGGAAATAAAAAAAAAGAGGATAAAATATGGTACCATTGGGAATGACACAACTGACAAGCAAGAGGTTAAAAAAAATCCAAAACTGGCAAGATACACCCAAGAAGAGATATTGCTGTGATCCGAGTAAGTGCCCTAAGTCCGTGGCTGAATGATGACAAGAGATCACAGTGGCTTATAGTGGACTTTCATATGGCAGTAGTTTTAGAGTGTTGATTTTGCCCTAAAAGGGGTAGTACTAGGACCAAGAAATGGAAACTATACATTGCCAGATTTGGAAAAAATCTAAGGAACTTTAAGCAGCCCTGTCCAAATATGAAATTTTGTATCACAAAAAGGATCTTGTTCCTTCTTCCCGAAAATATTCCATCAGAAATCTGATAATAACACGAAAGCAATTTGTAATGAGGACTCACCCCGGCTGGACAGTTGGACAAGATTACTTTTCAAGGACCTTTTCCTGCACTCAGACATTTGTGAGATACAGATAGATATAGATAGATAGATAGATAGATAGATAGATATAGAGATTCTTTTTAGTTTCTTTTTTAATGTTTATTTTTGAAACAGAGAGACAGAGCACCAGCGGGGGAGGGGCAGAGAGAGAGGGAAACACAGAATCGGAAGCAGGCTCCAGGCTCTGAGCTGTCAGCACAGAGCTTGATGTAGGGCTAGAACTCAGGGACTGCAAGATCATGACCGGAGCCGAAATCAGACGCTCAACCGACTAAGCCACCCAGGGCCCCTTTTTGTGATATATTTTAACTTTAAGTAGGCAAAAGGACTTACAAAATAGTAATGCTATGCCCAGCAGTATGGCCAGGATCGCCCATTTTCCGAGTATTACTCCTGCGCTCCTTCGGGTCGGCAGACATTGACTTGGATGAGTACAATCACACAGATTAACTCTCACAGTTTTTGTTGCAGATTGACCTTCTCTATCTTTTACAGTAATAGGAACACTATATTCCTGAAATTCAGCATTTTTCTGATATGAAAGACGGGCAGCTGTATCTGAAAGAAAATGAAAGAATTATATTTTTAATGGACATTTATTTCTAGCATTTGTTTCATCACACTTGTTTCTAAACATGTTATTCTCAAGGAACCACCTGCCACATGAAAATGAATAAAAATGGACAACTACCTTCTATTATTCTATCTTCTATTCTATTCCTAGTGCTACCTTTATCAGCACTAATATTACCATGTATGTGTTGCCCATCGTAACTTTCTAGAGGAGAGGCTTAGAGAAATAACTTGGCATTGGAGTGACCCAGTAGCATTTCTGCAGCATTTAATATTACTTATCTATATCCTTATTTACAAACCAATGATGCTACATTGGCTCTTGACACACACTTCAACCTTTTTTCTATAGTACCAGTTTATGGTACTTATAAAGAACTAACACTTGTTACACACAAAGCATGTCCGAAGTCAACATTCTCTT
Organism: Panthera uncia; assembly: GCF_023721935.1. Lineage (NCBI taxonomy): Eukaryota > Metazoa > Chordata > Mammalia > Carnivora > Felidae > Panthera > Panthera uncia. Next base: position 40,990,783 of record NW_026057586.1, on the reverse strand, counting down.
ATCCATTTATTTTCTGGTATCTGTCCATTATCTTTATGTACAAGGTAACTTTTCAAAGTACAATAGACCCTTTGTTATTATGCCTTCCCTCTAGAAGTAATCTCAATACCACAAAGCTAGTTAATGCCACCCAGGCTGGGTGTAAGGCTTACATAAAAACAGATGTATCTGTATCCTAACAATATGTTCTTATCAACTATGATATTTCCCCAATAGTCTTGATACCTACTGTAATGACTTTATTATCAACTGATCAAAAGCTCCATGCATTATTAATGCCAATCACAACCTTCTGAGTTTTGCAGTAAGTGAAATGAAGAAGTAGCACCATGCACATCCTGGAAGTCATCTGTAATGTCTAAGCCTTTCTTAAACGCACTGTTACAGCTGTTAAGAACTTGAAAGATTTCTGCCTGCATCTCAAATGTAGGGCTCCCCAGAGGAGTGTGAATTACTGCTAAGGTTTAGATGGAACCCTCCCATCTCCTATTGTGGCTAAGGTAAAATCCTCCAAATTCCTCTCCTCCCTCAAGACCACAAGCTGTACCATAGTCACCTCTGCTGTCCTTGTCACTCAACTCTGCCCTCTTCAAACTGTCCTGTCACCAATGTCACCTTGTTAAGACAAATCTGGGCACAGCATTCCTTACTGGCACACTCTCAGTGCATTCCTGCTGTCACTGACTGTACAAAAGTCAGTCTCCTCAGCCTACTACATAAGGTGCTTCATCACCAGATTCCATCGCCACTCCACCGCCCCCCCCCGCCCCACACTCTCTGGGCATTCCTGCTAAAACCTAAACTCTAACACTGGTTTATTTATCCCCTTAGCATTTCCCTTCTTTATGCATATTTATTAACCAATTATTTTTAAACAAACACTTAATTAAGCAGTTAGTATCTACTAAGCACTGGGCTAGGTGCTGGCGAAACACAAATGAATCACAATTATCCTGAGAAACTCGTGTATTGGAAAAGAAAGGTAAACAGGTGATAACACAACACAAAAGAAGCTATAATAAAGGTACAAAAGGTCATGGTGCTACTCCTTCTACTTCAAGAAAGACTTCGTAGATGTGAGCATCTGAATTGCTGTCATGTCTGTCTTGTTAATTTCTACGTGTATCACCAGGGTCAGAACGGTGCATAGTAGATGGTAGGGGCTCCATAAGAACCTCATGAATTAATACCAAGCTATGAAATGGGAAGGGTAGTATTCTAGGAAGAAAGGATAGCATACACAAAAATCCAATTGTATGGAAGAGAATGGATAGTAAGAAAACAGCAGTGAATGGTGGCTGAAATATAGAACTACACTCCCCCAGAAATCACTATCACAGGATGCTGTCCTGACGGCTCCCATCCAACATCTCTGTCCACAGCTCACCATGCTTCTTTCCAGAACACCACAGAGTGCTTGCCTCCTATACGCACATTCTCATTTCCAGAGTTTGCTTACACTAAAATTTAAACTCCCCATCTCTGTTCTCTCTTCACCTCCCTGGAGTCACTTTAAAACCACACCGGAAACAATTCGTCTTAATGATAAGTTGCCCAATATTTTCAGCAAAGCTTTTTTGTCTTTGTTGTAAATGTAAATTTTGCCTTCATAAAAAATGACAATTTCTTTCATTTTATATACAATATAAAGACCCCATCATAATATTTGTAAATTGTCGAATTAGGCTTCTAAAATATGTCAATGAGAATATTTTAGCAAACAAGCAAATTCACCCTCAGTTACTTTAGAGCATATAAATCGTTACTGTTTATTAAATACCATTAACTTTGGTGAGGGTCCACATTCTGTTCATTTCTGGAGAAGTGTCTGCCAAGCTGAAATAAAATGGAGGGCCATGGATAGGTTCATCGGGATCGACAGCTGAAATGTCAGTATACCTCATCTTTGGTTTGCAAATTGTTACATAACTTTGAAGTATTTCTGGTGGGTTATCATTCATATCTTCAATGTTAACTGCAAGTGTCCCAGTACATGATCTACCATCTAGGAAGAAAGGTAAAAGATTTAGTGTAGTTTTATGCGTTAACATTTTCTTAATAAAATAAATTAACTACCTTCTATATATGATATATGTTTCCTCAAATAAGCTGATATTAGAAAAAATGGTAAATAAGAATGTAGAAGAATAAACGAAACCTGTAGATCATCTAAAATGAGTACTGCCATTGATAATATCAGTTACAACTGCCAATAAACTTTTTGCCAGGATCACTACCAAACAAGAAAAATCAGTGTGTGAACTCTGTATTCGCAGGGGTCCCCTCTGGTACAGATGTTAATGAGCACTAGAAAGGCTACAAAAAGTTATTCTAATCTTGGTACACATTTAATCCACTTAGCAAGATTTTGAAAATATATGATGCTTGGGTTCCCCAAATATTCTGATTCATTTCATCTAAGTCAATGCTACAAAATGATTTTTTTTAATTTTTTAAATGTTTACTTATTTTTGAGAGACAGACAGAACGTGAGCATGGGAGGGACAGAGAGAGCGGGAGACACAGAATCTGAAGCAGGTTTCAGGCTCTGAGCTGTCAGCACAGAGCCCCATGCAGGGCTTGAACTCACGGTGAGATCATGACCTGGGCCGACGTGGGATACTTAACTGACTGAGCCACCCAGGTGCCCCTACAAAATGATTTTTTAAGTGCCCCAAGTTATTGTAATATGAAGCCAGGGTTAAGAAACTCTGAGTTGTTTTAAGCAACGGAATTCAAGCAAAGGGTCACTGTGACCTAATAATCAGCTAAGTTACTCAAAGATTCGATTTAAAATGGCATGAAAAGATCTAGAAGATTCTGGTGAGATCGTCTCATCCGATCCAAGACTTAAGTTTCCTCTTTGCCCTCCAACAAAGAGATCTATAAGCATGTGAGGTCCCACCATGCTGGGGATATAAAGATAAATAAATGGCTTCTTGTTGCTATGAAGGTTCACCTCGTTAAATGATTAAGAGAAATAGGAACCGTCTTCAAAGTAATTTCTGACAATTCAAAAATACCTATCACAACAATTCTGCACAATAATAATTGCAGCTTATTGTCCAATTCCTCCTAAGATACCATATTAAATAAAATTAACATTTTTTTTTTTTACCTTGGTCTATTGCCAGGACTGTTATATTATATAAGTCATTTCTGGGAGTCATGGCCTCCCGGTCCAGGATTTTGGAAGTTGTGATTGACCCTGAAATCTCATCAATGGTGATCCATCCTTTAGGATCATGCAATTTTTTGTACCTATTAATTTAAAATAAAAAGTCTTCAGCAATATAAAACATATTAAAATAAATTACTGTCTCAGTTATTACAAATACATTATCAGTATGTGGTTACAGACTTCTTCATACCTTATGCCGCTGGCACTTCTAGTTTCAGGGTCATATGCCTTATAACCATTGACCTTTGACCCCACTGCTGAGTGTTCTTGAATCCGTACATACTGGGCTGCAGGGCTACATTCGGGTCCTTCATCCTGATCCCTCACGTGAACTGTGACCAAGGCTCTGTTCATGGTTGTTCTGAGTGCAAAATCTCGAGTAAATGGAGCTTCATTGCTTACTCCAATTTCCAGGGTCACTTGGTGGTTTTCTTCATAATTCAGCGGCTTTTCAAAAAAGCACATGCATATCAGCATCAGTGTAAAATACCTTCGGAATTTCAAATAACAAGTGAGCATCTGCAAAAACGAACAGTGGTGCATAAATTCTATGCTCCCATTCAATCAATATGGACTTTTACCCGTTGCTAAAGAGAGAGGTGATTCTTCACTAAGCCTTTAGCAAGAGTGGTCCAAAAGTTTCTACAGATGGTTTTATGGAGTTGTGGAAAAACAATTCCAGTTATACTCTCATAGTTCATTCTTACTAAGGAAGATTATTCTGAACCTGGAGACAATGCAGAGAGATGACAGTGTTTTTATGACCCTGCTTTAAAGCGCTAACAGACCAGCCGAAGGGGCATCTAACTCCAGGAGAATGCAATTTTGTTTGACTCACTACTTCCTATTGACTATGTCCATTTCCTTAACCACCACACTATAATCCCTCTGCTACACTATGCTGCTTAATTGGTTCACCAGCCTCTAAAAACATTTAAGTGAATCCTTTGATTATAATTGATTTTTAGACAGCGAATCAAGCAAACCCATAATAACATTATTTTACATTGTACTGCAAATTTGAAGTATTTTTTTTTTATTTGATTCTCTTTCTGCTTATCAAAACCATCACTGGCTGACCATTGAACAAAATAAAAAATGAGGAGTAACATTTTTATTTTAAACCTTTCCCCATACCTAGCTATTATCAAGCTGAGATACTAATATCATAAGTCCGCTAAGAAGTCAAGAAAATTTCTGAATCTTAGAATCCACAAAATATGGGTGAAACTTTTTAAAAATCTTTTATGAACAGTCTAGAAAACAGAGAGGCAAGAAGGGAAAAAGAATTAATATGTTTATCTATTGCTAATGAACACTCTCACAAATTACATGTGTTGATATATGATCATGCAGAGAATGAAAGCATTCATTGGAGATGAGGCATGGATAGAAAGTCAGGAAACAGCTGCTGCTCCGGGGGAGGTGCAGTGATTTGATCAGGGCCACTTACTAAAGCCTTAGAATTTCTTTATGCAATTGCTCGAGATTTGCACTGCATATTGGTTTAGAGGCTTAAAACTCTACAAGATTGGAAATCTAGTAGGATGAAATCAGCGATTAATGAAAAACCAGGAATTCTCTTCCACCACACGGTAGCTTTAATGTTTCATCATTTATTTTATATTTTTAATATTTATTTCTTTCGGGGAGAGTGCAAGCGGAGGAAGGGCCGAGAGAAGAGGACAGAGGATCCAAAGTGGGCTCTGCACTGACAGGCTAGCAGCTGTGAGCCCAACGTGGGGCTCGAACTCACAAACCGTGAGATCATGACCTGCGGTAAATAAAGTTGGACACTCAACCGACTGAGCCACCCAGGCACCTGTTTCATCAACTAAAAAAATGTTCAAAAATATCTTATATCTGCACTGAGATGCTAGTATCTCGCTAGAAAATGAAGTGCTGTTTTATGGCGGACTCTCTATGTTGAGAATGACCAAGTAGAGTATCTTCTTCATCAAGCCCATGTGCAACTGCTGCTGCTCAAATAGAAAGGAAATGCTGAGATGGAAAGATTACCCAGGACTGAGCTGAAGACTGCATCAGCTCAGGGTCTACAGTTCCAGAAAAGTTCTCCGACATGGACAATTATAACACAAGACCCAAGAACATGTAAGGCTTCTAAAAATAGAATAATAATATCCTACAGTTCACCAAGTGTTTTCACTTTCATTATTATAATTGAATAGCTACTAGGGAGGCAGAGAGAAGTATTATTTATATTCTATAGATAATACAGAGGCTAATTTCCAAGATCACATAGCTATGCAAAGCATTTGAACATGGTGCTTAAGAGCATGTACTTGGAATCAAAGAGACCTTCACTCAAATCCTGTCCTACTGCATCCTAGCTGTGTCACTTTGGGTAAATTTCTTAATCTCTCTGACACTAAGTTTCGTCCTCTGCACAACTGTTGTAAGAATAACATTTAACATTGTAAGCCTACAGCAAGTGCTTTACACTATAGGTTTTAGTAATCTCTCCGGCTGTCACACAGCCAGTCGAAAGAAAAAGGTGATGTATTTTTTGTTAACATCCAATATGATGCATAATAGGAGACACCAACTAACAAGACAATGTTTGGAAGCTTTGTTCAGATAAAGAAGTATACTTGAGCAATCTTTGGCTTGAACTACTGATTATTTCATTCTTTTTTGGTATAGAGGAATGAATAAAGTTCATTCCTATCCATTATTAAGTACATAGCCTATGTGAAAGAAAGATGGATTTCAAAATGCCTTGGTTATACAGTGTTTGGTTTTAAAATAGAAGATACCTCATCAATGTTACAAAGTACTTAAATATATAACTTAAGTACACGAACACAAATCTTTAGCAAGGTAAAAGATAAGGTACGTTTACATTTTTTAAATATTTGTTTACTTATTTTGAGACAGAGAGAAAGCAAGTGGTGGAGGGGCAGAGAGAGAGGGAGAGAGAGAATCCCAAGCAGACTCCACGCTATCAATGCAGAGCCTGATGCAGGGCTCAATCTCACAGACCAAAAAATCATGACCTGAGCTGATATCAAGAGTCAGACACTTAACCGACTGAGCCACACAGGCTCCCCAAGGATACAATAACTTTAAAGACCAGTGCAGTTACCAAAGGATCTCTGTAATGAATTCAGATTTTCTAAGGGGTTGCGTAAAATATAGAAAGGAAGATATACCATAGAGAATGCAAATTTTATTGCCCAAAATGTTAGAGAATATTATGAATGGCTTAAAGAAAGAAGGAAGGTAAAACTACCAAAGGAGCTAATAATGACAGAGGAAGGAGATAATTTAAAGAGTAAACTCAGATAGGGCGCCTGGGTGGCTCAGTCGGTTGAGCATCCGGCTTCGGCTCGGGTCATGATCTCACAATTTGTGGGTTCAAGCCCCACATCAGACTCTGTACTGATGGCTCAGAGCCTGGAGCCTGCTTCAAATTCTGTGTCTCCCTCTCTCTCTGCTCCTACCCTGCTCATGCTCTGTCTCTCTCTCTCCTTCAAAAATAAATTAAAAAAACATTAAAAAAAAAAAGAGTAAACTCATAGAAGTAGAAATTTATTGAAGATACAAAAAGAGAAGACCTCCTTGTGCAACTGAAGTCATGATTTTATCAAGCCATGTAACCCAAGTATGGGAAAGAGGAGAGCTAAGGGGAACATGACCCCAAGGGTACCACGCAGGAAGAATAGCACAGTAGCTCTGACGAAGGGTTCTGCATCAGGAATGTCTCAGTTTGCATCCTGGATCTGTCACCTTCTATCTCTATGAATGGGGGCAAGTGACTTTACTTCTTTTGACTCAGCCTCTTCATCTGAAAATGGGAAGAATGATAGGAACAACCACTGGGTTGTTATGAAAGTTAAAAATAAATCTTTGGAATCCTGTATATTTTTGGAGGTTTTTTTTTCCTTTACAATTTCAAAACATGGGGAAAGCAGCAAAATAAATTAATTTTATAAAGCATACCTAATATTGATTTAAACAGAAACTGTGCAAATTAAGAAAACTATATTTTTTATTGTAAAATGGGGATAATAATAGTATCGTATCCTAAAGGGGATATGACAACTAGTTTAGTTGTTTATGTTTAGTATCATTCCCTTGGCATGAAAGGTGATCAGTACTTGGTAACTACTTTTAAAATTCTAAAAGAATTTCCTAGATATAAAAACTAGGATAGGGTGACTGGGTGGCTCAGTTGGTTAAGTGTCCGACTTCAGCTCAGGTCATGATCTCACAGTCTGTGAGTTCGAGCCCCATATCGGGCTCTGGGCTCACAGCTCAGAGCCTGGAGCCTGCTTCAGATTCTGTGTCTTCCTCTCTTTCTGCCCCTCCCCTGCTCATGCTCTGTCTCTCTCTCTCTCAAAAATAAATAAAAGCATTTAAAAAATTTAAAAAAATAACTAGGATATAATTATCAGTGCAACTATCTTATATTTAAAGATAACGGGATTAAATGCATATAAATTTTATTGCGGAGGGAGGGGTGTGTGGATTTTTCTATATTCTTCATATGTCCAATTAACTTAAAATGAACCAGTGAAAAAAAGTAAAGTATCACCATGTAATTGCTCTCTCTCCTAAAGAATCCTGGGATGGTACCCAGAAGCTGTTCACCAGAAATAAAATATTTCACCAGATGTTTATTAGTCACATGGAGTAAGAGATATTCTAGAATATAGTCTATTATTTCTGAAAATATGTGCAAACATTTTTCTTAACGTCTCTGTGATAAACATTCCTTGAGGAGGAAAAATCCACTCTGAATATGAAAAAAATCAAATGTGCCAACATACTATGATTTTTTTTTAAGTTTACTAAAATTCATTTTGTATTGGTCAAAAAACTCATAATAAAAATTTAATTCCTAGCATTACTTAAATTTGGCCTCCCGAACCAAGATAAAATTATTGCGATTTAAAAAATAATAATAACAGGTCTTTAATAATGGCCTTGAATAGAGAGAACTGAGAAGTAGCCAAGCAGTAGTAGCTTGTAACTGAGAAGTAGCCAAGTATCTAACCAAGCAGTAGATACTCTAAAACACTCTAAAAGGTCTGAGCATGGGTCTTTGACCTGAGCTACCGCAGTTGGCATAATCTACCCATCTTGGATCTCAAACTATTCCTTTGACTTATTTCTAGAAAGAAGGAAAGGTGGGGTTGAGGGGTATGCAGAGGAAGGTGTACGGGAGAAAACTTAAACAAAACATCTGTTGCCAATCACATCAATTTTGAGGCAAATGCTTGTCCAGCTTTGGAAACTGATGCATAGCAGCCTTTTTCAAAAGAATTACACACCACAGACCCTCAGCCTACCTGACTTAAGCTGCAGCTCTGGTGAACACCTCTACCATTTATACTGATAGATTCACACCTCAAGTGCACAAAGATTCAGCTCTTCAGATTCAAAGTTTGGTCCAAAGCTAAGCAGCTCTCTCTCAGGCAGGCACAGCCACGCCCAGAAGTGCAGGAGAGCTGAGGTTCCCTGGAAGCAACCTTCAACCAGTGAGGCATGGGTATCAACAATGGGAGTTGATGGACAAATGCCCTGGGTACCACTTTTTGAGGAGATAATTCTGAAGTACATTCTACATGGTTCATTGCATGATTGAACACCAAAGGTGACTAAGTCAATAATGCAGACTTGATTGGCTTTTCGTTCTTTTCTGTCTTAATTTTCCATTTTTACTCTGGCTTTCTAGGATCCACTTCCTAAATAGTTTCCTTCACTGAGGTCCTTGCCTCGTGTTCTGCTTTCTGGAGAGTCCAAAGGAAGACTGACTGAGGTGGGCCAACACAAAGAAAATATGACCAGTACCACCTGCTTATTTCCTTTCCTACTACTATCAATTATAAAACTTCATTTTTCTTAAGTGGCTGCTTTTAGTATTCAATTTGAGTGGATCATATTATAGAAAACTGAAATAGAGGGAGGTTTGATGTTGAGAGTCATCTGGAACAAATATATTTGACTATTCACATCTGGATAGAACTTGCCAAAGTTGATTACATAATCTGTGGAAATTTTTAGTGAGGAAATAACTACAAATAGATACTGTTGTATCAAAGTCTACACCATATTGTTGTTGGCAGGAAAGTTTGCTTTATTCAATGGATGACTCCTTTACCTGCCCATAGGACAATTTTCTTCCTTGTTCGGGGCTACAAATATAAAACCAAGGGTCCTTCCCAAATAGGGCCTTCTCTGCCCTCATAACCTGGACCCTAGAATGAAACAGGGCAACCAAAAACACAATATATAGAATAAAGATATATGCTGTCTGATACAACACTGTATTTCACCCTCAAAATCACCTATAAAGGATCAGATACAACCAGGCATATATTCCAGAAAGAGAGTAAGTGAGAAGACTATGGGCTTCTGAATTATATCATGTAAGGAATAGTTAAAGGAATTAGGAGTATTTATCCTAGAGAAAGTACGTTTCAAATGGACATAGCAAACTTTTCAAAAGAATTATACTTCTGTATAGGATTAGAGCCAGACCATTAAAGACAGAACCTAGACATGGGATAGAAGGACAATAATTCGAGCACAGTAGAAGTAAGGACTTCTGAGAATCAGAGCTCTCCAAAAACAGAATAAGCTGCCAATGGAGATTCTCAGAACTGAGAATGTTCAAGCATAAGCTAGGTGACTAATGACTGGCAACAAAATTATGGAAGAAAGACAGCATTCAATGGGAACAGTTGGACTAAACAGACGAAGCTCTATTCCATCTTGTGGATTCTTTGATCTGAAACTATTTGGTTGATTAAACCAATAGTTGAAGAGAACTTGTTAACTTGCCAAGTTGTCAAGTATCCATTATTACTGTACCTTTACAACGTACAAAACACCTTCATTAGTCTCTTTGTCTGTGCTGATTTTGAAATGTCCATTCTCATTCCCCTTCAAAATGGTAAAATTGGCTCTCCAGTTGGCAGTGTTAATTAAATCCTTATCTTCTATAGATATGCGTAAGATCTCCACATTGTATGCATTTTCCTCTACTGATGCTTCATACTGAAACAGAAAGAACTCATTAAAAACTTACTTTATAAAGAGAAGTTTTACAAAGAAAGTAAAGTATTTCCTCCACTCCAAAAGTATTGGTTCTTATAGTTTTTAGCTAGTGTATTTTAAAGCCATGAATCTTTCAAAGGATTATCTTTGAAATGAAAGAAATTCGTTACAAATGAAGACAAATGTTACAAGAGGATAAAATACTACTATGAATAAATAAAGGAGATTTATATGTCAGCTGTTCAAACTTTAATTTTATTCATAAAATAAACATACATACTTCAAAGCATGACACATATGTTATTAATTTATATTAAATAACAAATAACAATTGACAAGTAGACATAGATTTTGATATTATATACTTACAGTATTTTGTTTGAAAGTGGGTGCATTGTCATTTGAATCTTTAACTGTTATGATGCAAGTTGAGGTACTCATCAATCCAAATAATTGACCATCCATGTCTTGTACTTTCATTATCAGTGAGTACTTATCTACAGTCTGGAAACAAAGCAAATACTTAATTACTTTTGAAAACATTTGCTCCAACTTATAAATGAAACTTCAGTTGTGTAGTCTTCCATTTGTGTGAATCCACGCTTTTATTTGATCCATATTTGCAGACACTTTAAGAATTGGGTAGACAGGGATAAGCTGGAAAGGTAGACAGAGGTTAAATTACAAAGAGCCATACGAAGAATTTAGACATATTTTAATTGGCTAATAGGGAAAAGTTTTATAGGAGTCATAGGGGGAGCACAAAATAAGAACACTGGAGTTTCAGAAAGAATATTCTTCATGTAGATTCAGCATAATTTGAGGTAAACTGAGCTGAAAGTCAAAGAAATCAGTTAGAGGCTCTTAAGTGGCTGAGTCAGTTAAGCATGAGACTCATGGTTTCAGCTCCGGTTATGATCCCACAGTTGGTGAGACTGAGCCGCATCAGGCTGTGTTGACAGTGCAGATCCTGCTAGGGATTCTCTCTCTCTCCCTCTCGCTGTGTCCCTCCCCTGCTCGCTGTCTCTCTCTCTCTCAAAATAAATAAATAAATTTTTAAAAGTTAAAAAAAAAAAGGAAACCAGTTAAAAAGCTCCTGAAATAGTCTAAGATAGGTGATCCACATCTGAGGCAGTGGCAATGAGGACAGAGAGTAAGGGTGACAGGAAAGCTTCTTGGGAGTTAGCATTTAGTAGGATGTGATGGTAGATTCTATATAAAATTTCAGAGAAGGGAGAGTTGAGAATTATGCTCAGGTGTCCTATTTGGATAAAGCAGAGGGGTATCACCAACCAATGTAGCAAATGCAGAAGGACAGCCTGTGCTCTGAGGAAGTGAGCACTAGCAGGGTGAGCAAAAATGGCCAAAAAGAATGAGTTGTGCCTGGCATATACTGAATTTTATGTGCCTATGGGAAATCTAAGGAGAAATGTTCAGAAGACACTTGGATGTGTGGCCCCCTACTTACAGGAGAGTTCATAGCCAGAAATACCACTCTGGGAGCCATTAGTATGTAGATGGTGGCTGAAATTGTAGCAGGCATCAGATTTATCGAAAAGAGGTTAAAGGATAAGAAGAGCTAAGGATAGAAGTAACAGTGGCATGTCAAGCATGGGGGAAGTAAGAAGACTAAGCGATGGACAATAAAAAGAAAAGATCAGAGAAACAGGAAAAGAACCAGAAATCCAAGAGAAGAGAGAGTGTTAGCAAGTGCCAACAATGGACAGGGGCTTTAGGTAACAGGTGGATTTGGCAACTGGGAGGTCACTGTTGACTTTCTGTGAACAGAGTTTTGCAAATGGCGGGGTGGTGATGGATGATGAATTGATTATTTTGTGACACAATCCTGTTAACTTTCTCTTCTCTCTTACTATTCTTTAGCTATTCCTTTTGGTTTTGTTTCATTTTGTTTTTTTACTTTTCTCCATTTTCTGGAAACCAACATTCTCACCCTGAGATGCTCCTCCTTTGGCTCCACTCTCTGATACCCTGCTTCTTCTTCCTCTAAATGCACTGGTTTTGTTTTTATATCTCCCTTATTCATTTCTTTATTTCCTGTGTTGTTCCCCACAACACACTTTGTGGCAGTTCCCCCCAAAATCCTGTTGACTTTAAAAAAAAATTAAGTTTATTTGTATTTATTTTGAGAGGGAGATAGAGAGCAAGCAGGGCAAGGACAGAGAGATAGGGAGATAGAATCCCAAGCAGGCTCCACACTATCAGCACAGAGCCCAACGTGGGGCTTGAACTCACAAACCCGTGAGATCATGACCTGAGCTGAAATCAAAAGTAGGATGTTCAACCCACTGAGCCACCCAGGCGCCCCTCTGTTGACTTTTTTTGATCAGGAAAGCAGACCTGGGTGTGACCACAAATCTGTATCTTACAGGCTGTATGCCCTTAAATTATTTAATTTTTCTAAGCCTCACTGTCAATGCGTAAAAACTGAGGGAAAATGCTTGTTTTCACTTGGTCACTATATCAGCTCTACCTCTTCCACATATACAAAAAACACATTCATCTTGCTCCTTCAAACCTTCCCATTTGTTATTATCATCACGTGCTTTATCACATAAAATGTACTGACCACACCCAAAAATAAAAATAATGACAAATAAAACCTTTGTGCTATTTTTGATTTCTTTCCGTGGCTTCTCATCATCCTTTCCTTTTTCTTTGGCAACCAATTCCACTGATTACTTCTGTACATTATCTGTCCAAGTCATATCGATCCTTCTATTTGTGTTATTCAGGGTGCAGTGGGAACCACTGAGTGTTTTAATAGAGCTATTTTGTACACATGAAATTAATTAATCTGCCTCAGTCAGGAATTCAGGTCTGTGAGTTAAACACAGGCTGACAAAATAGAGCAAGAGTAACAAAAATTAGAAGATTGAGTTCAATGATTTGTTTCTGGTGAGTCAATCAATCTTTCTGACTGTCACGTTTGTCCTCTATAGATTGAATATAACAACCTATCTAGTCAAACGAGGAAATTATAAAGATCGAACATAATTATGCATGAAGAATTTGAACATAAAATGCTATATACCTGATAGTGTGCTAGTACTATGATCCAAATAGTGTTACAGATTTCATAATAAGCCATCAACTAATTCCTTCCTAATAAAAAGTACATATCCACAATAACTGGATAGGAATCCGCATGTGATCTAAACCCATGGAGCGTGCAAAATTAATTGTCCTACATGAGAATTGAAGGCTTTCCTGAGCTGAAACCAATTAGTCACACATAAGAACAGAATAATATTCAACAGCAGCAACTTTCATAAGAAATGTATTTTGTTCCCACTCCTTCTAAACACCAATTGATCTGTATTTCTATTCCAATGGCTTTCCTTACATAAGGAAACAGAAGTCATATTTAAAAAAAAAGCATATAACATGGCTGGAAATTCTTATTGTCTTACACCTAAATAAAAGAAAATAGAAACTCCTAAGTTCACGGGAGAGCAAACTACAGTAAATGGGGTAGGGATCTAAGCCCCTGGTAAAATTATATTCTAAGGAGTGGAAAGCTACCTCTCTGTCCAAATAATGAGCGACTGTGGTGATGACACCTGTGGTCGGATGCACAGAGAAGATCCCCGGGGACTTCGGGGTCTGCTCCAAAATGGTATACTTCAGGCGTGTGTGCATCGTATCCGGTTCATCTTTGTCTGTGGCACAAACCACTCCCACTGTAGTACCTACATGTTTTCAAAAAAAAAAAAAAAGAAAGAAAAGAAAGAAAAGAGTCTTTAATTTGCAGAACTGCAAAACATATTTATGAATATCTACACTTTTCAAATTTTGACAATGGTAGTGGAAATCTAATTTTAAATGGGTTTCTTATGAGACATGTTCCATCTTTCAATAGCACCAATGAAGAGGGCTTCAAATTTATAATATAAACACTATGAGACTCTATATCAAGGCACACTTCTACTTTGCTCACAGTTAAAAAAAATTTGATAAGAAATTACTAAAAACTTATTTAAATGGCAATCAAGAATAATTTCAACACACATTCCCACATACTGCAATAACAAACCGAGCTGGAGAGAGAAATCATGTTTCCTAAGTAAATCAGATTTTTTAATTGAATTTCTGATTAATAGATAAATCAAGACTGACTTGGGGTATAACTGTATAAGTGGTCAACTTGACCTTTCACAGTCTAGTCTCTATTCCAGTATTTTTTCTTTTTTGTGCCAGTCTTTAACGTGTTTCATTATCTTTCACCCGCTTAGCATCCACACCGCACTGCCCTCAGCCCTACTTAATCCTCGGTAAGGGATTTCATACTATTCATCCTTCAGGGAGAATTTAGGTCAATTGTTTCTTCATTTGGAGCTATTAATATTTGTCATCTGTATGGAATGTAAGAGTATTGCTCAGGTAAAGGATTATACATATCAAAGAGTACAAACAGGTGGTATTGTCCAGTGTAAGGTCAGTGTTCCAATGCCCATGGAAATGTAATACATAGATCCACTTTGCCTATAGCCCAGTAAGGGCTGGCCTGAAGAACAAATACATAGACATATACAGTCACACACATATTCACACACACACACACACACACACACACACACGTTTGCTGAAATACAGTATTTGAAGGAAATAAAAACCAATTAATGCCAGAAATATTAGTTTTAAATAGTTTTCACTGTAATGTCTTTAAAATTTGTATATATGTGTGTGTACATGAACAGATACATACACACACACACAGATAAACATTATAGAGAATGTCCAGTTACATATTCATAAATAGTGACAAGACTTTTGCAGTGGATCAATATGAAGACATGAAGTAATTATCTTATTATGAGAAAACAAATGCTATTCATCTATGTTTGCATAGAAAACAAGTTCCTAATCTTTTTAAGGCAGAGTATTTTCTTCCTGAGATTTTACTGACAGGACACAAACACTATGTTAATTCTCTGGATTAAAAACTGTTTTACTTATCACAGAAAATCCTCCGAAAATCTTCAAAACCCCTTTTCATGAGCAGTATACTTAAATATTAGTTGAGCACCCCATGTCCCAAATTCTGTGTGTGAATTAAGGCAAACTCAAAGAACACCCAGCAGTTCAGAGTATCACAGCCCAAACTGGTCTGAACCTTCTCGTGTGGGATGCTTAAAGTACCTTGGGTTCATCTGGGAATCAAAGTACTTGCCCTTGGTTCTCATCTATCACTATCATAAAGAAGAGAATTCTCAAGAAAGACTTTGAAACCAATAATCTCTCTTTGAAAAAAAAGTAAATTGTACCAGAGTCACAGTCACACTGAAGCTGAAAATATTATAGGTCATCTAATGTAATTAACTCCTTTTACAGGTCAGGGAACTCAAAGGGACTTCCACCATTTCCCACAGTGAATTAATAACAGACCCCAAATCAAAAACTAGGTTTTTTAAACTCCAAACCAGCAATTTTTATTTTTTTAATTGTACCATATGAGTAATAAGGAGGCTAACATCTATGACATCAAATTATCCAAGTAAAATATAAAGGGGTATAGCAGATATACAAATATACTGAAGACCTAAGTAACTACTAGAAACTTTAATAGGCAAGTTAGCAAAGTCACCCTTTATGAATGAGTCCACATTCTTTCAACTTTATTGTGAATGGCTACTTTCCATGTTGCAAGTCTCAGAAGACATCAGGGCCAACTAACCTGAACATTTTGGCTTTCCGTGTCTGAGCAAGTGTTTAGAATATGTGATGTAAGCTTCTCTAGAGTTATCCCCATATTCATTCTAAATTGGAAGTAGTAAAGTAGCAGTTTTAAGAAAAGAGGTAATATAAATTAGAGCTTTAAAAAATTGTGTTCTCAGTAGATGTCATTTAACACTTCCGTAAATAAAACCTAATATAAATATTGATATTAATTTTAATTTTATTGTAATTCTATCCTATATGTCCTGTCTTAGAGGAATGATGATAAACCCACAAAATGATCAAGTGTAATAAAGTATATAAATTGAATATGATTCCAAGATTAAATAACTGTTATCCACTTTTATAATTAATTGGTATCATATAGACCACACCAAACTCTTGTAATATCCTATAGATTAAACTCTGTTTGGATGTGATAGGATTAAATGTATTCTGGAAAGTAGATACTGGTTCAATATCATCTCAGGATAATCTGGTCTTGAGTATAAAAAAACCCAATGTCTCAAAAAAATGTGCACAAAGATATTTAGCATAATACATTTTACTTTTAGAAGTTCTCTTACCATAAAGTCCAAAAGGAATAAGGATTGATTTAACTAAATGCAAGTCCTGAACCTCTATACCTCAAAAAGTAAACTGAAAAGCAGCAATACAATGGGAAAATATTTGCAGTGCAACAATAGGTTAATAACCTTAATATGTAAAGAGCATTTCTAGGTAGATTTAAAAAAAGAAACAGTTAAGAGCAAGATAAACACCAAGGAACATAAGAGCAAAGGAAATGCACATACAGTTCCTAAAAGAAAAAAATACAAATGGCAAAAGAAGCCATATGCAAGAAAGTTCAATTTAAAAAAGTTATCTTACCAAGTCTGCTACTTTCTGGAACTTCAAAATTATAAATAGCTTCTGTGAAAATAGGGTGGTTGTCATTTTCATCCTCCACTCTGATGGGCAGTGGAAGAGGCATGTCTGCTGAATACCCATCTGCAGTTGCGGCATAGGCAATCAACTGTAAAACAGGAAAAAACAATATCAATAGTCCATTAATACAAGATTCTAGCAAGAGAGAACACTATGCTTTACCTGCTACCTTCTTTGCAAATCTTTTCGATAACAAACCACTAAAAACTTCTACTCAATTCTTTTTTAAAATCACCCAAGCATCGAATGGAAAACACTTTAAGTACAGTAAAGAGCATCCAATATTTAGTAGAAAGGGCTACACTTTGAATAAAACCCCATAGTACAGCCAAGTCAGAGATAATTCTGTCCATTAGACTCAGATTATAGTCTTATTCTATCCATAATCCATATTCTATCCATAATCAGAAAGTTATACTGGGGACAACAATTAAACTCACTGCAAACAGAAAAATCCCTACTCTACATCATCTAAATAATACCATGATTTTTCCATTTGTAACTAGCAAAGCCCTTTTATTGTTTTACTTCATAAATCACATATTTATAAGAGTTTTTCTGACAAAATGCATTTACCAGTTTCCACATTGCTAAGTAATCGAAGGGCAATGTAATATCAAATAGAATGTATTTCTATTCAACATGTGATTATAACACCGAGTTAAAAATTTTCTAACCAAAAGCAAAGAAATGTCATGTGGTGGACCTCAGTCATATTTGCTTACGAGCATCTCTTCCTTCTTCTAGGAAGAGAATCCCTCTTTCCTATGGAGGAACATTCCCCCCCTGCACCACAGGGATAACCACATGACCTCATACAATTTACCATATTACACTGAAAATTGTCTGAGTTATTCTCCATTGATTGTAAGCTCATCAATATCAGAAGACTGGCTTATTAACCTTGTTTGGATTTGGTCTCCCACTTTTGCTCCCTTATCTAGTTCCCAGACATGGTCAGAGAATCACACAAATGGAAGGAAGGAAAAAAAAGAAAACGAAAAGAAGAAAAAGAAGAAGAAGAAGAAGAGGAAGGAGGAGGAGGAGGAGGAGGAGGAGGAGGAGGAGGAGGAGGAGAGAAGACCCTTCTAATCAACTGTGGCCACGTCCTGGAGAGAGGAAAATGTAGCATGACCAGAGAGAGAAAGCACCTCATAAACAAAACCAACTCTTGGAAATATACTGGAATATACATCCAAATACAACTAAACCTCTTTGCTCATTTTAGGCTTACCTAACAGAAGTTAAGATAAAGAGCAAATCAAATATTCCAAAATACTGCACAACTTATTTCTTTTGACTCTAAGAAGAGAATGAAGGAAGACAGAAAAGAGTCCACAGGGTATCAGAAGAAACACAGTTTAATCATTTAAAATCATGCATATCAATAAAACTCCTACATCAAAAACTTCATATTCTTCACGATCCACAGGTCGGGTACAATACAGATTTCCAGTGTCTCTTTCTATGAAAAACAAATTTAAAGGTTCTTGGTCAACTCCATGCCCACTTATTGAGTAGAAAATGGTATAGTTCTGTGCTGCATCAGATTGAACCTAAGAGGAAAAAAACACAGATGTAAAAATTTTAAATCAAAATCTGTTAAAATGCTATCTTTTTTATGTAGCTTATGCATTTATATCTTTTTATATTAAATACGCTTTGGGAAAATAATAATCACATTTATCATTTCATCGATGCACAAAACAGTAAGAAGCATTTGGTAAAAGATTTTTTAAACTGCTCAATTTAATGAAAATAATGTTCAACATAAAGAGTAACCAAAGAAAATCTAATTAAAAACAATAAACCATAACCTATACAAGGAAGACTCTTCCTGGCAGAGGAAACATGAATAACAAAGGTGAGGGTTGTGTCTGGAGTGTTCAAGGTGTAGCAAAGAGGCCACTGTGACTGCAGCAGGGAAAGCCAGTAGTCAGCAAGAAGTAGGAGATAAGGCCACATCATATCAGGGATTTCAATGCTGTTGACTCTTCCCTACAAACAGGTGGAAAGCCACTGGAAACTTTAGACAAGAGTGATATTGTGTAAGTTATATTTTAAAAAAGATAATACTTGGTGTTTTTTTAGGACTAAATGGGGGTGGGTGGGTAGGTAAGCAAAGAAGCAGGAAGACCACTTGGTTACTGTAAGAATTCATGGGAGTAATGATGGTTTGTTAGACAGCATGTAGCAGTAGAGATGGTGAGAAGTGCTTAGATTCTGCATATAATTTGAAGGTACAGCCAACAGGATTTGTCAATGGGTTGGACGTGTAGCGTGAAGATGACACTATGTCAGAGGGTGCTGACATCCCCTAATATCTATTCTGCCCATGTTCCTTTGTGTTAGAATTTATAGCTGAGTGCAAGATTGCCCAAAAGAAAGACACTTCCCAGGCTCCCTTACAATTAGGTGTGGCCACATGAAAAGATCACGTCAATGAGATCTAACCAAAAATTATATATGCAAGGTCTAGACTGTGCCTAGAAAGTGAAGGAATGGGTCCCCCCATGTGGATACACAATGATGCACTCTCTTGAACCTGCAGAGATGGTCAAACTAAAAAAAAAAAAAAAAATGCCTAGGTCCCTGGTGATTTTTTTATATTAAATATCTCTACCAGATCATACTTTCACATCAAATAAATAAATCTGTCATGCATAAGCCACTTAGTGACATTTTGGTTCCTGAATTATTTGCTACCCCATCATGGAGGAAACAGCATGTCCCTTGGTTGTGGATTCTGCAGTGTAGCTTGGAGACTCATTCCTGAAAGTTCAACCTAAAGTTTGTTTCTTCAGTCCCCGCCACAATTCTATAAATGGCTTATGTGCTGTAATAAATCACTCTCTGTTAACTACTTAGAGAGACGTATGTTCTCTACAACTAAAACCTTACCAAACTGACTCTGATGCCCTAACAACTGAAAGAATGAGGTGTCATTAACTGAGATGGTTGGATGTTTTTAGGAGAAAACACACATTTTTTGTTTTCTGCATATGTTAAGTTTGAAATATCCGTTAAGCTTTCAAGTAGAAATAGCAATTAGGCAGTCTGTCCTAGAAATATGAAGTCTTAAGTCTCCAATAGATAACAGTACTCAAAGCTACAAGACTGGATGAGATTATCAAGGCAGTGAATATAAAGAAACAAGAGACAAGGTTCGTGGGTCGAGCCTGGAGCTCTCCAAAGTTCACAGAAGAGGAAACATGGGAATGAGGAAAAACTAGCAAAACATAGTATGAAAGAGTGGCCAGGGAGGTAAATGGACAACCAGATGAGTGGTGTTCTAGAAGCCAAGTGAATAAAGTATTTGGAGGAAGAGGGAAGGGTCAGCTATGGCAAATGTACACATGTCAAGGAAATGAGGACTGAGAAGTGGTGACAAGATTAGCGATGCAAAGGCTAAAATCAGCTATGATAAGTATAACTTTGGTAATCAGAAATCATGTCTTAATATGCTTCATCAGTGCTTAAAATACAAAATTTGAGGGGTGGCTGGGTGGTTTAATCAGTTAAATGTCTGACTCTTGATTTTGGCTCAGATAATGATCTCATGGTTCGTGGGATTGAGCGCTGCATTGGGCTCTGTGCTGACAGCACAGAGCCTCCCTGGGATTCTCTCTCTCCCTCTGCCCCTCTACCCCTCTTGTGCTCTTTCTCACTCAAAAATAAATAAATATTAAATATATATATATTTTTTTTTGAAAAGGAAAAATAAGGTCTAGCGATGAATAGAATTTTTGAAAAAGTGCGAAAGACACTGGAAAGACAGTTAAAAACATCAACAAATAGGACACAGATCCCACCGCTGGAATGAAACATCAGCCACAATAACAGAAAAAAGCAAGCACCAGGCCACAGCCCTACTTCAGCAACGGCTTTCGTTGTATGTGTTCCATGTAGATCTTTATGAAAAGTAAACTTGACCTGATTAAAAACTTCTCCTTGTTTTTAGGAAAAAGTTGAACTCCCTAACAGGACACACATGGTCCATTATGGTTTAATGTCTACCTGTGTCCTCTGCCTCATCTCCCTGCTCCAGCCCCATCATAAGTAGGAGGACTCCTCCAACGAGCTCGTCTTCTCCACAATTATTTATTTGCACAATGTTTTCATCCTTCAGGTCCACCCTCTGCTGTCTCCTCCTCTAAGTCTTTCCTTGATTTGTACCACATTTCATCTCAGGACTCGGTGCTGACCCCATGAATTCTCAGATCACCCAAACCATCTCTACCAAAGCACCTATCACTCAGTATTGTAACCACCTGCCTACCCTTCTTCCTCACTAGAATAGCCTACAGGAGAGCAAGGGTATGACTAAATTTATTTCTAGTGTCATACTTACAGCAATACCTTCCATGGGACATAGTAGGTGCTCAAGAAGTAGCTGCTAAACGAATGAAAAAACTAATAAAGATCTTTTAGTGGCTGCATTCTCTCTCATATTATTCTTAGTTTTTTAGTGATTTTCTCATTTTACCCACTTTTATTATACTTCATGAAAATCTTCAATCAAATCTGCTTATTTAAATGTCTAAAGAGTTGTGAAGCCTGAACAAAACAGGCTCTGGAATCAAAACCTTCCCAATCAGAAAGAATGTAAAACCTACTTGTTGAAGAAACAAAGGGAAGGGGCCCAGTGAATTCTCTTGCATTGAACAGGGAATAGGGGCCCATCTCCTCTTGGAACGCCTGAGAACGGCTTCTTTAGCATGTCTTTTCCTCAGCACCTGAATTTAGAGAAAGGAAATTAGATAAATAAAAGTACCACAGCCAATGACGACGTTGTTACAAATGAGTAGCCGGTCCCTAAACCTAATGCCTCCCTGGAGGCTCAGTCTCAGGAGTTTTTTAAAGTATTTTTTAAGGCCTTTTTGCATTAGGTGGGTAAGAAAGAATGCATCCACATTTTAAAGGTTTCATAAACTGAAGAATTTCATTTTGTATATCTTTCTAACACTGACCATACTTTCAAGGTTAGGAAAATCATCAGTGCACTCTTAGTTTTCCTTCTTTCCCAAATACACATAGTGAACACATTCTCTTTATAACAATCTATAGATGGCCCTTACCTGTTCTTTCTGCTAAAACCTCACAGTCTCAGAAGAACCAGAGCAAGAAAATGCATGCTCTTCATTGCCTTATCACTCCCATCTGTACTCTCCAATATGGTAGCTCTAGCCATAGGCTGACTACAGCAAGACCTTGGATTGCAAGTAAGTAACTTGTTCCGAGAGGGTTGCAAGACGAGCAAACATTTCTAATAAATTTTAATTTGATAAATGAGCGATGTCTTGCAATACAAGTAGTATGTGACATCGAACGTCACATGATCATAACTGAGCCAATGGTTCTTGAAATTTCCTTTGATATACAAATGCTTCGGATTACAAGCATGTTTCTGGAACGAATTATAGTCACAAACCACGGTTTTACTGTATTTAAATTTAAATTGATTATAATTAAATAAAATGTAAAATTCCATCCTTCAGTGGCACTAGCCACATGCCGAGTGCTCAGTAGCCATTAATATTGGGCTACTAGATCAGGCCATGCCGATTACGGAACATTTCCATCACTGCAAAAAGTTGGATGGGACTTTTTAGTGATTTCTATTTCATTTCATGGTGTTGCAAGGAAGAAATTTATTTCCTGAGAATTAATACATAAATAATTTTATTAAAGATTTATTGATGTGCTAAAGAGTCATTTAAATTAATTTTATCATTAATACACTTAAGACGGATTCACTGTAATCCACTCTAAACCTTTAATCTTTTTTGTGACTGCTTTCACAATGACGTTTCTCATGATGTGGATTCTAGAACTGCCAATACCATGCCACGTATACTTTTATTCATACCTACACACTTCAGGATTTCCATCCTATTTTAACACCAGAATCACTGTGACACTTGAAATCAACCTCTTATTCACGGGGAACCTCTGCGCCTAACGTGAATTTAACACACACCTATTGACTCGGGAATTAGGTATTACTGAGACCATAAGCAGAAAAAGGATCAATTTGTGCCCTCAACAACTACAGACAAATTGTTTACACAAATAAAAAATCCCAAATGCTTATAAAAGAGGGGCAACCAAACTGACAGACAGGGACGCATGAAGGCAATTAGTTGGACTTTAGAAGTAGAAGAAGCCTTCCCAAAGGAGATGCCATGTAGATTTCACAAGGCCAAACCCAAAGCCAATGTTCAGCCTGTGTTGGTGGGGAAAAGGGGGGAAGAAAGAGAGGGAGGGAGAGAAAGCAAACTGAAGGGAAAGGAGAAGAGGAGGATTAAAAACCCAATTATCTTTTTGTCCTCTTTGCAATTTTTAATGAAATATTTAAATGAAAAGAAAAGCACGCCTGAAAATATCAACGTGTTTTGAATACCTTCTTCTGATGTTCCAGGAGCACCTTAATCTCTTTCTGTGCCTGTGTCCTGGAGTCAGAAAGCCATATGGTGAATGATCTTTTCTCATCAGACAACACCACGGTGCTAGTTGTGTATACTGATCCATCATCTAGAACTCTGAAATCAGGGTCACCTGACCGGATGAGGTCTGCAGACCTGAGGCACTCTTTCAAATTAACTGCAAGCAAAAGTTTCCAAGTTGTAAAGTAGAAACACATGCAAAAAAAAAAAAAAAAAAAAAAAGACATGTTAAGATAATGTATACATTTTCTTCAGAATCATGAAGTAGAATGAAATAAATCAATCACTCTGCATTTACCAAATATCTTAACTAGTTTTCTTCACATGTATAAAAAATGATACTTTTCTTTCAGTTAAAAAGGAATTCTTGGGCACCTGGGTGGCTCAGTTGGTTGGGCATCCGACTTCAGCTCAGGTCATGATCTCACAGTTCATGGGTTCAAGCCCTGCAGCAAGCTCTGTGCCGACAGCTTAGAGCCTGGAGCCTGTTTGGATTCTATCTCTCCCCCCTCTCTGCTCCTCCCTCATTCATGCTTTGTCTCTCTCTGTCTCCCAAAAATAATTAAAAGTTAGAAAAAAAATTTTTTTTTTTTTATTTTTTTTTTCAACGTTTTTTATTTTTGGGACAGAGAGAGACAGAGCATGAACGGGGGAGGAGCAGAGAGAGAGGGAGACACAGAATCTGAAGCAGGCTCCAGGCTCTGAGCTCTCAGCACAGAGCCCGACGTGGGGCTCGAACTCACGGACCGCGAGATCGTGACCTGGCTGAAGTCGGACGCTTAACCGACTGCGCCACCCAGGCGCCCCAAAAAATTTTTAATTAAAAAAACAACTCAATTGTATACAGGCATGAAAGTGTTTTTCAACCTTTATGTGCTTCTAAAAGACTTACAAAAATGATCTATTAAAGAGGAGTGTGTGTGGCAATCACGAAGAAGCCGAGATATAACGCCCCCACACACAGCTGAATAAACACACACAGCTGAATAAACAAACAGAAAAGTTTTCCTCAACACCACAGTCTGAGTCTTTTAAGATACACCTGTCTTCAGCCAGATGTTGTACACATGAGCCCAAAGAGTAACAGACGGTATGAATTTAGCAAATAGTCAAGGAAGAAAAGTCTATCTTTGTTTTTTTTTTTAGATTTTATTTTTAAGTAATCTCTACACCCAACATGGAGCTTGAACCCCCACCCCAAGATCAAGAGTCGCATGCTTCACCAACTGAGCCAGCCAGGAGCCCCAGAAAAGTCTCTTTGAATTCTTCCCACTGGCACTTGTTTGTTACATGCCTCCCCCAAGCCACCGGCTCCCCTTCCGCCCTTAGTTCTCTTCGTGTTCCTATTCCGAGCTTTCCAGGGCTCCCCACTGAAACCCCGCATGCACGTCTCCTCTCCCTGGGAGTTTTCCCAGGTAAAAAAGTAATAAAATATAAATATCAATGTAAGTAGTTTAAAACTTCGGTCAGAAATATCAAATCCATCTCATTCTTCAACTATCCGGTTTAACAACAACCAAACTGATACATTAATGTTCGCTTAAGGAATAACTTCTCATAGGATTCCTATGTTACTCAGGTAAAGTGTTTTCACTTTAATCCAAATCTGTCACAGATGGAAACATGTAATCAAAAAGAAGTGAACATCTTTAGTAATGATGACATATTTCTCTCTTCACATTTTTGGCAAAATAACTTCTGGTCTATCCCCTCAAAGGAACACCCCTGACCTCTCTTTTACATCCTTTTTCTTCTTCCTTTTCTTAGGAATGAAAGTGACATTTACTTAATAAAAATTAAATGAGGCACTTAACCACAAATGAGACACTTTGCTGAAAAAGTAAATTTGGTATCTTTGGGACAAGCTATAGCTCTAAAAAAAACCACAAAAACAAAAACAAAAACAAACAAAACAACAACCATGATACTTTCTTCTAATATTCCTATACCACATGGCAAGTCCACCTGGGCAGAGCTTCCCAGCTGTTGGGAAGGTTTGAGGTTCCCCAAATTCTCCATGTGAAAATGGCTGATGAAGTTCAGTTTTGAAAGGAATGGCTCATCTTGTGGTGTGCCTCAAGGCAGCTCTAGCATTGATAAAAATACTGCTCTGATTTTCTCAGCTACTTATCAATATTTCTCCAATGCTTAGAATCCTAGGGTGATGAAAGGGCTACATTCTACATTTAACTCTTCATGTAATCTCTAAACTGTTAAAACATAAATTACTGCAAAAACGTGGATTAGAACATTTGCACTAGAATCAACCACAGAATTCCATGGAATTATAAAAAACAGAATATATATTTCAAACCATCTTGAATTGTATCTAAATATAAATAGATTAAGGCTAAACCCAAAAGGCAAAGGTTGGATAACATGCTCTTTTCAGCATAACGAAACTAAATTTCTGTTTTAAAACCACTTGTTTTGAAATGTCTCACCTCTGCCAACTATTTTGTCTGCCTCTAGTTTGGAAGGTATATTAAATGTCACCTTTTTGCAGGCTTCACAGGCAAAACTGAAGACCTAGAATTAAAAAAAAAAAGTCACATTAATACAGTATAGAATAAAGAATAAGGTTTCAAATAAACAAGAAAAATAAGTCCTAGAGATCCACTGTTAACTGTAACTGTATCATAGTTAACTGTATCATATTATGTACTTAAAATTTTTGCTAAAAGAATAGATTTTATGTTCAGAGCTCTGTCATAAAAAAATAA
Source organism: Panthera uncia (assembly GCF_023721935.1). Taxonomy (NCBI): domain Eukaryota; kingdom Metazoa; phylum Chordata; class Mammalia; order Carnivora; family Felidae; genus Panthera; species Panthera uncia. The sequence continues at coordinate 40,964,783 of NW_026057586.1, read as the reverse complement.
TAGAAATAAAGAGGGTGAGAGGAAACTTTTAGAAATGATGGATATATTTATGCCAAAGACTGTGGTGATGATTTGACAGATGTATACTTATCTCCAAACTCATCAAATTGTATATGTAAACCTGTACAGCTTTTTGTATGTCAATCTTAACTCAATAAAGTTGTTTACAAAAAAAGAATAAAAGCACATGATTATCTCAATAGATGCAAGCAACTGACAAAACCCAACTTCTATTTACCATTAAGAGTCCTCAACAAACTAGGACTAAAAAGAAATTTGCTCAACATGATAAAGGGCATCTATGGAAAACTTAGAACCAATATCATACTTAATAAAAAAGACTGGATGCTTTCCTTTGACATCAGGAACAAGACAATGATGTCCTTTCTCACCACTGCTATTCAACATTATATGGAAACTTCTAGACTGGGTAATTGCACATGTGCACATGCACACATAAATTAAAGGCATCTCGATTGGGAAGGAAGAAGAAAAATAGTCTCTATTTGCAGATGATGTGATCTTGTACATAGAAAATCCCAAAGAATCCACTAAAAAAAACTATCAAAAATCATAAATGAGTTCAGTAAGATTGCAAGATACAAGATCAACATACAGAAGTCAATTACATTCCTATACACTAGCAATATAAAACTCTGGAAACAGAAGTAAGCAACCACTTCCTTTCACAACAGGTGTTCCATCTTCATGGATCAGAAGATATATTTCCACAATTCACCAAACAGATTCAATGCAATCCTTATTAAAATCTCAAAAGTATTTTTCCAAAAATTAAAAATTAATCCCTGTAGAAATGCAAGGGACCCAAAGACCCAAATAAATTTGAAAACAACAAAGTTGTAGGACTCACATTTCCCATTTTCAAAATTTACTACAAAGATACAATCATCAAGGCAGAGTGGTACTGGCATAAAGGTAAGTGTAGAGACAAATAGGACAGAACTGAAATCCCATAACTTAGCCTGTACCTTTGTGGTTAGCCAATTTTTGGCAAAGGTTTCAATAAGTTCAAGGGAAAGAAGCAGTCTTTTCAACAAATGGTGTTGAGATCATTAAATATCCTCATTAAGAAAATGAATTTGAACCCCTACCTCATACCATGTGTAAAATTAATTCAAAGTGGATCACAGACCTAAAGAACTAAAACTGTTGAAGAAAACTAAAAAACAAATCTTAATGATCTTAGGTTAGGCAATGATATCTTATAACACCAAAAGCACAAATGGTAAAAGAGCAATTAATAGGACTTAATCAAATTTAAAACTTTTGCTTCTCAAAAGATACCATATAGAAAGTGAAATTACAACCTAGAGAATGGGAGAAAATATTTTCTAATCACATAGCAATAAAGGACTTATATCAAAAAATTTAAAAAAAAAAACGTTTACAATTCAATAATAAAAAGACAAACAACATAAAAAATGGGCAAAGGGTTTGAACAGATTTTATCCAAAGATGTATAAACAGCCAATGAGCGAATGAAAAGATGCCCAACATCCTTAGGCACTACAGTCATGCAAACCACAGTGAGATACCCATGAGGATGGCTAAAATAAACAAGACAGAAAATTACAAGTGTTGCCAAGGATGTAGAAAAACTGGAACCCTCATGCATTGCTGGTGGAAACATAAAATGGTGTGGCAAATTTGGAACACAGTTTGGCAGTTTCTTAAAAAGTTAATCATATACAACATATAATCCAGCAATTTCACTCCTACCCTTAAGAAATAAAAACCTATGTCCATGGAAAAACTTGTATATGAATATTCACAGCAACATTACTTACAATAACAAAAAAAAGTGGAAACAACCCACATGTCCATTAGGTTATGAATGAATAGACAAAATGTGATACATTCAAATGGAATACCATTCAGCCATAAAAAGAGACAAGGAGCTGGTGTAATGCTACGATACCAATATGGATAAACCTAAAAAAACATTATGCTCAGTGAAAGAAATGACACAAAAGAGCACATACTGTATGATTTCACTTATAAAAACGTCCAAAAGAGGCAAATATACAGAAACAGACTAGATTAGTTGCCTAGGACTGGGGGTAGGATTGGGGAGTGGCTATAAATGAGCATGAGACTTCTTTTTAAGATGATAGAAATGTTCTAAAATTAGATTGTGGTAATGATTGTACATTCTCTAAGTTTGCTAAATTGTACTGAGCTGCACACAGCATAGGTGAGTTTTATGGAATATACATTATTATCTTGAAAAAGCAGTTTTAAAAAATGATATAAAAACCATAAAAATCACTCTTTCCACACCCACCTCTACAAATCGGCAGTGAGCAGTATCCCAAATTTACAAATTCATGTAAGCAGCTTCAGCAAAACAAAACTGGATAATAACCACAAAAATGTATTTCATTTCTGATATAATCAAATATAAAACAAGTTCCTTCATAAAATTAAAAGATTTTAAAACATGGTGGTAACAAACTGTATACACATATACATATATGCATAATCAAATCTTATGCTAATATGTGCTCTAAATATTACTGCAATGTAAGATCAATCAATGATAGATCTATCTACATTTATCTACTTGAGGAAAACAACTCAAAAATAGAGTCAATATGTAATAGTATTGTTTATTTTAAATATAGTAATCAAAAAAGTCATTTTCAGAAAGTCATAATCATATTGCTGTTACAATAAAGTAATAAGTTATTTGTTCTTAAAAACAATTCAACTGAATTGTCTCTAAGAATATAGTTGTCGCCACGGGTGAAAAATGGTTTTATTTAATAATGTACCCATTGGTCCAAGTAAGTTTTAGCTCTATAGTTGGTATTTCTGAATATCAATAGAAAGCCATGTTCAATACGTTTTAATCACAACTGTTTAAAAAAAATACTTGAAGATAAATATGAAATGTTTAAATCAAATAGAACATACTAAAATAAATATGCATGTACATTTTCAGATTTTCAAATTAATATTTTGCAATTTTTGCTTCATTTTTCATAAGTTTATTTATTTTGTTTTAATAACCTCTACACCCAACGTGGGGTTTGAACTCACAATCCAAGATCAAGAGTCTCATGCTCTTCTAACTGAGCCAGCCAGGCACTCCTTCATTTCATTTTTTTAATTAAAATGTACAGATGTGGCTATGCTCTATTCCATTTCCTTCCTCTTCTTCAAGGAATAGTTTCTTCTAAGTTGGCATTTATACTTCCCTTGTAGGCTTTTGTACTTTTATTATATACGCATGTGCCTATAAAGTATAAGCTGATACTGTGCACAGCTTGTGTCTTCATGCGTCCTTTTACAACTTGTATTTTTCACTTAACAATACATTTAAGATTTTTCTGTGAATATACCACAGTTTATTTTTCTCATTCTCCTATGAAGGCCATTTAGATTATATTCTTGTTTCCTACTTTCTCTATTACAAATGACACTACAGTAAACAGCCTTACAGGTGCAAGATATTGAGATGCATACCTGCGATAGAGACATATGACGATCTCCAATTCCAATAACTACTGCCAACCTGTTGTCCAGCGTACTAACATAAATTTATTTCATGTCCCCCAGAGTATTAGATACCTCTATTTCTCATATCCTCTACTCCAATTCATTATACTTGACTTTTCTAAATGTTGCCAATCTTACAGCTGATGCTTTAATGTGCATTTTCTTAATTTCTAGTGAGACTGAACATCACTTCTTGTGTTAATTTGCCATTTACCTCCTGTAAATCGTCAGTTGCTCTCATTTAGTCATTTTTGTATTGCTTGTCTTTTTTAAATCAGATTTTACTTGTAGGCTTAGGTGGTTTGCTTTTTTAATCTTTTAGTGGTATCTTTTGATAATCAGTGCTTCACTTTGAAAGTAGTCAAATTTATTAAGTATTTCCTTTAGTTTTTTAGTCAGTTTCATTAAAACTTTCCTCCAGTTTATACTTTTGTATATTAATATCTCCCCTCTGCCCTATCATAAACACACTATCTGATGTTTATTTACAAAAATTTTAAAGTTACTTCCAACTTTTAAATCTTTTACTCATCTGGAATTATTTTGCGTGTGATGCACTGTAGATATCTAATCTTGTCCTTTGCCATATGGATAGCCAACTATCTAGAACCATCATTGAGTAGTTCTTCCCTTCTTAACTAATAATGATACTGCTGCATATATCATATGCATGGACCCCAATTATAGAATCTATTTCAGGGCTCTGCATTATTTCATCAGAGTTTATCTCTACACCAACACTATATAGTTTTAACTAACATAGCTTTATTATAGATTGCAGTATTTGTTATGGTGACCCAATCCTTATTATCTTCCTTTAAATTATGTTTGTTGTGTGTTTGTTTTTTTAGCCTTCTACTCTTTCAAAAAATTCTTATGACCAGCTGACCAAGTCCATGAAAACCCTTTCTAGGGTTTGCTTGCTTGCTTTTACTAGTCCTTGCTTACTTTTACTACTTCTCAGTAGTTTGTTGAAGAAGTGTAGGATTTCACATGTAGCTAATCCTATAGCTGGCAAAATGGCAGATTTCTTCCTTAAATCCTTAACCTCTTTTCCTATTGCTGTTACATATTTTATCTCATGTATGTCCTCGTTAGGACCTCCAGTAGCTGCTGAATAGGGACAGCTATAGTGACCATTGTGGATTTGTTTCTAACTTTAAAGATAACACATTTACATTTCACCATTCATTATGAGTTTCCTTCCTTCCTTTCTTCCTTCCTTCCTTCCTTCCTTCCTGCCTTCCTGCCTTCCTCCCTCCCTCCCTCCTGCCTCCTCCTTTCCTGTCCTTTCCTTTCCTTTCCTATCCTGTCCTCTTTTCCATTTTTTCTTTCTTCCTTTCTCTTTTTTTCAATCATTAAGTATTGTTAGGTATGCTTCAGTATGTTAAAAAAATAAAGTACATTCCCCTACACTCCTAGTCTACTAAGAATATTTTATAGCAATAAAAATAATTTCTTGCTTAGTTTGAAACATAATAATTTTTCTCTCTGAATATATTACTATGTTAAACTACAATAATAGATTTTCTAATGTGAAACCATTTTTTCCATTCGTGAGACAAATCTTTCATGGACATGCTAACTTTTCAAATATGTTATTGGTTTGGCTTGTTGGTATCTATTTCAGTACTTCAAATATATGTTCATAAGTGAGATCAGGCTACTATTTTTCAATATCATAAATCCTTACTAAATGAGTTAAAGACAGTTCCACTTTTTTCTGTCCTTTGAAACAATTTACATAAGATAGAGATTATCCATTCCATATAATTATGGAAGAATTCACCTACCACAAGCCTGGACTCGATGAATATATTGATGAATATATATTGATGAATATATGAAGGTGTCTGTGTGTGAAGACATTTAGCTTTTAATTCAATATCTTTAATGGTTTTAAGTCTATTTAAGTTTTGTATACCTCTTTGAGCCAATGTTGGTAATTTGTATTTTGTAGGAAATTGCTCATTTTGTCTGTATTTTCAAATTAATTGAAATAATACATTAATATTACTATCTGTTTGTCTAAAACATCTGTCTTCTCCATGACTGTACCTCCTTTTATTCCTAATATTGCTTTATCTTTGTCTTCTCTATTGTTTACTTGCCCAATCATAGTAGCATTTGTGTTTACTTTCAAAGAATAGCTTTTGGTTTTGTTGATCTCTATTGCTTGTTTCTTTTTTTAATGTTCTTTGTAAGACAAAGTATACATACAAAAGACTATATATATATGTATATACACACACACACACACACACACACACACACATACTTACATACACATATAGCGTACATGTGTGTTTTAAGAAACAATAAGATGAACACTAGGGCACTCACCTTCAAAGTTAAGAAATAAAATATTACTATTATTTTCAATGTTTCTATATATTGCTCCTCAGTAGCATTTTCTTCCCTCCCACACCCCTAAAACTCAGGTAATCACTAGTGGATGATTTTTGTGTTAATCATTTACTTTCCTGCCTCTGCTTAATTTTATCCCATGTTTATGTGTCTTTTTTTTTTTATTTTTTTTTAACGTTTATTTATTTTTGAGACAGAAAGAGACAGAGCATAAATGGGGGAGGGTCAGAGAGAGGGAGACACAGAATCTGAAGCAGGCCCCAGGCTCTGAGCTGTCAGCACAGAGCCGGACGCGGGGCTCGAACTCACAAACCGTGAGATCATGACCTGAGCCAAAGTCAACCGCTCAACCGACTGAGCCACCCAGGCACCCCTATGTATATGTGTCTTTAAAGAAGATAATTTTATTTTGCCAATTTTTAGCTTTTACGTATATGCAGCCACATGCTAATTATATGCTACTTGATTTCATTGCTCAAATTATGTTTGTGAAATTTATCCATGCTGAACATACAGAGAGGTTCATTCATTTTCATTGCTATATAGGACATCATTAGAAATAATGCACAATTAATTCATTAATATAATTTTTGAAAGGGATAATATTCATATATAAATTTAAGTTATGTCATGCTTCTTAAAACTATAAAATAATTTGATACTATATTTGTGGAGATTGGACATATTATTGAATATAAAATTAAAAATGTAAAGGCACCATTAGATTATCAATGATGAATTAATGACCTTTAAAGTTAATTTAAAAATAAATTTTGTATGGAAGAATGCCCAATTAAAAAATGCAACATCCAAAAATAATTTTAAGATTAATGAGTTATTGGGGTGCTTGAGTGGCTCAGTCAGTTAAGTGTCCGACACTTGAATTGGCTCAGGTCATGATCTCACGGTTTTGTGAGTTCCAGCCCTGCTTTGGGCTCTACGCACTGACCTCGCAGAGCCTGCTTGGGATTCTCTCTCTCCTCTCTCTCTGTCCCTCTCCCCTCACACTCTATCAGTCTCTCTCAAAATAAATAGCTTTAAAAAAAGATTAACGAATTATGGATTGACTATTTGAGTTCAAAAAAATCTCTTTTAATGGAAAATCCTCCAAGTCAACTTTAAATATCTCATTTATAAAGCTGAGAGCTGCACAACTTTAAATTAAAATGTAGCAAATGGAGTTTTAAAAAAGATAATATAAAGTATCCTCCATGTAGTCTGGGAAAAATAATTACTTTGTTTCATTTTACAGTATCATCCAAATGTTATTAATTGTATGATAGAAAGCTATCATACTAATAATAAATCTTGATAAGAAAATTAATGCCAAAAGGAGAGTGAAAATGAGAGGGGTTATTCTGAGATTGTTTTACTTTTCCTGTGGACAGTTTTACAGTGAATTCACAGGGAGGCTTTCTAAAATGACATCCTTTTTCAACAGAGGAAAAACAAGCCAAAGAATGGAAATTTATGGGAAGTCCAAAAAGTAAATGAGATCTTCTTAGTTGAGCATAATAGTTATGAAATTTTAAATTTGTCATTTCTCCTCTAGGCATTTACCGTCTGCAAAATGGAAATACTACTTTCAAATTCTCACCAGCTCAAAGGTAAATCGTTAAGACTGACCTCTCTGTAACTCTCGGTACTTAGGTCATGCCATTAAATTTCTTTCTAACCAAACTCTTTGTAAGACAAGAATTCTAGTTAAATGGAAAGCATGATGAACCACAGGTAACCACAGACTCCATATATGGAATGGAAACTGCCAAGGGGATTACAATAGGACCAAAAAATGTGCATAGGCTTACATGTATTTAGTGATTCAGCAGGTGTTTCAGAATCTAGCTGTATCTCAATATGAACATCCACAATCTACTTTTAAAAAGGTAGCTAAGGGGTGGCTGGGTGGTCCACCTGGTTAAGTGATGGACTCCTGCTCAGGTCATGATCTCACTCATGGTCTTGAGATTGAGCCCCGTGTAGGGCTCCAGCTCTGGGCTCTGGGCCTGGAGTCTGCTTAGTATTCTCACTCTCCCTCTCTCTGCCCCTCCCCTGCTTGCTCTCTTTCTCTAAGAAAAAAAAAAAGATACTTGATAATTTATTTTGAGAGAGACTGATAGAGTGTGAGGGGAGAGGGACAGAGAGAGAGGAGAGAGAGAATCCCAAGCAGGCTCTGCGAGGTCAGTGCGTAGAGCCCAAAGCAGGGCTGGAACTCACAAAACCGTGAGATCATGACCTGAGCCAATTCAAGTGTCGGACACTTAACTGACTGAGCCACTCAAGCACCCCAATAACTCATTAATCTTAAAATTATTTTTGGATGTTGCATCCACCAAATATATACCAAAACTTGACTTTCTTAGGATTATGATTTTAAAATAGACTACTTCTCATTTACTTCCTTTATTTGCCTAAGGCTTTTTGTCACTAATGCAAAAGCTAATAGAAATTATTGTACTCTTATTTTTAAAAGATTACTACATCAAATGTTATCAACAAGAACAACAACAAGTCTGCTAAAGCAGTCACGTTATTCTTATTAACGCTATAAAATCTGAAAAGCTGGAACACCCATTTGTCAGCATAGGTTACAGGCAGAATTCATATATTCCAAGGGGAAAAAGTATGCTATGCTAGAACAAAAAAGCTATTTTAATTCCTTTTGAAGGAAAATGATAGATTAACTGTGCCCAAGTCCATACTATTTAAAATATATAATAGTAATGATTCCCCAAGTGGATTTGATGCGATGAACAATATTAAACGCATATTTGAAAGGGTCCCATTATTTGTATTGGGACAGAAGGAGAGCTGAGCTCATGCAAATTCGTTTTCAATTTTTGTTACAGTCACAGGAGAAACATTTTAAGAGACATTCGGTACTACACTTTCAACAGTCCAGTGATGGTCTGATATAGTTATTTTCTAGTCCCCAGTCCCCACCCCTGATCCTTTTTTCTTTTTCTTTTTCTTTTCTTCTTTTTCTTTGTGTCTGGGGGAGGGAGTGGCGGTGGCCATTAGGAGTTGTATTTTGTGGCAGTTTAGAGAGTACTGAGGACAGAGGGCTGTGAAAGATGGAGATGGGTGCAAATGGGAAGATTCCTCAGCCTATGGGCCAGCTCAGTGGAAAGGGTAACCTGTTAAAAGTCTCAGTTTTGTGTTAAAGACTTGCTTTGAAGCGCTCTCCCTTCAAACAAGGAATTGTTTTTGAGAGATCCGTTAAGGTATCTATAAAAGGAAAAGTGTTGTGATTTTAATATTATACTGAAAAGTTGACGGTCCGATGAATCAAAAGGAAATACAACAGAAGATGGTCAGTAGAGACCTTAATTTACCCATCAGGGAAGAAATCCAAGGTATCTGTATACTGGGGATTTTGGATGAAATAAATTATTCTATATACACTCTCCAGTATTCAAGTCTCCTCATTTAGTCTAAACTTTAGGAAATTCTTCTTTAAAGCAATCCTAAACGAATATGTCATATACTAGAGCTGATGGTATCTCCATTTAGAGTAACGCACACTCGTTTGCCTTGCCACACCCCAACACCCGCACACCCCCCACCCCGCCCCCGTTCTGGGCACCGCAACAGTTCCTTGAATTCCACACCCTCCCCTGGGGGAATACACGGGAAATCTTGGCAACACAGCACCTTTGCAGTTTCCTCTCCCCATTCTCTAACCCCTTTCGCAGAAAAATCACACAACACTAAACCCACGCTTTTAAACATCAAAACTGGGAAACTCAAATTTATTACAAAAGATCACACTTTGAGAGCGGTTCCTATTTGTAAAGAGTCATTTCATCAGCTCATTTTGTTGGAACAGCTGCCTTGCAGGGCGACGCGCTCATTTGTACAAGTCATTGTCCATAAATTAACTTAGATCTTAAATACCAACCCAATATTCATAACTCGCTGATTCAGAGAGAAGACAAAGCTTTGATCCACTAGCCCCAAAGGCAGAGGAGCAGCAAGAATCCGTGTAGCCACAGCCAACCTACTCCCCAGCTAGGTAGGTTCTCTCCGAATCCGACCCCAGGCCCATGCTTGGATTCGGGTTTGCGGGGTCGCGCGCGGCTCCTTTCCACAGCACATCCTGAGCACGACCCTGGTCTAGTCTGAATCTCCGCACGTAATTGCGCCGACAGAGTTCCGGCTTCTTCGCCGTGTGTCTCCTGAATTCTCAGAGAATTGTCCCTAACTTCCTATCCAGGTGAACCTGGTCCTGGGTGGCAGGTTTCCGGGGCACATACGGCCCGAAGGTGGACTCTGGGTTTGCGCAGTCCTTCCCAGAGCTGGACACTGGACCACCCAAGCCCACGCCTATCCCCCCCCTCCACCCCCCCGGACTCTACACTCTCTCCCCCCCCCCTCGGTCCCCCCTCCCCCGCATCACCAACCGCGACCCCAACCGCAGCCAGGATCCAGCCTTCCCACGCCCCCCGTGCCTCAGGCACACTTCGCCTCGCGCCAGGAGACTCCGGGGTGAGCTCCATTTAGCGGAGGCAGAATCTGGAAGCCGGTTTTCAGAGTTTACTCCACGCCGGGACCCAGAGGCACCGTTCCAGCCCCTCCAGTCACTAACGTCCCCATCCCAGGTAAGCCTGGGGTGGGGCAGCCTCCTGAACCCCATCTCACACCTGTGTTTCGCTCACTCAGGGATCCTGAAACACCTGCCCAAGTACAGTTCGTCGCTCTCCACACAGACGTGCCCCCCCCCACCTTCGTCCCTAGCCTGGGGAGCCAGGGGGAGGGCGTGAACCCCAGGCACCGTCGACCGCCCGGGAGAGCGCAGACACGCCGGGGCGCGACAGTAATGTCCCAAACACAAAACCCCGTCCCGAGTCGTCCCTCCAAGACTCGTTTTCTGCCCTCACCCGTCCAGGCCCAAACTTGGCTGGTCCTGCCCCGCAGGACTGAGCGGAGGCGCGGCGGTCCGCTCTCGGTCCGCTTGGCCCGGGCTCCGCTCTCCCCGCGGGACAGGGCGGGTCCAGCCCTTCCCGATCCCGGCTCCTACTCACCACGAGGGTCAGCAGCAGCCCGGAGAGGGCTCCGCGCAGGGGGATCGGACGCTCGGCGGCGGCCATCGGGGGGCGGGAAAGGGGCCGCGAGGCAGGAAGGGGGCCGCGGGCGCCGGGCGGAGGTGCAGCGGCGCGCGCGGTGCGGGCGTGCCTCGCTGCCGCTCCTCTCCAAGTCTCCTTGGATCTGTCAGGCTTGCCTGCCCGGGAGCGTGTTCCCTCCTGAGACGGGATTGGACGCGGCAGACGCCGGGCCGCCCCTCCTGCTTATTTCTCAAGTCGAATCACGCGGGCAGCCGGGGAGCTGCCCGAGCCTGCCCCTCCGCTCCCCCGGGGCCGCGCCGGGCGCTGGCTCTCGCGGGAAAGCGGCCCCAGGCCCACCCTCTGCCGCCTTTCCCACACCCCACGCCCCTCGTCCGCCCCGCCTTCCCTCCGCGTGGCCCGGGCCGGAGCGAACCCCCTGGCCGACGCCGCTTGCGCGCTCCCGCTGCAGGACCCAAATCCGCCTGCAGGGATCCCTGTCCCAACACGGGCGCTCCGGGGTGCCAGGAACACCTCCGTCATTGCATCAGCGCATCCTCCCTTCATTCCGCTCCTGATCGAATGCCGGCCAATGTCTCCCGGGTAATAAACCATTTATGTATTCTTTACAAACTTGACTAACATGGTAAGATAAACGACCGAGGGAAGACTATCCCAAGTGGCTTGAATAAACTGGCATTCGGTATACCAGAAATTAAAACCAAGTAGAAGAAACTCCGATATCTGACCATTTGAAGTGTCCAAAATATGAGTGATTACATGAAGAGTCTTCTTTACCGCCAATTTTGTGACCTTATATGAACCTTCTAAGAAAGAATTTGTTCTTCTATGTGAAGTATTGATTTAGTAATTACATGGTAAGTATGCTAAGGTGCCATTTTTCAGTCTGTGGTAAAAGGAAAGTAAACCTACCACCCAAAAGCTTCTACTCTAAAATGAAGCTTGGAAATTCAATATTACTCAATAAATGTCACCCAGGTCACCAAGGCATTGTGCAAGGGGCTGGAGGAAAGAGAATGTACAAAACCCAGTTGCAGCCCAAAGCAACCCAAAGTCTAGGAGGGCATAAAGGTTAGCATCCTAGCCCAGCAGGGTAAATGTTTTAATGGGGAGGTAGCTAACAACACCTGGACACATTCCTTTATTTCCCTCTCGATGGAATTTTGTATCCCCAAAGCCCCCACTTGTCGGATTCAGGAGGAACTCCTTCTTAGGTGTGTTGCTGTTCCTCAAAGTCCATGTACAAGTTCCAATGTCAGAACCCTCAGATAGTCTAGATTAATCAGGGAAGGTGCTATGGCCTTCATTCATCCCACCCTGCCCATCCAGTAGGCTTGTTAACTGAAGTCTGGGGCTTCCCTGAAACTCACAGGCTCTGAGGATTCAGACACTAAATTCACTTCCAGTCCCAGCTCTGAGGCATCCAAGGCACCCATCAGAAATCCTGTCTCACCTCTGGAGGCCTCTGAATGAAAGAAGCCTTCCAGTCTCAGAGAAAGTTCTCCACAAACTTTTCTCTGCCCCAATCATTTTCATGTTACCCAAGACCTCAGGAAAAGGCTCTCAAAGATTCTCTGGCCCTAGACAGCCTTTAGAAACACAAGTGAATCATGGCTTTCCTGTAACATAGGTGATGCCATAGACTGAACTGTGTCCCCTCAAAATTCATATGGTGAAGACCTAACCTGCCTATGACTGCATTTGGAGATAGGGCCAATGAGGAAGGAATTGACATTAATGACATTATGATGGTGGGGCCCTGATCTGATGGAATCAGTGTCCTTATGAGAAGAGACACCAGAGAGAGCTCCCCTCCTCTGTCTTTCTGTGTCTCTGTCTGTCTCTCCCTGCTCCGTGTGTGGACACAGTGAGAAGGTGGGTGTTTACAAACCAGAAAGAGAGTCCTCATCAGAGGTCAAATAGGCCAGCACCTTAATTTTGAACCCTCAACCCTCAGAACTGAGAACAAATGCTTGATATAAGAACCAACAGAGAAAGGGAGAGGGCAGGACCATGTTCCAGACAAAGGCAACAATACTGGTGTAGCACTGAAGAGCCTGGTAACACCTTCCTACATCAGGAATACAGGAAGAGAGATTCTTCAGAACCACTGGAGTTCAGAAGAAGTCCAATGACTGGGAATTAGGTTAGAAAGCTAGGCTTATAAGAAACCAGGTTGAGGAGCTGAATTTCATCCTGGAAAAGATGGAAGAATCATCTACTCAATCTGTAAAAACAGTTGCTAACTACTGTTACAGAATTATCACTTTGGGTGGGTTAATGAAGTCATTAACTTCCTTCATAACCTGTTTATGTCTTCATATAGCTTTCCTAGGGAATAAAAGGCTTGAAATGTTTTCCTTTATTCTAAGTAGTCTTACTTTTCAGTGATTTCAGTTTTATCTACTAGAGCGAGTCTGACCTATTTATTACTGTCATCCAAATGACTAAAACTATAAGATAGCTATTATCTGCTTGTTTCAGCTCTACTGGGTAATTGAGGCGATTGTTAAGCCTACTGACTGTGTAACAGTTACTCTGAGCTTCCATTTTTAGCTCCTACAAAATAAAAGTTATAGGAATCTATTCCAGAAATATGATAAGAAAGCATATTGGGGATATTTTCAATCTAAATGGCAAATTCCGAATGACAGACGTACTTTTAATTACCGTGTTGACATTTCCTGTTTTGCTATAGCATGTACTTGCCCATCATGAGTAGATTGGTCTACGCTCTAATGAAAATGCATTTTTATAGCTTAGAAGAATCTTCCTACGCAGTTATAATTATAAATGTGACTTGAGGATAAATTAAAATTACTTTTATTTTTCCTGTGTAAATTATAATATAAAATAACTTGGTTAAAAATCTATTTACAATATGAACCTCGGTTTGAGCATTGTGAGAACTGGATCCTTCTGTAATCAAGTCAACTTTAAATCACCATGAGACGTCATAAAGCGTAAAGAGTTATTCTGAAATGTCTTTATTTTAATACTCATTTCCCAAGCTGCCAAATCAGTTGGAAGTCACTCCTAAAAGGATAATGTACAAAAATGGGAAAGAAGCATTATTAACCCTTGTTACTTTCTTAGTCTGAGTAGCTATAATAAAGGTAAGGGCAGCAATAATAAAGGATCAATATGGGAAATGATTTTAGGCTAAAGTACAAAACTTCAGGAATCCAGGTGAATTCGAAAATATTCAGTAGAAAGCAAACCTAAGATTATTAAGAGTTCTCTGTACTTAGGAGGAATCTCTGGCCACAAAAAGAGTGGAAGAGAGGTGGAAGCTAACCCCCGGCCCACTGACAAGGCTGCCTTGCACAACTGAACGCCAACAGGCTCTGGTCTCACACACCTACTCGCCTCTGTGGCTTGCATGGGCGATGACATGGCAAGTGTGGGTCTCCTCAAACCATGCCTATAAAATACAACCAGGGCAACTGTATGATTTTTGGAACAAACTTGCTAGTAAGGAAAGAAGTGTATGAAAAGAAGCTTGAATTAAAATCAAGTGAAAGATTGGTTTGAATAGTCCTTCTGAAGACGTAACATGAGTTCTGCCATGAACTCAAGTTCATGTAGCACTTTTAGAATAGTAGCTCAGAAGCACTTTTAGAATACTGCTGAGGATAAATGGTCACAGTAATAAACAGTAATTGAGCAAATTACTTGTTGAATCAACAGTGAGGAATACCGTACAAATGTGTCCTCACATGCTGGGAGCCCTTGCAGACTTTATTTTTGGAAGTTAGCTCTCCTTAATATACCCACTTGCTCTTTCGGAGAGACTCTTTCCTCATACTTGGGAACCAAGTGGTCATTTTCCTTCAAGAGTAACCACCTCCTGCTATTGCTACTCAGGTTCCAGGAGAGGACACTGCTTTTCCTGTATCACCTTTCCAAAGTGTGTCTAGAGGCTCTCCACTAATTTCCCAGAACACCACTGAGAACAGCCTTGACTTTTTGGTCATTTAAAAAGACTGCTGGAGACTTGGGGATACTAGACAATTGAAGTCAAGAATAACATAAAAAAAACAAAAACAAAAGAAAAACAAAAACAAAAAACTATGATACTGCATTGCTGCCCAGAAAAAGAGCCGTCCCAGAATCCCTGTCTGCCTCCTTCTTCTCCTGTCTTTCCATAGCAAGTACATTTCCCCCATGGAAATTCTCCAAGCAGCTAAGAGAACCTCAAGTCTAGACCAGAATGACCCTGGCCCACCAGGCAGAGAAGTTTCCCCTTCACCTTTTCTATGCTGGGTCTGTCAGTGTCAGGTCACTCTAGAATTCATTTCTACCCAGAGTGATTGGCAGAGGGACTACACATGCCCTTGAGGAGAAAACTTACTCCCATCCACAGGGGTGTAGCTTTTCACTATATCCTTGGCAGCAATCATACAAAAATTGGACCTTTGTACATTTCCCAAATTCAGAATTGTCCAATATAAGTAACACCATGACGATCATCCAATCCAGACAGAATGTGCCAGGCTCAGAGAGGCTCCTTTTAGGAGCGCCTGGGTGGCTCAGGCAGTTGAGTGACCGACTCTAGGTTTGGGCCCAGGTCGAACCTCACGGTTCCAGGGTGTGAGCCCTTCGTCAACCTCCACCATGCTGATAGGGTGGGGTCTGCTTGGGATTCTCTCCCCCCTCACCCTCTTTCTCTGCCCCTCCCCCACTCGCACTCTCTCTCAAAATAAAAAAGTAAACATTAAAAAAATTTAAAGAAAGAAAGTGTCCTTTCAGTCTCTCCTTATTAATTAATGATTCAAGAACTATTATAAGAGTTTCAGCAAATCTTCTCCCACTAAAATCTTGAGACACCCTTACAAACATCTTCTGCGCATGGGCCTTTTTAAGGCAGGGAAGTGGTCTTCCAGTGACTTCTCACTGGGCTGGAAGGAATGGTGATTTCCCCTGAGAAAACAAAACTCCATTGTATGGGTAATAACTCCCTCCAGGAACCAGATAAAAGCAATGTAACAAAGCTCTGGTACAAGGTGAAATTTTAGTCCCTCTCATCCATCGTGGAATCATCCCATGATTCTTCACTTCCCTTTACTTCAGAGTGGAACTCTCCTCCCAGCGGGTGAGGCTGTCGTCTCTCCTGGACATTCTCATGTTCCTAAGAGCTCATTGTGCGCATCTGTCTGTTCAAAGGACATTGCTCAAGCATGAAGGTTTACAGGTGTGAGTGGGCTGACATCCAGATCTCCTGTGTCATTTATCTCCACGTCATCCTCTGATTCACTGCCCCATCAGCCTTCTTTTCTCCCACACATTTGAGAGGACGGTTCCTCAACCACAGCTCGGGGAAGCAGCATATCCCCCAGCTCAAGTGCCTATCATCTAGCTCACAACTAGAAAACTGCTTTTCCCACCAGTTCCCTATATGGGCAGTAAATTATTTCTTCAACATGTATTGATTTATTGTTATTAATTCATTTTATTGATCATCAATGATCCATTCGTTATTTTTATTTGCTCAAGATTTATTATTCTTGATTTGTCTCTTCTTTTCAGCCTGCCCGGTTTCTCAAGCCCTCTGTCACTAGATGAGGCTTTCCACCAATGAGCTATTCAGTGTTTGCTAAATTGTTCAGCCAGTGCCCCCATTCTTTCTTTGCATTCCTTTCAAGCCTCCTATTTGTTTGCCTTTCAATGTTATAAGCTGCACAATTTCCTAAACGGTAAGCCATAGTTTTTGTTTCTTTGTTTTTTTAAGTTGGCTCCACACTCAGCGTGAAGCCCAACATGGGGCCTCGAACTCATGACCCTGAGATCAAGACCTGAGCTGAGATCAAGCATTGGACCCTTAGCCAGCTGAGCCACCCAGGCGCCCCTGGTAAGCTGTAGTCTTAACGTGCATGTATCTATGTAAGATTATACCAGAATCTTACTCCTCTAAACAACTCTAATGCAATGGTCCTTCCTGAATATTTACAAAGATGTAAACAAAAAGACTGAAGAGCTAGTAATATTTCTAGTAGGTATGTGAGCGTGTATCAGGAAAGCTATTTTGTTGTCACTTTCCACTAACTTTGTTTTTTAAGTTTGTTTGTTTGTTTATATAATCTCTGCATCCAATGTGGGACTCATGTTCATGACTCTGAGATCAAGAGTCGCAGGCTTTTCCAGCTAAGCCATCCAGGCACCCCCTACTTTCGACTAACTTTGCCAATGTTCCTTATTTTTTAATATTTTTATTTTTCTTAATGTTTTGTATTTATTTTTGAGAGAGAGGAAGAGATAAAGAGTGAGAGGAGGAAGGGTAGAGAGAGATGGAGATACAGAATCCGAAGCAGGCTCCAGGCTCTGAGCTGTCAGCACACTGAGCCACCCAGGTGCCCCTGCAGTATTCTTTACATGTTCAATAAAACTGGCTGTCTCTCCCAGATTACAAGTTCTATTCATATGGTGGTCGGAGAAAGGTCTAATCTGAACTATAATATGGCCCTTTTAAACAAGAATCTTTGGCCAAAATCTCCCTGCTAGGCCCTCAAAGTAGTATTTTTTTACAAGTCTCAGAATAAATGATTCCAAACTCAGAGGCATCCATAAGAACTTTTATTTATTTCCTATTCAAGAGAACATTTAGGTAGCAATCAGATATTATCTGGAACAGCTTTTCAACATCTAATGATGAGTTATCTGACCTCAGCTGCTGTAGTGTTCCGAAGTCTAGGCAGAGCCTGGAGACCGCTGTCTCCCACACTCCTCTCATCCAGAATGGGTAGACAAAAAGAAATTGGGGAGGAACAAGCACTATGGATATGGCTTGGACATCTTTTATCCTTTACGATGACCTGCCTTTTTGTAATATTTCTAAGATAATTGACACCAGTGTCACCCAATCTCACGTGTTCCTTTCTCATTTGGTACAATGAGATTCAGGTTTTCTCTCTCCAGAGATACTGGTAATTGATAAGCACACACAAGTTCTTATGACAAAACGAAAGACAAAGGATATATTGTTTTCTGCCATGGCAGAAACATATAAATGATTCCTTGAGAATAAGGTGGCCTGAGCCTTGCTGCACCAGGCTCTCCCATGACAGTCTTCAAAATTCATCTGTTTATAGAAGGAAGTACTGTGTTATGGCAGTTGGCCAGGAATATGCCAGGTCCCCCTCCCCCCAAGTTTGTTCAAAGGCCTCGAGTTTTTTCCTCCCCTTCGTTCCCTCTTTTAATTTTGAACAAATGGGAACAGTGGTCTTTAGGTCACAGTAGATCTTTGTACTTGGCTATTGTTGAGGCAAAATGAAAGAGACTGTTTTGACAACAGCATTATATTAATAAAATGAAGAAGAACACCTCAAAAATAACAAGAATTCAAGGGGTGACTGGTTCTTTCAGTCAGTAGAACACGTGACTCTTGATCTCAAGGCCGTAAGGTCAAGTCCCATGTTGGGTATAGAGATGACTTTAAAAAATAAATAAATAAAAAGGAAACAAAAGACGAAAATTTAAGTCAGCATGACCTGGGTATTCTAGCTCCATTTGTTTAGAGATTCTAAGTAAAGTTATAAATTGTTTGTTTTCAACATAATTGTCCTGGGGTAAGCCTATTTGGTTTTAGAATCTCTGGCTTTTCCATCTTGTGAAGACATACAATTCTACGAAAGTTTTTTCCTTCCCATTTGATCCAACTATGTGATTGATCTATATACCTGAGTAGGTCCCAATTTACCTCACCCAAATGGCCAAACATGATGCTTCTGGAACCTTTTATTTTTCTTTATTGGGGTACAATTTACATAGAGTACAATTCATAGACCTCAAATGGACACTTCAATAAGTCTTGACAAATGTATATATATACTGGTGTTACCATCATTCAAATCAAGATATAGAACATTTTTTTGGGGGGCGCCTGGGTGTCTCTGTCAGTTGGGTGTCCACCTCTTTTTTTCAGCTCAGGTCATGATCTCACGGTTCCTGGGTTACAGCCCCACATCAGGTTCTGCACTGCCTGCCTGGGATTCTCTCTCTCTCCCTCTCTCTCTGTCTCTGTCCTTCTCTCTCTGCTCCTCCTGCATGCTCTCTCTCTCTCTCTCAAAATTAAAAACAACAATAAAAAAAATTAAAAAGAAAAAGAAAAAGAAAAATGTTTTGACCCAACTCAATACCTATCCCCATGCTGAGGCAACCGCGTTCTGCTTTCAATCATTAAGTAATTTTGACTTCCTTGTAATGTCACATAAATGGAATGACATGCTGCATTACCATCACACACAGTTATCTATTACTTCATCACTTTTTATCTATTGGACATCACTTTTGCAATATTCCACAATTTAGTGGTTTAAAACAAGAACTCATGATCTCACAGTTTCTACAGAATGCAGGCGTGGCTTAGCTAGCTGTCTCTGGCTCAGGCACTCGCAAAAAGGTGTTTAGTTGACATTGCCATCATCTCAAGGCTCCACAGGATCTGTTTCTTAGTTCACTTATGTGACTTTTGACAAGCTTCCTTTAAGACATCAGTTCCTTGCCACATGGTCCTCTCTAGGGAGAGGCTTCCTTCAGAGCAAGCAAGAAAGATCAGGTAACCAAAGTGGATGTCACACACAGTCTGTTTGTAATCTAGTGTTGGAAGTGATCTTCTTTTACCTCTGCCTAATTATGTTGGCTAGAAGTAAGTCACCAGAGATACTCTAAAGTCAACAGAAGATGATTACATAAGAGCATGAATACTGGGAGGCAGAGATCTTTGGATGCCATCTTCTAGGTTTTTGTGTCTAGGCTTTTGTGTCCTTGTTCATCCTACTAATAATTAGAATAATGATTTGTTTTACTTAAAATATAAAAACTTTCACAGACAGGTGTTAGAGTGTTAATGTTGTCTTCTCTCTTTGATGGTTTATACTATCAGAATAAAAAAGAGTTGATAAGCATTTTGTTTATTTAACTCGAGTTTATATCCTACCCACTTTTAAAAAGGCTTATCAAGGGGAGCCTGGGTGGCTTGGTCGGTTAAGCGTCCGACTTCGGCTCAGGTCACGATCTCACGTTCTGTGAGTTCGAGCCCCGCGTTGGGCTCTGTGCTGACAGCTCAGAGCCTGGAGCCTGTTTCAGATTCTGTGTCTCCCTCTCTCTCTGCCCCTCCCCTGTTCGTGCTCTGTCTCTCTCTGTCTCAAAAATAAACGTTAAAAAAAAATTAATAAAAAAAATTATTAAAAAAAATAAAAAGGCTTATCAAATTAAATTATATAAAGCAGATAAAAATAATCAGGCATCAATAAAGCAATTGAGGTGGGTTATTTACTATCTTTGAGTCCTGGATTTTGCTTATTAACTTCCTGGATATTCAGGCAAAGTATGATACTTTTAATTTTGGAGTTACATGGCTCTCATTATGCAATAAAAGAGAATACAAAAGTTCATCCATAGTGTTAAACTTTATCTTAACTTTGTATTAGAATGTTAAGAGAACCATTAGGTGAAAGCAATGAATCTAGTTTTCAAATATGCTTCTTCAAAAAAGTACAGCATTATTTGAATGTGATATCCTAATATAGAACATATTCAAATGCAAACGGAATTTATATGTAATTTCTGTCCTATCTCAAATGGGATGACTTTTGAATGTAGGGCCATCCTTCTCTACAATGTTACCCATTAGCACAGGGAGCCCTGGATCATATCAAGACATCTGCTGGGAAGCCATTCAGTTCATCCTTTCTTTAGAGGGTCAACTTTACAAGGCTTAGTAAGACTTCCTTTAAAGGAAAAATGGTAAAATGACTAAAAAACAAATGATGGAATGTTGCCATCTTAAATTTCCTATACAAATGCTGAGATTCAGGGAGGAACTTTGTCTAAATTACAAGAGACTAGAAATTGCCAAAAATATTATTGACAACTTTACTAAAGAAACTCGTATTGAAAAATCAAAAGGGAACTTCCTTAGGAATTCAGTTTCAGGTGAAGACAAATGATACAAATCCAAGCATCAGAAGAGTCCCAGGATTAAGACACAGACCTATGCATTTGTCAGCTAAAGACATGTTATCAGGACCACTTACCAGATTCATGGAGGTGTGGAGCTAAAACCAAACTAACCCAATCACTACATTCCAAGTTAGAAAGTTAGTTTTAAGTATTACTAATACTGAATTACCATTTCACTCATATTTAATTCATATAAAACCCTAGAACATTATACCTAAAAGTGGCTATATATTTAATCTAGTACAATTTCTCATTTTATTGAAGAAACATATACCCAAAGAGGGAGTTAGGTGACTTACCTTAAGATGAGAAGGCTTAGATAACACTCCAGAATTTTAGACCCCTATTCCTTTCTCTTAAAAAGCCTTATGGAGATAAATGAATCAGCTAATCAAAACCAAAATGGTTGAAAGCAATAGTGTTGTTTTCTTTCTCTCCTGCTTAAACCTAAAATGTTTTGGCAAGGCTTAAATTATTATCATTCTTGGAAGAAATAGTACGCCCGGTTATAACTGTGGAAAACAAAACTGAATCTGCAAGTTAAGTCCTGTTCTGATTTCTAGGAAACTATCCAAATTCTTTTATTGTCCTGTAACTTATTTTCTGAAGCCTTATGTGCAATGAACTACATGGAGCTTTAAGAAATATTTTTATTATGTAGAAAATTTTAAAAATGATCTTTATATGCTTTCTATATGTTATGCAAAAAAAAAGGGAATTTAAATTAACTGATGTTTGGGGCGCCTGGGTGGTTCAGTTGGTTAAGCATCCAACTTTGGCTCAAGTCATGATCTCACAGTTCATGAGTTCGAGCCCCGCATCGAGCTCTGTGCTGACAACTCAGAGCCTGGAGCCTGCTTCAGATTCTGTGTCTCCCTCTCTCTCTGCCCCTCTCCCACTCATGCTCTCTCTCTCTGTCTTAAAAATAAATAAAACATTAAAAAAATAAAAATAAATTGACTGATGTTTATTTTAAAAACTTTGTAAAAGGGAACATTAAAATATAATAATGTTAGATGCTGAATTTTTTTCTTGCTCCAATTCAGTCATTTACTGTGAATATAACATGTCATTGTAGGCTTGACATAGTAAGGCTGAGATTTAAGGCTTTTCTTCACGGTCAGCAAATCTTCAAAAATCCTAAAGCCTATGAGTTTTTTTTTTTTTTTTTTAAGTTTATTTATTTATTTATTTCTGAGAGAGAGCATGAGCAGGGGAGGGACAGAGAGAGGGGGAGAGAGAGAATCCCAAGCAGGCTCCCTACTGTCAGTAGGGCTAAATGCAGGCCTCAGGCTCAGAAACAGTGAGATCATGACCTGAGCCAAAACCATGAGACACTTAACTGATTGAGCCACCCAGACGCCCCTATGAGCTTATTTTTCCTCTATATTTCATTCTATTAATTTCTCCCATTTGTAAATAGTAATGTTCATTATAAAATGGAAACATGGAAACATATAATGAAGAAATATTCCCACCATCCAGGGATTACCACTCAATATTTAAGTATATTACATATAATCGTATATTTATATGAATTTGGGATTATACTGATTTAGCAAATTATTCTACTTTTTCATTAACACTGTATTTTATGCCTGTCCTTATTTAATTAGTCTTCAAAATAAAATGATTGCATTATATTCCCTTATCATCATTGTGACAAAAATGACAGTAGCTACCATTTATTGATATATTCAGGAACCAAGCACTAAGATAGGATCTTTATGTATTTATTCCTATTTTGTCCCCATTTTGTATGTAAGGCATCTGAGGCTTGTGTGACTTTCCAAGGTTACTCAGTATGAACAAAGCTACAGCTCGAATTCAGTCTTCCTGACTACAAAGTCGTGTCCATGATCATTATATCCATTATCCTCAATTGTGGTACATTGTATTATGGTAATATATTATAAATTATTTACTTTTTTGTTATGGAGCAATTAGTTTATTTCCAATTATCCACGTATTTAATGTCACTGAGATAAACATCCTTGCATGTGTATGGGATCTTTGTGCCATCATCTTACTTCTTTAGGATAAATTCCTTTTATCTGATTTGACTGGTAATTTTGCATTGAAGCTTGTATGTTGACACCCCCCCCTCCCAACCACCTCCCACCTCTGGCTTTATGAACTCATCATTCCGTATGAGATCCCCTCATGTTTTTGGTTCCTAGAAATTTTCCAGTTGGCCTCCTTCCCATGGAAACATTCCTTAGACTGAAAACTCTTGACTTTCCCCTTATGCCCCTCTCGTTTCATAGGCCCCTCTGAACGTCCTGGCCGTAATAATCACCCAGTGAACATCACCTGTCACCCTACCTGACAAGGCTCCCACACAATGGCATAGTGCTGCCAAATAGCTACCATGGACAGAGTCACCAGATGCATCTGCTGTTGACCTCTCTGGTACTATTGGTCTCTGGAGATTTGACAATTATTTTTGGAAAATGTACAATATAATGTGGACGCATCTTATTGGCCAGCCACATTTATGTAGCAAAATTAGTTTCATTTTTATTGAGCATTTACTAAATGTCCTGGTCCCGTGGTCCTATACTAAGATTATGCCACCGGTTCACTCCAAATGGTGAGTAGGAATCATGGAGTAGAATACATTGTAAAACGGTTCATTTGCTCAAAGTGTGGAAGTTTACTAATCAGTGTGTTTCAACTCTTTGGTATAATTCCAGCACCTTGCTTAATGCATCTTATATGAAGAAAGAAGCTGAAAATACTTAAGTTTCGTAAACCTCCAAACCATACATAGACCCAGTCAGTAAATCCATATCAGTGGTTCTCAAACTTGAGAGGGTGTAAAAGTCGCCTAGAAAACTTCCTAAAATTGAAGTCTTCCATACTTCCTCCCTGTCCTCCTTGTGATTCTGATTCCGTAGTGGATCTTTATTTCGACAAACACCAAAGGTGATTGGATGCAGATGGTCTGTAAACCACACTCTAAAAAAAGTAATGCAAATATTTTCACAAGTTCACTCTAATCTTTGTCAACTGCAAAAGAAACAATATTCTGCTCTGTCCTCTCTCCTGTATCTTAACATAATAACTTAAAAAAAAGAGAGAGAGAGAGAAAGATGACTAGTAGAAACTCCATAGTCCTAACCTCTTACCTATGTCCAGATTTCCTGCCAGGGAATGAGGGTATAGTCACAGAGCTAAAGAGTGGCCCAAAACAGCCCTTGACTTTTCCTTCCAACCAAGGGCCACAATGAGATTCTTCTCCTGAGTCTCATATATAACAAGAATGTAAAACATACCAGATGGGTTTAAAAGTAGAGAGTATGTCCCAAAGCCACGACACAGTAATATTCCTCTATAAAATGTGTTTTTTAACAAAATCAGATCAAAGTGTTCCGCTTACTACACTAGCTATCTGCAAAACACTAGTTTCCTTTTTATTTCCTGTTTTGTCAGCACTCTGTTTTGTTTTACATGAAGACATTATGCTGTGTGTTTAATTTAAAATGCAGCTGGAGGATGCATTTATTTGCTCTATTTTAAGAAGTTAAGCAGAAGTGACTTAAATCGTTCAACTATTGAGGTAGCAAGGGGCAGGGGGAAGGTGAGGACAGAGGACAGGAAGAACAGGATCTCACTTTTTAAGATTTCAGGGGTGCCTGGCTGGCTCAGTCAGTAAAGCATGCAATTTTTGATCTTGGGGTCATGAGTTCAAGCCCCACACTGGGTGTAGAACTTACTTAAAAAAAAAAGACACAGTAACTTATTAAGATTCCAGTCTGAGGACTGAAATCTAGACCCTGGGGAGAAGAAATAATAGAAGGCATATTAATGATTCCTAAAACCAAAAACCCAGAAGCATAGCTGACTTGCTATTTACTAAGCCTTGCCCACCATTGGCTGGATAGGTCTGTTCCTTATAACGGCAGGACAGTCCTCTCTATCTTATGTGTTATCTTCAGGCAACATTATCAGCTCACAGTGCAGTATAGTCATTGCCTCCCAGGCTCACAGCTGCACATGTCCTTTCCTTCCCTCAAAAGGTTTCCTTCTCATGGTGTTCTTGAGCTCTGTGGTGCCCTGTTACAGAATGTTGTCCCACTCTAACTCAGAGGAATCGAAGTTCTTAGATCTGCACCATTCCCTTGCCTTCTTGTTTCTCAAGGTACTTTTCAAGTCAAGGCCTGACTTTCAACCATCACAAATAATTAACCTGGCTTTGGCAAACCCATAAGAATCATTTCTTGGATTTCTAAAATATAACTGACATTTCGTTGCTTTTCCTCAGGAAGTTAGTGAGCAGTCCTTTAGAAAAACTAGTGTTAGAACATGCTGACAATGAAATGATGGTCACAACTAAGATTTGCACATTGGTCAATGAGTTTCACATTGAGGAAGAAATGGCTCTTTACACAAAGCTGCAGTCCAATCTCAGTCAGTACCTATGTGAATCCATTCATCCATTCATATAACAGACGGAAAGCCTACTGTTCTATATGCTGGGCATACAGTGGTGAAGATGAGGAAAAACCTTTGAGGGTTACATTTCAGGGTAGTGTAGCTGGTTCTGAGGTCATGCAGTTGCTGGAGGCGGGAAGGAATTAGCTAACCTGAACCACAATGTACAGATAGGATCTGCCACTCCCAGGACCCCAAGGGGAGAAGCAGAAGGGATTCCAGAACCTCACCACCTCACTTTCTAAGTAGTGAATGCATATGTTTGATATTCTGTGTATTCGATGTCCAGTGTTGAAAAAAGAATTCAATGCAGAATCTAATATACATCACATCTCTAATGGAAAACCTATGTCAAGGGAAAGTTATTGTGGTGTGCTAAGAATCCGATAACTTAATTTGTAATCTTTCTTTTTTTTTTTTTTCCCTTTGTGACCTGGGCAATACAATTTGACTCATCAGAATGTATTGATGGCCAGAGTTTAATGTGCATACAAATGAGAACACCTTTCTTTGTCTTCAGTAAGCTTCCTATATGAGAACATACAGACACACATGCACACACACGTATGCGTGTTTGCACACACGCATACACACATACATATGTACATATAAACCTAAAAATGAACCTTTTACAGCAATATGCTCTAGACACATAAATGTTGTATGACTAAAAAAAATGTCATATGCTAAAGAAGTGGTTTTTGAACTAGATCTTCTAAAAAGTACTTTTGCAACAAAGAAGTTACAAGTAAATAAAGACACTGCAAAAGGAGACCCTATTATGAACAAGGCACAAAGAAGTGTGTGAGATACAGGAAGATTGGTATTTGAATGTGATTTGCATTTCAAATTTATCCTCCAAAGCCACAGAGGGCCCTTAGGCAGGAGAATGCCATGGTCGCGTGTTCTTTGACAGGAGGTGGAAGGAGAGAAGGGGGAAGAGATGCGTGGCACAGTCACTGTTGGAGCTCAGTGGCACCAAGCATGGGAGCCAGGGTACTGGTGGGAAGAATGTATGAAGAGAGGAATGGAGGACAGTAGAGGTAGGGCACTCACGCTCAAAACGCTTAGCAGGAGAATAGCAGGAGCGTATCTTCACTCCCTAGAATTCTATAGTTCTTTTATGTCACCTGGAATTTTTTCACCTATATCAAGCACTTACCATGTGCCAGGTATCATGCGATATGTTTTACAGGCATTGGACCATTCCATACCCACATCCACTCAATACTACACCCTATCTTGTCTTGTAGTAGAGTGGGTGGGTAGGGAGAGTAGCTAATTCATCTTGTACCTTCGCATACCAGCACAATCTGCATTAGAAGGCTACACTGGGAAGGCATTAAATGACTGTATGCAAAAGAATGAATGAATAAACTTGTATTAAAAATTCTCAGAAAGTTTGGCAGTTTGGAGGCAACATATAGGATGTGCTATGCAAATAAGATAAAAAAGGAATTGAGTTGGGGTGCCTGGGTGGCTCAGTCGGTCAAGCACCTGACTCTTAGTTTGGGCTTAGGTCACGACTGCACAGTTCATGAGTTCAAGCCCCAAGTCAGGCTCTGCACTGACAGCACAGAGCCTGCTTGGGATTCTCTCTGTCCTTCTTTCTGTCCTTCCCCAACTTGCACACATGCTCTTTCTCTCTAAATAAATTTAAAAATAAAAAAAAAAAAATTAGGTAATGCTTTGCAGATGCTTCAGAAATCTTTGCAATGTATGTGCTAAAACATTGGATATAGAAGACCCAGGCATCAGGTAATCATTATGAAGAGACATATTCTCAACTGGCAAACATTCTGAAGTAAAATAAAGCAAAACAGGCTTTCGATTATCCTATTTTCTTAATGGATTTTCGTGAATATGAAGTGGGGTTGTACATGTGATATATTTTAAATCACTTAGTATTACAGGAGTGCCTTTCAGGTGGACCACTCTGTATGAGTCTCATGCTTAAAAACCATTTTTTATTCAAATGTCTTACAGCCACCCTAGGAAAAGAGTTATTATCCCCCGTTTTATGATGAAATTAAAAAAAAAAACAGACACAGAGAAACTATGCAACTTAACCAATATCCCATAGCATCACAACCTTTAGAATAGCAAAATTATATACACGTGATAACCATGGACCAATGATCTCTCCACATCAAACTCTAAAATTCTAAAAAATGTAGAACACAATTCTAAAGAAGACACTTCTCAAAGTAAGACAAATACACTCTTATGAGCTCCTTTCAGACACATGATTAACAAACTCATACAATAATATTTTAAAATTACCTGATTTTCTTTATCGTACCCAGTAATATACAACACTGTGTGCATGCTTTATTTAAAGTAACTTTAAGAAATAGTATTTTTGACTGAACAATAAGAAAACTATTGAAAAGATAAATTGATTATGGAATAATTACCCAGTGTTAATCTTTAGGAATAATTGTCATAAGCCAACCTTGCGAATTTAAGATAGGCATATTCCTAACGATCATAGATAACAGAAATACATTTCAAATGTCCATGTGGTTAGTGTACTTAGAAAATTCACTGACTGAAATCAGCTGTGAAGCCTGGCCTGGAATTTGGTTGGCTGTTAAGTTTGATTTTGTCTTACTGTTTCAAAATATAAATAGTTTGGCCCACTCTACATTTGTTAAAAACTGTGACCTTAAAATGTGAAAAAAAAGACTTCTCAAACAGATAGACATAACTAGCCATTTCATCTAAAAAGTTATAAAATACTTATTCCTAGAGAGCTTTCATGATCCCTGTTCTGCAAAGCTTATTTCAAAATCCCTCACTATTTTGCATTTATAAACTGTGTCCTTGCATTAACGATATGAACTATAAACATGCTATTATATACCAAATAACCACCTTCCAATTTTAAATATCCTTTTGTTAACACAGAATGTTGTATCTAATAAAAGCATGACATATTTTTACAGTTTTAATGGCAGAATTAAAGTTCCTTTGTTGAGGAAATAATGAAGCAATAACCAAGATACTTGAAACAATAACATCAACATGACACTAATTTCGAGAAAAACAGAGAATAATACACTTACATAAAACAAAAACAGAATAACTCGCTTTATAAAAGAAGAGAGATGGCTTTTTAAAATATTTAGACTCTCCAACCCAAGTAGAAATTTAAAAAATAAAGAGAAGAGAAAGAGAAGTAGAGAGAGAGAAACAGACACAGAGGGAAAGGGGGAGAGACAGAGAGAGAGAGACCAAAGACCAAGGCCTTGCAGAAATAAAAATACATTCTTAGAGCAGTTTTTAAAACTAAATTTTCCTGACAAGGTTGGTAACAGAGAAATTTAGATTCAGTTCAGGATTTTGTATAGAATACAACCTAGAAACTAAAGTCCACCAGAATGGAATTGTATTAACAGTCAATGCCTGGTTGGGACTCTCCCTTTACCTTGAGAAAGGTAATGCTGTGAGAATAAAACATTATCAAGAATGCAATATACACACTTTATAATGTTCAGGACAGCAACAGTTTTTGAGCACCACACAATTCATTAATTAGGTAAATGAATATAATGCTAAAGCAAGTTCTCTGAAATTTTCTATTAGGTTATATTTCAAGTAGCTTATGATATATACTTGAATTAATTACATTTTATTGCACTATAAGTTGGCTATTGACAGTATACCCAAATGTAAACAATAATGTGGACTTCCTTAATTTTTCTACCTGTAGATCTCCTTGGATGGAACACAACTAATTTATAACTATGTAAAAATTGGGTAATCTGTATACTTATTTACAGCATTTTTCTGTAAATATGCATTTGGCTAAAGAGATCTCATCAAAATAAAGAAGGGGAAAACCCAAAACATAGCATCTTCTATTTTTAAAAAATCCTGGCTTGTATTTAAAAAAGTGGGGGCTCGTGGGGGGCTGGGGAACAGATAAAGCCACTGGCTTTTGTAGACTTATTAGAATCCACTCATCTCCTTATGCACACTTCTGCTAGTGTCCTAAATTTGGGTTCCAAATGATCCAAAAATTCAAGCCCATCTTCTTCTTGTCGTTCACTGCAACAACCTATAGAACCAGCCACTGATCCTTTTCCTTCATAGTTATACGTAAGGACGTAGTCTTGAGCATGCTTATGATTGTCATCCTGATCACACAGTTGCACCTTCTGCCAGGGGAGAAACACAATATATTTTATTATTATTATTTTAAACACCAAAACTTACTAACATAAAAATAATTGCTTTGATTTACCTTTCATTGTTTAATTTTTAACCAGAGTGTGTCCTCTAATGGATTCCTACATATAAAAAATGCACATGATTGGTCTGTATCATAAATCACTCTATAAATTCACTCTATAGCATGTTTCTAAAAATCACATATGTGGCAGCAAGTATCCTAGGGTTCACGTTACATAATCACGTCTAGAGTGAAATGTAAAATCCCATTAAACTGAACCCAAATGGTGGTGGGCTCAGATCTTTCCAGATAGGCTTACTGACCATAAGGCTATAATTGCCTCGTAGCACACTTTTGGTTTCTAAGATATGATTTATCACATGGGAAATATTAACACAAAGTCATGGGAAAAAAATAATTTGAATGTCATCACACAGATAACTTTTGTATTTTAAAAATAAAATCACATAACCTGGGATAAAGATTCTTTTCAATTGTTCTTCTACCAAATAAATAAGACATTTCCTGTCCAGTAAGTAAGTAAATATCATCTAACATTATTTCAGTAAGAACTAAAAACCAAACAAAATGAGAGGAAAAGTAAATATCCACTTAATATCGGAGCATTATTAAATCAAAATTGAGGAAAAACAACTTTCCAATTAAGTAGATTAATAATTAATTGACAATGAAGGTGAGGCCACTAAATTGTAACAATTCAGAACGCTGAAAAGATATCAAAATCAATTCTTAGGACACCGAGGGAAACTCACTTCACCAAGGCGGGGCTGGGTGAAATTATGCCACTCGGAGTATGTGTATCTGCAGTTGTCCGTCTCCACGTGTCCTCCCCTGCAGGAATCCAGGGTGTGATGATGCCCCGTCCCCCGGCACGATTCCAGGGTCTGGTGTCCGCCTTTCACCATTTCAATGGTCTCCTGGCCTCCATTTTTCACTCCTGATCCCAAGGTGCCACAAATTCCCTGAGCCGAACTGCCCACGGTATGGGTTGTGAAGCCATTCGTGGAACACTGAAACGGAAACAGTTGGCATTGGGGAAGTACAGAGAAGAACAACCACCACCACAACGGAACGTAAATAATGTTATAAATTCTTGTGTTATAAGGTAAGCTCTCTGAGGGCAGGAACTAAATCTGTCTTGGCTATCCTGACGACCTGATTATCGTAACCCCAGGACTTCATGCAGTGTCCTGGAAATCGCCAACTGTCAAGTGGTCTATCCTTGAGACAAATCAGAAAGCTTAATGTATATTCCTCCTCTGAAAACTTCTTAGAGTATTGTACAACGTCACTTATTAAATCCTTCCAACATCTCAAGCCTCAAAATCAGGATTCCGTTATCAATGTCTCACATGTATTTACCCTGCTGGGTTTAAATTCATTCCCTTCACCTGCCTAGAGCAGAAACAGAAATGATGATTGTGGGGAATAAGCTAATTAGCAAAAGAAAGATGCCTTGTTGACCCTGAGGTAGCAGGATCTCACTGTTTTAGTCCCTAGGCAGGCTAAGATAAACAGACTCAGGGCCTCGGGCATGCCAGAAATAACCACCTGCCTGGAGCCAGACCCCTAACACCAAAACCCCCTTTCCTTCACACACATGAGTTAACGTTCGTGGTTTCATCGTCTCTTCGCACACGTCCATCACACTTGTATGCCTTCTGATCCTAATAAAAATGGAGCAAGGACCCTTACTTGGGGCTCTTGTTTCCTCCCGAACATTAGCCTCTCTTGCATTTTAATCCTGCGTCCACTCTCTGCCTGAGAACTCCAGACCCAGAGTCTACAACACATGATCAGTATTTTTTTTTTAATTAAAAAAAATTTTTTTAATCTATTTTTTAGAGAGAAAGAGAATAGGGCAGAGGCCCAGAGCGAGGGGGACAGAGGATCTGAAGCAGGCTTCACACTGATAGCAGAGAGCCTGATGTGGGGCTTGAAGCCATGAACCATGAGATGATGACCTGAGCCAAAATTGGATGCTTAACCCAATGAGCCACCCAGGCTCCCCGATTGGTATTTTTATTCAATGTCTAATCTAGTTCCCCTCAACTAGAACAAAAATATAGAAATAAAGTTGCCATAAACATCTTGGCTGGAATAATAAATCCTTGCAATCTTGGGGTGCCTTTTGTGGCTCGGTCGGTTGAGCTTCTGACTCTTGATTTTGGCTCAGGTCATAATCTCAGGGTTATGAGATCAAGCCCCGTGTCATGCTCCATGCTGGGTGTGCAGCCTGCTCAAGATTCTTTCCCTCTGCCTCTCCCACCCTTCCTGCTTGTGTGTACTCTCTCTCCTTAAAAATAATTAATTTTAAAAAAATTTTTTTAACGTTTTATTTATTTTTGAGACAGGGAGAGACAAAGCATGAACAGGGAGAGGGAGGGAGACACAGAATCTGAAACAGCCTCCAGGCTCTGAGCTGTCAGCACAGAGCCCGACACGGGGCTCGAACTCATGGACTGCGAGATCACGACCTGAGCCAAAGTCGGCCGCTTAACCGACTGAGCCACCCAGGCGCCCCTAAAAATAATTAATTAATTAATTAAAAATAAAATCCTTGCAATCTCAATAAATAAAAATAAACCAGCAGAGATGCTTCTCTGGCCACTAATTTTCCATGGTTTGTTTTTGTAGGAAACGCTAAGTTTTGTTTTATTTTATTTTTTTTACACGTTTTACACTTTTTAAAGTTTTCTAAATCTGTCCTGTTCTTATCATCATTATGCTTTTTGTAGAAAATTTACATGTTCCTCATCCACATACTAGGCCAGAAACCGAAGCTGGATCTCTGTAGTCACTGGCTAGCACTGCTGGATCATAAATTTGACCTCAGGCTTCTTTCTAACCCACATTAGCACCGGAAAGACTCCATTAAAGTTCTTCCCACACAGATCAAAGCTTGTAGTCATTTTATTGCTGCTGCCAGGAAAAAAAAAAAAAAAACCTTAAAATAATTATGCTGATGATCTGTGAATAATTAAATGAAATATTTTTACAGCACAAACAGCAGTTTCAATACATAAAAAAGACCTAAAGTTGAAATCATGAAACACTTCAAGTAGGAATAATAATAACAGGCTGAAGGATTTTTAGTGTGAAGTAACACCCTATGACCACAGTGAAATATCACATAGCATCATGAGAACCAACCTAATTTTATCTACTTCCCCAGGAACAATGGAATTTAATATATTGTAAGGTACCCGACTGCAAAAGAACTTGTCCCAGAAAGAGAATTCTAGTTGGTTAGGCCAGTTTGTCCTTTGTGTTTATTTTAGAAAGACAAACTACTTACCATTTTGTCATCTCCAGGAGCTTCAGTGTTTGACACGATGAGGTTCTGCTGGGCTAAATCATCGGGAAACGCTTTGGGCTGTTTAGCTGTCCCGGTAGCCCCACAGACTAAGGTAAATAGGATACCTGGAGGATGAGAGAAATTGCTTCCGTTTATCATAAAACAATGTGAAGTTACGAATTTAGGATGACTAATATGAAGACAGCTTTCCAGAAAACATACACACGATGGCCTATGGTGAAATCGTAGGCAATTGGCAAGTCCGCCCTAACCAGAGATGCCGCGAAGACGTGCTATAAGGGCTGTATTTTTGCGCTGAATTTTAGGTCTGTGCTGAGAGAACACTAGTTGCAATATATAAGTTAAATATGTTGTGCTAAATTGAAATAGAACTATCTTCAAGTGGCCAGCTACAGAGAGCAGTGTTGACTCGAAGAATGAGTCTTGAAAGTTATTTCAGAGGCTCTTATTTGAGTTCATGCAGGGACTTACAAAAGAGCAATGCTATGCCCAGCAGTATCGCAAGGATGGCCCATTTTCCAAGCCTCACTTCTCCGTTGCCAGTCCTTGGGTCTGTGCGAAGTGCGCAATCATTTTCAGTAACACAGTCACATAGTATAACTTTTAATGGAGTGACGACTGACAGGCCATGTCTGTCTCTAACTCTGACAGGTACTTGATATGGTCCAAATGGAAGGTCGTTCTTATAGAAAAGACGAGCTGCTGTATCTGAAAGAAAATAAAACCGAGTGATATAGAATGTCACAAATGCCTCCTGTGTTAGGATGTTCACCAAATTTCTCCACAAATGGATCTTCCTGATGGGAGGGCACAGCCGGCACAGGATCGTGAATGGGAACGGACTGAGGAGTTCTCATCTACCTCGATGGTAAACATACCGCAAAGAAAACTTTATCCCTGCTGTGTCTTATAGAAATGTCTTTTGGCTTTTGGAATAATATATTTTTCCATCCATAAACAAACCTTTTCCAATCACAAGTAATAGGCTTGTTAAGACATCGGTCTTTATCACCACTTTAAAAATTTTTAAGAGAAACTTACAGTGCAATTTTCATTTATACATGATTCATCATAGAGTAACAGTCTGAAATTCTGGACATTTCTCCTTACTTTGTTTGCATATATTGTGCCAAACAGTATTACACAGTTGTGACTTACTGTCAGAGACTGATTCTGACAACTTAGAACGTGGCTGACCTTGAACATACCAGCAGGCATGAGCGGTCCTGCTGCTACAGCATCTCATGGTCCTATAGGACCATGTATTTGCTTTTAGGTCAAGGGTGGAAAATATCCACGTCAAAATCCAGTTGAGTCTTAAGCACATATCCAAAGATATAATATTATCCTGAACGTAAACACCACATGCACATGTCCAAGAATAATCCCCCTGCAGTGTGACAATTCCATTGATTTTTAAGGTGTTTGAAGCTGTAAATATAAATTTGGATGTTTGGGTAAAGAAATCAGTGAATAAGTCTATTATAAAGGAAAGGATGGTGTGCACCTGGGTGGCTCAGTCGGTTGAGCGTCCAACTTCAGCTCAGGTCATGATCTCCTAGCTTGTGAGTTTAAGCCTCGCAATGGACTCTCTGCTGTCAGCGTGGAGCCCGCGTTCGATTCTGTGTCTCCCTCTCTCTCTGCCCCTCTCCCACTAGCTCCCTCTCTCTCTCAAAAATAAATAAACATTTTAAAAAAGAAAACCAAATAAAAGAAAGCATGGTTAACTTGGTAAGTTTATGTGTAGGAAATAATACTAAGATTAACAAAACCAAAATTGATGGTGCATAATGTGCCATGGTCTGATGCATTCATTATCCTGTTGACTCCCTCAAATAATCCCACTTTACATATGAGTAAATTAAGGCCCAAAGAGAATAAATAGCATGGTCATATTTATGTCACTAATAAACAGTGGAGCCAGCATTTAACACAGCCTATCTGACTTCAAAGCCTCTTTAGGATATGTTCTTCTTGATTTGGTGTTTCCCAGACTTTGGGTTACTTCACAGATAGTAAAACTTTAAAGTAACAAAGCTTTGAGCAACATAATCCTGCCACTGTTTTACTGTATGAAGTAGGAATATTAAAAAAAAAAAAAAATTACCATCTCGCTCCACATTATCTAAAAAGAAATGATATGACACCAAATCAGTAGAAAGAACAAAATCTAAAAATAAGGTTAGTTGTTCCCAAGAAAAGAATAGTTGATAACCTTACACACATACACACACACCAGAATACTGTTTTTAGAAAGACTGAAAATGCTGCCGGTCCACAGAGCAGGATTCGGGACACAGTCGGGTCTTAACTTGTCGCCGTAGCTTCTATGTGTCCTTGTTTTACTTCCCTCTTCCTATTTCCCTTCCCTTGGCTCACAACTTTTGTTTTTTAATTTGTCATGAAAGAAATAGAGGAATATTCATTGGAAGCATGGGGTTGAAAACCATTCAAGGACACCATAAGGGCAAACCCTCTGTTTATGGCAGATCTTGAACCATGAACGCTGAAGTGGGGGGCGACCAGGCCATCAGGGCCCGTGGGCAGTACAGTCAGGAGATGCCGAGAGCACCGCAGAGTGAAGAGCCGATGGAGTGAGTGAGGCAGCTGGCATGGAGAGGCCCCTCCATTTTGCCATTCTTATCACCATAGATCCTCTCATGGGGAAAGTCAGAAGTACAGACTAGGAACTAAGTTGGGGGAGAATCCCAACTAGAAAACAAAAGACGAGAAAAGGTCAGAGGTCAATGCAGTGCAGAGACAAGGGACAGCAGAGTGGACACTGTGACGCATACCCAGATTCCCTGCACTCAGGGACATACTGTCCTCGCATTGTCCCAGCTGTTTGGGGAGGCCATAAGCTTCTTCAACGTCTGTGCCATTTTGCCAAAAGTCACGCCCCTCAAGGCACCCACTCCACTGCCTGAGCCATGAAAGAGGCTCAACTTGGGGCCCCCTGAAGGGCCATTAACTCAGACTTCCTGTGGGGTTAACTACAGCTGTCCTTTGACTTGGGCTGCAGCTTGGCTTTTCTCTGCCCAATTCTGCTTTCCTTCCTTTCACATCTACTGATGCCAAGCAAACTCCTTATTAATACTCTGCCTGAGAAACTCTTGTCTCAGAGTTCACTTCCTAGGGAACAGACCGGCAACATATGGTGATCCCCTTACAACCTAGGAAACCATTGGTGAGTGAAGAATCTATGTGGAGGAGAGGTCAGCAAGTCAGGAAGTGATGGCATTAGACCCAGGCTAAGGCGGGATATGTACAGGGGAGGGGAATGGGGACTCACACAGCCCCTAACAGAATCTTGACACAGGAGAGATTAGAAACGGTGCAAGAGGGGCACCTGGGTGGCTCAGTCAGTTAAGCAACCGGCTCTTGATTTTGGTTCAGGTCATGGTCTCATGGTTCCTGAGTTTGAGTCCTACTTCCCACCACACCGGAATGGAGGAACTTTCCTTCTTTTATTGGTGGTTCCCACACGGTGATTATTCTCATGTTGCATCAAGAAAAAAATATTTTAGACATACGGATGCTGAAAAGGACAAAGTCATGTTTAGTAATACGTACCATTAATTTTTGTCAGTCTCCACATTCTTTCTATGCCTGCATCAGGAATACTCTCCAAACTGAAGTCAAAGGGTGGGCCATTTATAGGATCGTCAGGATCCACTGCAGAGATGTCTGCAGATGACATGACGGTTTTGCAGATGACCACCGTCTGTTTTGGGATAACTGGGCCATTATCGTTCATGTCTTCAAGTATAATTCCCAGCGTCCCAGTACACGTTCTCCCATCTAGAAAATTGGATATAAAAATAGAACATTTTAATGTTCTGAGTTTTAACTAGGAAATTCTACATTGAAAAAAAAAAAAGGTTTAAATGTGAATTTGGCACTTGTGACATATCAATGACAAGCGCAAAGCTGTGCCCTTAAGGAATGTTAAAAAAAAAAATTGTCACTTTTGGATGGGTTGGAGAGATAATAACTATTTAGATTTGTCATCCATTCACTATCCATGCAACTGAGATGGAAACTGTTATAGAGGTTAGTTTTGACTGATTTTTAAAAAGGAGAAAAGAGGATGAACAAGGGCATTTCTGGTATACTTAAAAGCACAAGGACATTCAGGAAGGTGGGAAAGCATAACATGCACATCCATCTTCTAGACATAATGAAGGGGAAGGCAAATTGGTTGGAGTTCAAAACCTCAGAGAAGAGCCAAGGGTCCTTGAAAGCCATTCTAAGGAGCCTGGAGTTTAATATACATCTAGGAAGTGAGTAAGGTTTTGGAGCAGGGGAACTGAAAGGTAAGATTGTGGATATGGAAGATTAGAACAACATAGTACATAGGACCATTTGAAGGACGAAAGACTCCAGAAGCAGAAAATCACTTGCAAACCAAACTAATCAGAGTGGCTGTAGCCTAAGGAATGCATCTATCTATATATTTATTTTACTTTTTATGCTTATTTATTTGTTTTGAGAGAGAACAAGAGAACGAGCAGGGAAGGGGCAGAGAGAGGAGAGAGAATCCCAAGCAGGCCCCCCGGTGTCAGCACGAGCCTAACTTGGGGCGTGAACCCACGAACTATGAGATCATGACCTGACAAGAAACCAAGAGTTGGACGCATAACGGACTGAGCCACCCAGGCACCCCTCATCTGTCTATATATATTTAATAAAAACTTACTGAATAACCACTTTGTACAGGGCACTGTGCTGGCAAACAACCTAGGGGATTCAAAGAGGAAGTGAGCATGTGTCCAGGCCACAAACCAGTAACACAGTTGTGAAGCCCGAAGCTGAACACAAATCCAGGACTTCTGTCTCTAAACCACTTATTCTTTCTTCCATTTAATAAGAAGGGCTTGGATATCAAGCAGGGAGAAGAGGGGAGCAAACCTGTGTTGCCTGCTGCCTGGGGCCGTGCCTTAGATAAAACTGCCAACCTAGGAGAGCTGGAAGATGGGGCACAGCCCTACAGTCACAACTTCAACCCAGGCAACAGGACCTATGATACTTGCAGTGTCTTCAAAGGCCAGGAGAACTGGTTCTGAAACGTGGGGCACAGCAAAGGACAAGGTGGGGGCAACTCTAAGACTCCTATGGGGTGAAGCGGGAAGGATGGAGAAACCAACAACAGAGAGACAACTGAACACCTCCCACGTGATAGAAGCTTGCAAGTTAAAATTCAAGAATGAGCAGGATTAATGCTAAAAGGAAAACCAAAATCATCCATCAGAAGATTGATTCACCCTACACAAGACATCTTTGAAACATGTTATGTTTAGTATCTTCAAAGACATAAAAAGGGCAACTACTTAAACAACAATGAAATTATAGCTTAAATTCCAGTAGAAATAAAACAGCAACATTCCTCTCATAGGGATTCTAGAAGAAGAGAATAACTAGAACGTCGGGGAAGCAGTATTTAAATACATAATTGCTGAGAATATCCCATAATTAAAGAAAAACATGATCTTCCATGCTAGATTAGTAAAAATACATTCACACCATAAATGTTGTATTGAAACTATAGAATGCAACCTAAGGAACTATAAAAGTTATCTAGACATACTAGCCACAAAGGGACAATAGTGAGATTGACAGTAGGATAAACATCAGCAACAAGAGATGCCACAAGATAATGGAGTATGACCTGCACAGTGTTGAGGAAAAGAAGGAGTTAATTCAAAATGTTAAACCAAGTCAAATTATCAAGTCAAGCATGAGAATGATATTTTTCAGAGCAAGTCAGGCAGGATTTAACACCCATACCACACCATTGGACGGACTAGTAAAGGACATGCACCAGCAAGAAGAAACGGGGAACCAGGAGAGAAGAAATGAGATGACGAGAGAAGAAACAAGCTGCCAAGAAACAATGCAACTATCTCTCATTTTGGACAACTAAACAAAGAGGGAGAAGAAGAGGGAGACAAAGGAAGCAGGGAGATGCGTATTTCATCTACCTGACATACTTTTCTCAGGGCAGAATAATTTCACTTCTCACAATCTCTTGTTCTCACGCTATGTGCTGTTTTCTGGCTCTCTCTGGAAATTGGGACTGCTGGTGGTCTTGAACACTTCTTTTCCATTTGAGTCCACACACTGAGTTGAAAGCACACGGCTTACTGACTGAATCTAATTGCATTGTCTTTGAAAGTTGAAACTCTTCCGTGTTTGCTCTTCTACTACTGTGCTGAGTGCCTGAATTTCCTTCCATTAAACGTTTGGAGTTGTTCAATACACTCCGTTTTTTTGCACACTGTCATTCATATTGGTGTACAATATGTAAACCAAAGATCTTAGACATCTAATTCAGTGTCTCACAGCCATTATTCATCTGTTGATTAAATAAATAATCCCCTTATTCATTGGAGCGTATGCATGCAATGGTCACCTAATGTCAAAGCAATTCTATATAAGTAAGTACTAATTCCAAATATGAAGTCATGCAAAGCCATGGTTTTGTGATTTTTGTGCATGGCGCCCTCCTGGTAAATGTTTCAAACATTTTTTGAAAGCACGCTCCTCCCCAAAGCGCGAATAATACAACAAACATAGAAACCTAAAACTGAGCTATATGGAGGAGATACTTAAGTGACACTGCCAGGAGAGCTAAATTTGAGAAGATACTGAGAAGAAGAGAAATTGAACGCCAACTGAAGAAATAGCTATGTTCAGGAGAGTGGAAGGTGGTACCAGAAAACATATGGATGATAGAGGAGTGTGTGGAACAATTTATACACAGAAGCGTTGTAAGGGAGTTTCAGAAAGAGGAAGTAAGTGCTGTAGAGAAGCAGGAGGGTGGGAAGTGAGAATGGACCCAGAGGTCAGTGCTCACTCACGAAAGAGACTCTTTCATTAGGAAGCAGCTGGGGTGGCGGGGGGGGGGGGGGGGGCAAATGAAATTAGCTAGTATAGATTTTAGAAAAAGGTACAAACAAAAACACACAAAAAACATCCTTTTGTAGAATCTCAGTTCAAGGAATAAATAGACGTAAAATTATTTATCCCCTACCCTCTTCAATAGAAATGAATGGGAAAGGCCCCACTACACATTTATTCTATTCTGCAGTGATGATTAACTCATCTAAACTCCATACACATATTTGATCTCTCAATTATTTAATCTCTTCTACAACAAAGGAGAATGTAGAATAAAATTATATCCCAAATGTCTAATCCCAGATAGTAGTTCTATCTTATCTATCAACAAACCATTTGCCAAGTGCTACTTAAAATGTAAAAAGAATAGGGGTGCCTAACTGGCTCAGTCAGTTAAGCATCCGACTTCACCTTAGGTCATGATTTCACGGTTCGTGGGTTTGAGCCCCACGTCAGCCTCTGTGATGACAGCTCAGAACCTGGAGCCTGCTTCCGATTCTGTGTCTCCCTCTCTCTCTACCCCTCCCCTGGTTGGGCTCTGTCTCTCTCTCTCTCTCAAAAATAAACATTAAAAAAAAAATGTAAAAAGAACAGATTTGATTTTCATATCATTCTTCTTTTTCACTTGCCTTTGACCAAAAAGCAGGTCCTGACAACGGGACAAAGGAAGCTGAGGCCTTAAAGGGCAATCTTCAATTAATCAAAGTTAAATTAATAATAATTACAACCTTTCCAATTCAGCCAATGGATATGAACCATCTCTCATTAATTTAGAGAGGACTGAAATACTTAAAACATCTTTCAAAGTCACTTCTAAGTTCCAACTTTGTAAGTCAAAGTGTAATAACTTATGTTTACTGGAGCTGGCATATTTGGTTTATGGATGCACAAAGGTCAAACGTATAACATGTACTAAATGGGTCTCATATATAACCACTGTGCTCATACTTCCCTCAGTTTGGTAGGACTCACAGAACATTTTACATTTCATATGGTTTTATGGATTCACAAAATTTGTCTTTCTAATTTTAGTATACTATTAATCGTATCTATGATTACTTTTATATAATGTCCTTAATCAGAATTCTAACCCCCAAGTATGTTGATAGTTTCTTGTAAAAAGACAGAACCGTTTTCCAGGAATGCACTATGGGGCAGTAAGTATGTTCTCCCTACAATGAATTTTCTTTCCACAGTGAATATTTTAAAAAGAGATGACTAGATAAATTGAAGGTAATGTTACCAAAGTAACTTTCTCAATGTTCAATTATTGTTTACTTTCAATAAGCCACGGTTTCCAGTATTTCTATAACTAAGTTATTTTATAATTACACAAAACGGGGGGGGGGGTATTAGATAGCAGACATGAATTAATAAGTTACAGCAAACTTCTCACTTGCTCTATGTCTTTTGGGGGAGAAATACATTTTGAAAATATATGCAGCTGATTTAAAAATCTATACTGTTGGCTTAAACACTGAGGATGTAAGTAGGTGAGAATTGATGTAGCAGGATTAAAAACAAAGTTCTTACCTTTGCCTGATGCAAGGATTGTAATATTATATGCACCACCTCTGATGGTCTCTGTCTCTCTATCCAGGCTTCTGAAAGTGGTGATTGATCCTGAGTTTTCATCTACTGTCACCCACCCTTTTGGATCAGTTAATTTCTTATACCTGTTAATAATGATAAATTAAAATGACAAAAATGGGTCATAGGCCAAATTATAATTCTGGCATCAAAACAAGTTATGAATTTTAAAAACATGGTAAATTTGGAGTTAACTAAAAGAAGATACCTTATGCCACTGCTACTTTTCGTCTCGGGGTCATATGCTTTATATCCATCGCTCTTTGTTCCCGGTGGCGCATTTTCTCTAATTTGAACGGTTTGCACTGCAGGGCTACACTCGGGGCCCTCATCCTGATTTTTTACATTAACTGTAACTGTTGCTGTGCTCATGACTGATCGTGAACTAGCCTCTTTAGAATACGGAGCTTCATTAACTACTCCAATTTGTAGGTTCACCTGTTGTCTTTCTTCATAATTCAGTGGCTACAAAAGCAAGTGTGTTGAAAATCAGATCAAGACGTTTAACGTTTGGCCATGCTAAGTGCCATACATAACTCGTGCCAGGAATAGTCCTGACAATATTAAACATAGACTCAGAAACGAGGTGGTGGTTGGAAGAGAAGAATCCTTCAACTGATTCAGTATTTGGGTGGACAAAACCAGCAAAACAAAACAAACAAAAACTGTTCTTCAACTGCAAGTAATATCAGAGTCCTGATAATGATTGCAAAAAGTATGTGAGGTTAACACTTGAGACGTTAGGAACTCCATAACCTAACCAATAGTTATTTTCTGCTCCATTCATTTTTGGGACAACTTATCCTACCATTCTGACATGAGTAAAATTATTTGTACCTGGTTTGGGGTAGAAACTATGGGTCAAATTTTCTAAAATGTTTTTCAGAGAGGACAGAGAAGAAACTGGAAAGCTCGTGGACATTACACTGTCTTTTGTTAGCTCTTCCATCCCAGGTACTTTCTAAAAAACACTGGTAGTACCAAATTTACTGGAACGTTTTTATTTTATCTTGCCTGATATTAGTTATAATGGGAATGGGTAAAGCCATTCCCTACAAGACAGAGATTTTGTCAGGTGTTAAGACTTCACAGAGATAAGATTCTTTCTTAGAATACCAAGGATTAGGGTAGGGGTTAGGTGAGGAAAGAGGTAAGATTCAAAGGACATTTCTTTACTCTTTGAAATACAGAAATTAACCCACAAAACTGCAGCTAATTTTCATCATGGTAAGAAGAAAGAATTCATCACTTGATTCATCCTCTTTGTGAAAATGTACAAAAAGGGAAACTACACGGACCCAGGATAGAATCACATTCTAGATAAAGATACAGCACAATGAAGACTAGGACTGTGTCCAAAACAAATGGAGCCCAGGTGGCTTTATGGGCTAACTGGCTCTGGAAATAGCAGTGAGGTCTTCTGAGATGTTGCAGAATAGTATTAGAAAGAGGTTTTACAAGTATCCGGATCTTTGAATGGTTGACGATTTCCATTCTTAACCAAGAAGCTAAGGTTGTAATGTATGCTAGATATAGATGAACAGATCTACAAACGCTCTCCCTGTGGGTCTTACCAGGAATGACTCACCATTTGGGAAATTCAGTAAATAAGTGGAGTCTCCCTGACCCAGCTACAGAAAGAATGGGCCAGGAAAGTTTGGCCCCAAACTTGGCCCCCGTGGGCATCAAAGCTGTGCCAGTATTTGAACTGTTAAGAGATGTTGGTTATAAAGTGGATACTATTGACCATATGTACATGTATATACACATATATATATATATATATACACACACATATATATATATACACATATATATATATATTATTTTAAAAATCATGCCTTTATAAAAGGTTTCCCAAATTGAATATATCCATCCCATTATAGATATGGAGAACATTTACATTTACCTATATATCTACATTATTCGTATATTTACCAGAATTCTCTTCTTCTCATTAAACCCTAGTATGCTAATCTATGATATTATAAGCTACAAATAACTAATTTACTAATTTATTCTTACCTTAACCACATACAGAACTCCTTCATTGGTTCTGGGATCTGTTACAATTTTAAAATTCCCATTTTCATTGCCCTTTAAAATGGTATAATTGGCTCTCCAATTAGCAGTATTTATTAAATCCTTATCTTCAACGGTAACACGTAAGATTTCCACATCAACTCTATTTTCTTCCA
Source organism: Panthera uncia (assembly GCF_023721935.1). Lineage (NCBI taxonomy): Eukaryota > Metazoa > Chordata > Mammalia > Carnivora > Felidae > Panthera > Panthera uncia. The sequence goes on along the minus strand of NW_026057586.1, from coordinate 40,921,229 downwards.
CTGATGTCACATACTAAAATAATAAAAAACAACAAAAAAAGGCTTAATTAGTTACTGTAACCCATAGAGCACAGTGGGAAGTAAACTCAGTTCTTCTAATTTCCAAGGACTATGGTCACATGATTTTAAATCCTGAGTCTGGGTTACTGTCACGTGACTGGGGATACTGCATTTGAAATCATGCAGCATGGAGAGAGGTATGCATGTTTACCAATTAACACTGGGTCATACATTTTTCTTTTATTACTATCATGTACTTACAGAAGTACGGGTGAATGTTGGCAAGTTGTCATTTACATCTTCAACATTAATGATGCAAGTTGAAGTTGTCTGCAAACCAAAATATTGACCATCCATATCCTGGACTTTTATTTTCAGCTGGTATTTATCAATTAGCTGAAAGGAAAGAATTTAATTATTATGCAAAAGCAACATTATAAATGAAATCCTAATTTACACTCTGTAAATTTTCTTGCATTAAAAATTTAAGAAGAACACTTAAATTTCATAGTTTTCATGTACTAGCAAAAGAATAATTTCCTGACACCCGTATTTTTCTATTAATTTATTAAAATAGAGTAGTTTCTTAAATTTATTTTTATTTATTTAAAGTTGTTATTCATTTATTTTGAGAGGGAGACAGCAAGAGTGAGCAGGAGAGGGGCAGAGAGAGAGAATCCCAAGCAGGTTCCATGCTGTAAGTGCAGAGCCCAATGTGGGGCTCAAACTCATGAACTGTGAGATCATGACCTGAGCCAAAATCAAGAGTTAGACACTTAACCAACTGAGCCACCAGGTGCCACTAGTCTCTCAAATTTAAAGTGCTACTCATAGAATATAGAAGAACTGGTTTTAGTTTTACTCACCAGAAAGAGAAGATATAGCCATAGCACATTTTAAAATTGCCTAGTAGTTAATCAAAATCTTTATCTCTTTTCCAAAGTACATTTTTAAGCTGAAAAATACATAGCAGTGACTCTCATACCAGTCTTGTAATAATTAGGTGAGATATCCTCATATAAAAAAGGTAGATTTTAAATATTTACATTTGTAAAAAGATCCAGAACTATAATTTTTTCTCTCTATGGAAAATGGAATCTGGTTCTTAGGGCTTTCTATTCATCAGGGATTGAAGAACGTTCACTTAGAGTTTAAGAAAAATGTGTTTCTTCTCATAATGGTTTCATTTATCTTAAGTACTGAAGCATGAAAGGATTAAAAGCAACTCTAATAATAATGCCTTCTGGATGAACTTTAGAAGTCTTGGGTTCTATTCCTAACTCTAAAGTAACAAATGTAATCTCTCTGGCAGTTGGAAAAGTCATTTAAAACATTTTTTTCATGTTTATTTATTTTTGAGAGACAGAGCACGAACAGGGAAGGGGCAGAGAGAGACAGGGAGACACAGAATCCGAAACATGTTCCAGGCTCTGAACTGTCAGCACAGAGCCCGACGCAAAGCTCGAACTCACGAACGAGCCATGAGGTCATAACCTGAGCCGAAGTCGGACACTCAACCGACTGAGCCACCCAGGCGCCCCTGGAAAAGTCTTTTTAACTAAGTTTTCTCTTCTATAAAATGATAATACTAATACCCTTCTTACATAATTCAACTCTTTTTTTTTTTTAATTTTTTTTTAACATTTATTTATTTTTTGAGAGACAGAGACAGAGCATGAGCAGGGGAGGGGCAGAGAGAGAGAGACACACACACAGATTTCTGAAGCCAGCTCCAGGCTTTGCGCTGTCAGCACAGAGCCCAACGTGGGGCTTGAACTCACAAACTGCGAGATCATGACCTGAGCCGGAGTCGGATGCTTAACGGACTGAGCCACCCAGATGCCCCTCAACTCTTTTCATAAGACAAAATAATACGTAAAAAACCAGCCTAACCTTCCACCAAGAATGTTTACTCTCCTCTTAATTCCATCACTTCTTGAACTTTCTCGTCTGTGTGTATTGCCTAAAATAAAACTAAAAGTTCTCTATCTCTATGCTTTTTACACATGTAATTTTCCTGATTTACTCTTCTCTCATAATCAATCATATAGATAGAGTTAAAAATACTGGCCTCATTTAAAAACTCATGCTAGTGTACTTGCAGGAGAGAATGCATATTTTGTTTGTAGTGAACTGAGGTTTATTGAAAACAATCAACTGGCTGATAAAGCAAAGGAAGAAATGAAGTTTGGGACCAAAATATTAACTTGTGATATCTTGAGATGGAAGACAAATGTGATGTGTAAAGCGCTTAAGTGGTTGAAGGCAACAGATGAAAGCTGGAATCCTGGCATTAATAAGTGTCTCTAAAACATTCGTGGGTGAAAACACTCCCAGACTCCTTCATTAGTCCTGTGTTTTCAACTGACTTATAGAAGGATCTATTTAAGATTTGATGGTCAAAGAGGATTTAGTTTATAATTTGCTTTTCCTGAGCACACAAATTCCATGAAGAATCTGTATAATTTATAGAGCTGCAGCAGTAATTCACTCATTCATTTATTCTGCAGATTATACTGCTTTCTTCACTGTCACGCACTCACAGTAAAAATAAATGAATTTATAAACAATAAAATAAAATTTTAATAAAATACAATTTCACTAGGGAATGTCTTTGTAAATGCAGTAAAAAAAAGAAGAATTTTACTAAATTTTCTTAAATTTCAACCCATAGTCTAGTGAAGAAAGGGGAGATATGCATAAAGCATTTCTTCTACATAACATAGTATGATGTTCTTCTCAAGGGAAGTACCTGTGTGATTGTTTATGAACTGAATTAGCTATTGTGTGGGTTTTTTAAATAAAATACCATTTTTGACATGAAAGACACCGACAGTCATTTAGACTAGTGTTAGAAGACAATTTGTCATACATAAAGTGAATCTGTCACTTCAAGGAAAACAACTATGTTACCAATGATAAATTGGGGTTTTCAAGCAAGAATGAGAATTCCAGAAAGCCTGTATTGACCAATGTGTATCAGTGGAGGTGAGAAGGTGACTTTTTCCTATATGGTATATGAAATGTATCAATATATGGAAGGAGGATCTGCATAACTCAGTGAACCACTATTTTCCAAATGGTCAACACATGATGTTACAAAATCATACATGGGTAAACTATCCACTCACAGTACAAGATAGACAAATGGATTTTAATGTAACAAAGTACAAAACTCATTGATACGGCACACTGCAAAAAAAAAAACAAAACCCAAAAACTGATGAAATATTTATGAAACCAAACCTGTCAAGTTTTGGTGTAGTATTAAAGAAGAGTAGCCATAATGATCTGAAATAACTATTAAAATACTCCTCTCCTTTCTAACTTCATATCATGTTGGATTTTCTTTATATACTTTAGCTAAAGCTACATATTATAATAAACCAAATGCAGAAAGAGATATGAGAATCCACCAGTCTTATGCTAAGCCAGGTATTAAAGAGACTTGGAAAAATGCATTATAATGTCAGTCTTCCCAGCAGATTATTTACTGTTTTGGAAAATTATCTTTTATAAAAATGTTATTTATGTTAACATGTAATATATTTATGATTTTTTAAATGGGTACATAAATAAATATCTTAAACTTTTGACAGCTTTAAATACTAACGGAGTAAGTATCAATAAATATAACCCACTAAACAAAAGATTTGGGAATCCTCAATAACATTTATTCATCCTGAGACCAGAAAATTTAAGGGCCACTGTTCTAATCCATGAGAAAACAAAAGAGGAAGAAGAAATGAATCTGGTACGAAGTTTTCAGGAATCAAAGATATACCTGACAAACAGGTATTTACTATATTTTAAGATTAAGGATTATAAATGTAGTATGTAGGCCAGATAAACTACTATAAGAATTCAGATGAATAGGGGAGCCTATGTGGCTCAGAACATCAAGTGTCCAATTCTTGATTTCAACTCAGGTCATAATCTCACAGTTAGTGAGTTCAAGCCTCGTGTTGGGCTCTGTGCTAATAGCTAGAAGCCTGCTTGGGATTCTGTCTCCCTCTCTCTCTCTGCCCCTTCCCCACCTGCTCTTTATTTCTCTCTCAAAACAAACAAAAATAAACTAAAAAAAAAAAAAAGAATTCAGATGAATAAATACTTGGTGAAGGAAGTAATCGTGAATAACCAAGTGAATGACTCATTAAACTAGGATAGTTGAAGCAGAAATGGACAGAATATAACTAGAAGATAATTTTGGAAGTAACATCAACATGATTTGGAAAGTGATTTGATCAAGGGAGCAAGAGAAGACATCACATACAATTTTGAAGACATGAATCCAAGCTGACAACAGAAAAATTAACAGGAAAAAAGTGTACTAATGTCACCTGAACTCAAAAACATTGGAAGAAGAGCATATTTAGATGTAAAGAAGAGTTCAATTTTATATGTATATTGCATCTTAGGTACCTGTGAAACACCCAAGTAAGGATTTCAAGCAATCAATGGAAAATGGTAAATTAGAGATCAAAGAGATAGAAATTAACTTTTCTTATAATTTATATAAGGGGAAGAACGTAGATGAGATGGTTGAAGAAGGGATGACACAGGCAAAAAAAAGAAGCATTGTTATCTGTAAATAACAAATTTCCGAACATTTTCAAAAGTTTCACTTCTCATATTTGGCCTTGTTTGTACTACTATCCTATAATTATGTTTATATTAGGCCAGTCGACCTTGTAAAACATACATTTCAAGAGAGAACAAGTTAGCAGTTCAAAATTAGCAGACTGCGAGGTTAATGATCCCCATCAACACACTTAAAATACTGACTTTTATAAAATTAGATTTACGACATGCTTTTTCAAAAACACATCTACAGGTGCTAGACAGAGATCTACGATTAAATGGCCATGTGATAATCAGGTTTTGTCTGCCAGTATTTATGTTACCTCTCTGTCTAGCTGAGATGATGACGTGGTGATCACGCCTGTCGTCGGATGCATAGAAAACAGCGTGGCTGACGCTGGCAACTGCTCGATGATGGAGTACTTGAGACGCGTGTGCATCGTGTCAGGTTCATCTTTGTCAGTTGCACATACCTGGCCCACGGTCGAGCCTACATGTTGAAAAATCCTCTTCAGTATACAAACCTTTTACATTTTCAACTTTCCCTTTTTTTCACTCCTCTCCATCTACTCAAAAAACTTTTCGACCGCTTAATTATATGTCAGAGTAATAATTCATACATTTGCAGTCTTCTATATGAAGTATCATTTCTTGTAAATATCCCAGCATTCGAACATTTTGGAATTTGGTGACCGTATCTGCATTTACTGTATTTAATGTATAATTTATAAATGTTGACAATGCCCCTCCAATTGCCTTTGTATTTCTAGACTAAAGAATTCCAATTATTCTTTAACCTCTTTCTATTTGTAAGTCTCCACTTAAATGGATCAAATGGTCAAAAATGTGTCCAAAATTCTTGGTTCGGTTAGATCTTTCTAGAAGACTCAAAGATTGCATTCTGACTTCCAGCTGAAATGGTTCATTTTAATATGATTGAGAAAACGCATGATTTTCAATGACCTTTATGATTATGCTCAGAATATTGTCAATCATTTAATCACTATGGAATATCAGTAGATCTCTTCAAGGCTAAGACTTCAATTACTTAAAGACTCCTTTTTAGAGTACATTCTCTTAAAAGTATTTCTTTTATCTCACACAGGAAGGCAAAATAAGATACTGAATAACTTCTCTATTTTTCAGGTACGATGCTTGGCATTCCAGGTGTATAATGTATCATTTAATCTCCATAACAATCTTGCATATCAATAACCCATTTTACAGATAAGAAAACTAAGGTTTGTCAAAATTAGGAAGTTTGCCCAGGGTCACAGCTAGTGAAAGGCAGAGTAAAATTCCACCCACAGAGGTCTGAGTGACAAGTGCCTTGTTCTTGCCAGCAAGATATGCTGCCTCCCAATGGCCACCATGAAACTCAGCTTATGAATTAAAACATTAAGTTACCGTATATTGTTAAGGTAGGTACTCACCAACTCTGCAGTTTTCAGGAACTGTAAATATGTAAGTTGTTTCTGTAAAAATTGGGTAGTTATCATTTTCATCCTCAACTCTGATTACCAGGGGCAGTGGAAGTTCTGGAGTATATCCATCTGGAGTTGTGGCAAAGGCAATCAGCTGTGAGGAGTAAAATAAGAAAAAAAGCAAAATTAAAATATGGTTTACACTTGCTTTGGCTTTAGTTTGGAAACTGTGTGGCATTGCAGTGTGAATTTTGCCATTTGTTATTGTTTTGGGATGTGGACATGACCTTACTGCCATAAGAGGTGGTTAATCCCGTGGTATACTACAGCATTTTATGTTTATCTAATATAATAACATAGATAATTTTGGTTTCTTCACTAGTGCTGCACATTTTTCATGAGTGTAATGGCTTTTATCATTATTTCCCAGAACAGTCTTGAAGATTGTTTTGTGGCTTTTTCTTATTTTATTTTGTTTTTTAAGTGGTTTTTTTTTTTTAATTTTAATCCCAGTTGTTAACATACAGTGTTATATTAGTTTCAGGTGTACAATATGGTGATTCAGCAATTCTATAAATTACTCAGTGCTCATCGTGATAAATGTACTCTTTAATCGCCAATCCCTATTTCACCCATCTCCCCGCTCCTCCCTCGCTCTGGTAACTAGCAGTTTGTTCTCTACAGTTACCAGTCTGTTTCTTGGACTATCTCTTTTTTTTTTCCTTTGTGCTTTTGTTTTGTTTATTAAATTCCACAGATGAATGAGATCATATGGTATTTGTCTTTCTCTGACTGACTTACTTTGCTTAGCATAGTACTTGCTAGCTCCGTCCTTGTCATTGCAAATGGCAAGATTTCATTCTTTTTTATGGCTGAATAATATCCCATTGTATATATCACTCTTCTTTATCCATTCAGTGGCTACTTGGGCTGCTTCCACAAATTTGGGCATTGTAAATAATGCTGCCATAAACATAGGGGTGCTTGTATACCTTTAAATTAGTGCTTTTGTATTTGGGGGGTAAATGCCAAGTAATACAATCACTGGATTGTGTGGTAGTTTTATTTTTAACTTTTTGAGGAACCCCCCAACAGTGGCCACACAAGTTTGCATTCCCATCAACAGTGCCAGAGGATTCCCCTTTCTCCACATCTTTGCCAACACTTGCTTTTTCTCGGGTTTTGATTTTAGCTATTCTGCCAGGTGTGAGGTGATATATCATTGTGGTTTTGATATGCATTTCCCTGCTGATGAGTGATGTTGAGCATCCTTTCATGTGTCTGTTGGCCATCTGGATGTCTTCTTTGGAGAAATGTCTGTTCATGTTTTCTGCCCATTTTTTTAATGGAGTTATTTGTATTTTGGGTGTTGTTTTATAAGTTCTTTATACATTTTGGATACTAACCCTTTATCAGATATGTCATTTGAAAATATCTTCCCCCATTCGGTAGGTTGCCTTTTAGTTTTGTGGATTATTTCCTTTGCTGTGCAGAAGCTTTTTATTTTGATGTGGTTCCAATAGTTTATTTTTGCTTTATTTCCCTTGCATCAGGAGACATATCTAGAAAAAAGTTGCTATGGCTGATATAAGAGAAATTACTGCCTGTGCTCCCTTCTATGATTATTATGGTTTCAGATCTCACATTTCAGTCTTTAATCCATTTTGAATTTATTTTTGTGTATGGTATAAGAAAGTGGTTCAGTTTCATTCTTTTGCGTGTTGCTGTCCAGTTTTCCCAACACCATTTGTTGAGAAGACTGTCTTTTTCCCTTGGATATTCATTCTTTCTTTGTCAAAGATTAACTGACCATAAAATTGTGGGTCTATTTCTGGGTTTTCTGCCCTGTTCCATTGATCTATGTGTCTTTTTTTTTTTTTTTTTTATGCCAGTACCATACTGTTTTGATTAGTACAGCTTTGTAATACAACTTGGAGTTTGAAACTGTCATGCCTCCAGCTTTGTTTTTCTTTTTTAAGACTGCTTTGGCTATTCAGGGTCTTTTGTGGTTCTATACAAATTTTAATATTGTTTGTTCTAGCTCTGTGAAAAATGCTGTTGGTATTTTGATACGGATTGCATTAAATCTATAGATTGCTTTGCACAGTATAGATATTTTAATAATGTTTGTTCTTCTGACCTACGAGCCTAGAATATCTTTCCATTTCTCTATTATTTTGTTTTGTTTGAAAGTTTTAGGTGCACGGATTTTAATTATAACTTTCTGGATCTTCATTAACTTTGGTTTCTTAGGACTCCAAATTCCCCAGGTGCTGTTAACTAGAATATTATCTTATATTCTACTAATTAGGATTTTAGTTATATTTGGTAGTTATATTTAGATTTTTAAGTTACAAATTTTTAAATTTAAAAAAGGAAAGTCAGAAATAAAGCAAATGCATGGCTATACATTGTGTGTGGAATACAATTTATTTCTTTTACTTTTATAATATGAATTCTAATTCCAAGTTTTCTCATAACAGCTTTCAGAAAAAGCAGAACATCACAGATACTTAGGAGGCCATGTTGTAGCAATTCTAAACATAAATATTTAATTCTAAGTTTGCAAGTCTATTCACTTAATTTGGTCTACTGATGAATAAGTAATTCCTCCAAAGTAGACGTAAAATAATTAAAACTGAGTTAAGCAAAATGACCAGGTCCTGTTGGTAAATCAATACAACATTAGGTTAAATTCTCCCATATTAATGCTCATGCCACCATGGGAAGTTAACCAGATGATGAAAGACTGGATAATCTTGATTAAGCACTGTCCACACTCCTCACCTATTCACCACAAGTTAACCTTCTCTTGTTGCAAAAATACTGACGTCTAACTTGCAAAGTTCACTGACCTCCCATGGTATCTCTCTGTACCCTAAAGAGGTTCACAGACCTTTTATGCCAACTGAATCACTGTTTTTCAGAGTGGTATTCCCTTTTTCTTTTGAAAAAAAAAAAAAAGAAGAAGAAGAAAAGTAAAACTATCATGCCAAGACCCAATCTAAGAATCTAATGCTCTTTATTCTATAATTTTTTTTTTTGTTTCAAGTCTCTGCTATTGGATGTCGCCAGAGCCTAGATGACAAACTCAGAGAACAGAAGAGGGTAAATGAATTGAGAATGAGAGATAAAGCAGCCAAGCTTAATAATTACTAATACAATATGTAATCTTCAGACTTTACCTCAAAAGATTCATACTGCTCCCGATCCACAGGACGAGTACAAAACAGGTTTCCAGTATCTCTGTCTACATAAAATAAATTTATAGGTTCTCGGTCTACCCCAGGTCCTCTGATGGAATAGAATATAGTGTAGTTTTGTGCGGTGTCAGATTGAATCTAGAAAGTAGATATTATATATATAAGAGACAAATTTTTATTTCAGCAAAACTTTCATCTATACATTCATGCAATCATGTTGCCATTTTTATTGCAATAAGTAATTACCCTCTTTAATTCATTATCATGTACAAATAAAAAAACAGGTAATAGAATAAGGAAACCTAATAACAGAAATTACAAGAGCAAGGCATGGGAAGAAAAATATAGTAGTATCTTAGATTTCCAGAATACCTGAGGACTACTTTAAAGGCTAAATGGTACCTATGTGGACCAAACATTTAAGACTGTAACTGTCTGAGAAAACAAAGTATTCTGAGCATGAAAAATTACCCTTTTGTCAATTTTTTAAGCGTGAATTGTTATTATATGCAACACAGGATTTGAGACTCTAGGTTTAAAGTTACTGTGAGCAGGGCAAAAACACGGAAAATGCTTTCCTTAATTAGTTTTCATTATTTGTCAACATCTTTTTTATTATAGGAGCTGAAGAGAAAGAGTGGCAGGAATGGGTGAGAAGAGAAGTGATTATAATATCCTGGCATGTATGATATTCTGGTACTTGATCCAAAAAGCAAATTTTTTCCCAAGTTGTTTTGATACTCTTAGTAAGATCTTGACTGTATATCAGGATGACTAACATAATTATTTTTAAATGATTTCTTTCTCGACTTTAATATGTTCTTCTTTCAGCTGCATTAAATTTGTTGGTGGGATATAAAAAGTTATAAAGAGACAGAAAACGTGGATATAGTCTGATCTAAGTAGTGGACTTGGGGATAAACAATTAACAAGGAGGATGTATGTGTCTTTTCCCCTTCGTGGCATTTGTCTTCTTGTCAGTAATTTTATCTTCTTTAATGGAAGATGTTTTGGGGTTTCTAGACTACACTCTGTGATACCCTTACTAACATGAAAATTCATTAAGGAACCATGTGTTTGAGAGTGCTAGATGAGTTTCACAATTTCATAAAAAGGCTATGCATGACTAAAACTGCAAAAAAATGCATGACGGTGTAAAGATATATATTTATACCCATATATTGAAACATACAATACACATCCTCATTCACTCATATATTCATATGCAACTGTTTTTGAAATAACTGCATACTCATTAGCCAAATTAAAAAAAAATGGAAGCCATAGACTTTCACAGTGAAAGGAAAGTAAATTGTACCTGTTGAAGAAAAAGTGGGAAAGGACCCAAAGAATTCTCTTGCATTGAACAAGGAATAGGAGCCCATCTTCTCTTGGCACGTCTTAGAACTTTCTCTCTAGAATGCCTCTTCTTCAGTACCTACATTTAGAAGACAGGAAAAAAATAATAAAGCCAATGAATAATATACTCTCAAACATTGGAACTCTGACACATCTCCTTTCATGGGGAGCTGGGAAGGTGTAAGGCCATGGTAGTGCTTCAAAACCAAACTAAATGTCAACACAGCCAAAAGATAACAAAGAAATCATGGTCCTAACTGTTATCACATCAATCCTCTTGAGGAAATAACTTGGTGAGAATATGGAAGAAAGAGAGATGGAACTGGAAGCCCAGAAACAAAATTACAAAGACAAAAATAAAACTGACTACGTTACTGTTGCCATATTGCCATGCAAAACGATGGGAGGAGAGAGATGCAAGGAAAATGAATGAAGTGAGTGATCTCCTAAATCTAGCATATGTACCTTCCACTCACCAGCAACTAGGAAGAGCCAGGGACCAACAGAGAGATCTGTGTCAGAAGGAGGAGAGAACAGTGGTGATAACTCTCAAACCGCTGCAGTGAATAATGGCCAGTGGCTGAACAGAAGTCATTTGGATCTTTGGTGTCATAATACAATAAGTTCGTATGAGGTCTGAACCTCAACCTAACACAGTCATCTACTTTTTAAGACTACAAATTATGCTAAGATACATAAGACCTCCAGAAACAGAGTTTTAAAACTTGTTTTGGAAATGGACTCTACAAGAAAGATCAAGATAGGCTTCTCTGTGTCTGATTTCAACTTCTCATGCTGCAGTAGCCCAATTTCTCCTTTTATGTCCCAAATAAAAAGTAATTATAACCTGGAATAACTGATACGGCAAAACCCGTTTCCGCCACTTGAACACTGTTAAGTTGTATGATGGTTTTCATTTTTCATCAAGCAAAACCATCCCACATTGCTTCTGATTCCACATCTTCCCTGGTAATGTTACACCTGCAGAAACCAATTCATTATGCTGCATGTTTATAGTTTGGTATACCTTTGTTTGATGCTGTAAAAGGACAAGTATTTTCTCTTCCTCTTGGTTGTCAGTGTTGGAAAGTAATATGGTAAACTTCCTCTCCTCTGAGGACAAAAGAATAGCATTTGTCGTATAGACTGAACCATCTTCTAAAATTTGGAAGTCAGGATCACTTGAATGAATTAGATTTGCAGATTGAAAGCACTCCTTCAGGTTAACTGTGGAAAATATACAGAACAATCATTTGTAAGGTAAAACAAAATAATACATAGGTTTAACAGTAATCTATGCTTTGGGGGGCGGGAAGCCAAAAACTTAAAATTAATTACACTGACACTTATAAATGTTGCATTTTTAAAAGTACATATGAAACCATATGGTGAATTAAGTTGTGCATAAACACAGATATCACTTCTAATACCTACTTTATATCCTTCTAAAAAAGAGACATTTGTCCTGAAATAAGGGCATGTGAGTTCTAATGTTTGAATATGTAAACCAACACACAAAAAAGTTTTTCTTTACTAACTGAAATTAGCTATAGAGTAACACATGAGAGAACTGAACTTAAACAGAATCTAGAGAATTAGTCGGCAGCTATTAGATTAAAATATTTCTTAACTCTTTGAATCTATTGTTAAAGAGTCATGATATTCTGTGTTCTCACTGGTCTGCTCCTTCCTTGCACATTTCAGTTATGTGAAAAAAATTAATTGACAAAAAAAATATGTGGAAATAAGTATCAGTAAGATGCCAAAACATTTGAGGATTAAAATCCAAAAACAATACCTTTAAACTCAAGAAACAGTTCCAATGCTATTTCTCAATTTCACAGAAGTATATTATAACATATGCCATACCTTTCATCTAGGATAAATATTAATAATTATTACTCAAACTAAACCTTTTTATCTACTCATATCATCATGTTTGTCAAGAAAGGACAATATCTCTTTTATTGGAATGACACCATATGTACATATGTATTACAGATGATAAAATATCATTTTAACCATTAATTCCAATACAGTTATCCTTCTAAAAATTACACTAATTTTACAAGATCGTACCAAATTAGGATTTATTCACATTTTTGCAGTTTCTTACCTCTACCAACAAATTTTCCAGCATCTAGTTTGGAGGGAACATGTAGCGTGACTTTTTTGCAGGCATCACAGGCAACTGTTAAGATCTAAAATACCAAATCAATATTACACGTTAAAGAAAGATCCTTTTAATGTGTACATAGTTTATATAAATTATAAATTGGTATAATTATAAATTAGTTTATACAACTTGCAAAATAAAATTTAAAAACATACACTGCAGTAAAATCAGAACAAAATTGTATGGAGAAGAAGAATAAAACAATAGACCAAGAGTCATGGCTCCCTCCTTCACAAAGCATGTAAAGTCTAATAATTCCTTACCCTCTTGGGCTTTTTTTCCTATTCTGCAAAAGGAGTTAATAGTAGCTTCACTGATTAATTTAGTGAATAATCGAGGAATTAATGGCAACCAATGTGAGACAGCACTAAAAACTTAGGAAGGCAGCACAGGTATGTGATTAGGAAAGAGAGAAAAAAAAAATTACAGAGCCAGCAAAGTATTTCAGTTAATTGTCAATTGCACATGAGCTACGATATCAAATCAATAATATCCTAAACAAAAACCCAATGCTTTAAAATTTTTTTAATGTTTATTTATTTTTGAGAGAGAGAGAGACAAACAGAGCAGAGGGGCAGAGAGAGAGGGAGACACAGAATCAGAAGCAGGCTCCAGGTTCCAAGCTGTCAGCACAGAGTCCAAAGCGGGGCTTGAATCCACGAACTGCGAGATCATGACCTGGGCCAAAGTCGGACACTTAGCCGGCTGAGCCACCCAGGAGCCCCTGAAAACCCAATGCTTTAAAGAGAAGCATCAACTCATTTTCATGGAGCAACGTGGAGATGATTTATCTATGACCTCACACAAACAAGCACGTAACTTTGAAATACGTATTTATGTTGAAGGCACATCTTCTCATAAATGACCATTAAGGTCATTTTACAAAATATATCACTTAAGATTTTTGAAATGAGTTAGTGATTTATGGTAACCATTTCCAATACAATATATATTTGAACACACTGAAATTTAATTCTGTTCTAAAACTTTATAACACACACTTCTGAAAGATTCACAATTTTTTCTACAATTTTGCAAAGCTTTTGACAAAAGCAAGACTGCTGACGAGCACTGACACTGTATTTACAAAGGCTATAAACATAAATGAAAATAATCAAAATCTGGATTCAAATGTTTATTTCTAACACACATTTTTATTTCCACTACATATGCCAAGACATATTTAATTATCCAACTCAAATTATATAGGGAGGATTTGGCAAGGCTGGGATTACATTTCATTTGGAAATTAGGGATGGATTGGAAATTAAAAGATGAGAAGAATGTTCAGTGGCCACATCCTCTAGAGAGAACAGGAGTGGAATGAGAAAGTGAAGAGTCCAGCTCAGGGTGGTTGAAAGCATGCTTCTACTTATTCTTTCAACCAACCTTTACAGGTTGCTTACTAGGTGGTAGGCAGTGTTTAGCAATGAACAAGGCAAAGTCTTTGACCCCATGGAGATTATCTTATAATGAGAGACAAAAAAATAAATACACAAAGGTCATATAATGCCAAAGTCACAATGCAAAAAGGTCGCATAATGCCAAGAGATAAATGTTGTGAGAAAAATAAAGCAGAGAGAAAAGGTGACAAAGTTCCGGAAGACCAGAAGCCTGAATGAAATGAGGAAGCAAACCAGTTCATCAACTGGGGAAGAGTCTTCCAGGTGGAGAAAAAAACAGAACAAAACCCTGGGAAAGGATTTTGCCTGGTGTACGAGAGGAACAAAATGGTGCTCATGGTAGTATAGCACAGTGAGGGAAGAGTGATACCATAGGCATTGAAGAGACAATCATGGGTAGATCACATAGAGTCTCAAAGTAGAAGTCTAAAACTTCTCGACTTTATTCTGAGTGCAAAGAGAAGCACCCATAGGTTTAGAAACTGTGGGGAGGGGCGCCTGGGTGGCTCAGTTGGTTAAGTGTCTAACTTCGGCTCAGGTCATGATCACACGGTTCGTGAGTTCGAGCCCAGCGTTGGGCTCTGTGCTGACAGCTCAGACCCTCAAGCCTGCTTCGGATTCTGTGTCTCCCTCTCTCTCTGCCTTTCCGGGGCTCACATTCTCTCAATCTCTCAAAAGCTAACAAACATTTTAGAAAATTAAAAAAAGAAGAAGAAGAAGAAGCAGTTGTGGAGTAGCATCAGGTGGCGAGCATTTACATAGACTCATTCTGGTGGCCCTGTGAAAACAGACTGTAGAGCAGCAAGAGTGGAAACAAGGACACCAGCTGGGAGGTTCCAGTACAAATCCAAGAGAGGGAGGATGGTGACTTGGACTAAAGTAAAAACAGCAGAGAAGATGAGATATGGCTAGATTAAGATAATACTCTAGGGAACAGTATTCATCCATTCATTCATGCATTTAACCAATATTTACCTAATGTCTTCTATGTACCAGACACAGAGCAGTAAACATGATCCTCATGAAACCTTCAGTTCAAGGGTAAGACACAGTCATAATTTCAATAAAGGAGGATAAATGCTCTGCTAGGGAGGTACAGTTGCTATACGATGGCCTTGTGTGAAAGCCAGGCGAGGTCACCTAAGGAGTGGCTGTACGTGAGCCATGTCAAGAGGAGGCAGAGCTTATATGTCCCAAGCACAGAAACAAGCATATGTGAAACCCAGAGATGACACAGATCTGAAAACAAAATCTCGAAAGGCTGATGCTACAAGAGGGACAAAGTTTAAACTGGATTCACAGAAGTAGGTTTGGGATAGATTCTGAACAGTGTTAACAACATATGTAGATCTTTTTTCCTAAAGATAATAAGAAACCAAATGTTTGTTTTAAGCAGATAAATTACATAAGCAGCTTCCTATTGGAATAAGGTGAGTCTGAGCAGTGTGGGGAATGGATCAGGCAAATGATTTTCATTTCCAATAATGGCAGCTAGGTCATTCAGGAAGGAGAAAAAAAAAAAAAACAACAACTCACCATGCCCAAACTAAAAATGATGGATACATTAAAAAAAAAATTTTTTTTAATATTTATTTATTTTTGAGAGAAAGAAAGAGCATGAGCAGGGGAGGAACACAGAGAGGAGACACAGAATCTGAGGCAGGCTCCAGGCCCTGAGCTGTCAGCACATAACCTGACGCGGAGCTCGAACCCACAAACTTCGAGATTGTGACCTGAGCTGAAGTCGGATGCTCAACCGACTGAGCCACCCAGGCGCCCCAAGAAATTATTTTCAAAAGCAATAAAAAGTTAGAATGCCAAGGTGTAAACTTAACAAGAAAGATATAAAGTCTATTTGAGAAAAATCTGAAAACATTTCTGAAAGACACAAAAGTAGACTCACACAAAAAGAAAGATATTATTTTAGATAGAAAAAAATCAACATAAATATATCAATTTTCACTAAGTTAAATTATAAATTTCATGATCCCAATATAAACCTTAACAGTATTTTTTTTTTCTGGAACTAGACAAGCTGATTTAAAAAGTCTTAAGTAAAGGGGCGCCTGAGTGGCTCAGTCGGTTGAGCGGCCGACTTTGGCTCGGGTCATGATCTCACGGTCCGTGAGTTTGAGCCCCGCGTCAGGCTCTGTGCTGACAGTTCAGAGCCTGGAGCCTGTTTCAGATTCTTTGTCTCCCTCTCTCTGACCCTCCCCTGTTCATACTCTGTCTCTCCCTGTCTCAAAAATAAATAAATGTTAAAAAATTTAAAAAAAAAATCTTAAGTAAAAATAAATAATTAAGAAAAGACAGGAAAATTATGAAAAAGAAAAGCAATGAAAGGATATTAGCCCTAGCAGATATTTAAAATTCTATGAAGTCTCAATAATTAAAACCGCAATATTGCATATGAATAGACAGAAACATATTAGATGCATACAAATCGGAAAGGAAAAAGGAAAAGTTTCTATTCGTGTTTTTTGTAACTCTATACAGTCCATAAATGTTGTAACTTTGTTACACTCACCAATAATTTATGAGAGTTCTTATTTCTCCACATTCTTGCCTACCCTGTATTGTCAAACTTTTGGATGCTTGCCAAATGGGATTGACATGTCAATGAAATTTAAATTCATCTTTTCTTATTATGAGCGAGGGTGAAATATTTTTATGGGCCATTTTTATTACTTTATGGGAGTTTTTCATGTCCATGTTCATGTTGGACTACTTGATTTATAAGAGCTCTTTATATATTAGTAGATTAGCCTTTTAAAATATGATCTGCAAAAATTTTTTTTTACAATTTATGAGTTACCTTTGACTTTGCTTATAATGTTTTTGTTTGGTTCAGTTTTTTTGCCACGGACAAGTGTTTATGTATGTGTGTCTTGACATAATTGATTTATATTATTTATAACATTTATAATATATTTATATTAATGATTATAATTGAATATAATTGGTTTCCTCAATATTAATAAATGGCTTTTGAAATTTAAGCCATGTGAACCATAGAAAGTCTTCTTAACCCCAAATTTATTTTTTTTTATTTTTATTTTTTAACATTTATTTATTTTTGAGACAGAGAGAGACAGAGCATGAACGGGGTTGGGGCAGAGAGAGAGGGAGACACAGAATCAGAAGCAGGCTCCAGGCTCTGAGCCATCAGCCCAGAGCCCGACATGGGGCTCGAACTCACACTGCGAGATCATGACCTGAGCTGAAGTCGGATGCTCAACCGACTGAGCCACCCAGGCGCCCCCTTAACCCCAAATTTAAATAGGAATTCACGATGTTTTCTTCTAATATCTGTATTGTATCATATGGTACATTTAAATCTTTCATCTGTTTGGACTTTTCTGTGGTGTTCTCCATGAGGTATGGGTTCAACTTTACCTTTTGCCAAATGACTGCCTGATCAAGTAGTCTCATACTATATATACATAGTATAATATAACAGAGTATAGTATGACATGCTATATAATATATAATATAGCATATTGTACATACTATAGTACTAAACTATAATACTATAGTATTGTACATATATACATATATATACACACGTACAATTCTATATATATATATATATATATATATATATATATACCATATATATGGTATATATATATATATATCCTCAATGGTGGGATATGCTATCCATCATAAAATTTCTTTCTGTCTAGTGAATATACAACCTTTATGGGGGTGAGAAGAAGCTGGTAATATATACCAAAAGAATACAGTCATCTATACTTCTGTCTGGCCATCCCATTTCTGGTAATCTATTCTATGCACATACCTGCCAATACATGAAATAACATATGCAGACAAGTTTATTCACTGTGACATTATTTATAATAGCAAAAAGTAATAGCAGGAGTGTTGGAGAGAAGCAGAGATATCCATAAGATATTTCTGAAGATAGACTTAACGGGAGTTAATGATGGATTTGGGCAGGGGAACAGTGAAGAAGGAAAAACAGCTTCCAGACTTCCTACCTGAGCAATAAGGTGTATAGCAGTGTCATTCACTGAAATACATGACACGAGAAGAAAAGCAACATTGTCTGAGAAGATAATAAATGCTGTGTCATACATCATACTGGGGAGATATAAAGACTTACTGTTCAATGAAGACATCCCAACTAACAAAATAAATTTAGTACAAGTAGACACCTGTGTATTTCACAGACAGGACCTGTAATAGGGAGCATGATTATGAGTGGTCAGGAAGGTCAAAAGAAAAAAGGAGTGAATTTCAATAGAGACACAATCAAGGTGGAATTGTATAAGGAATGGTTTATATTTAGCAGTGGGGATCCCTTATGACCTCAGAGATAAAGCAGCCTCGTTAGGTGTTTAGGTAGAAACCAGAGTTCGAGTGATTAAGACGTGTGCAAGGTGAGGCAATATTAGGAAGTGGAGAGAAGCTGATGTTTAGAATGGTGAAGGATTAGTTGGGTACAAGAACAGGAGGAAATGTAAAGGGTGTTCCCCCAGTGAAGAGGAATTACTCCTTCTTATTTAATAATATCTTCTACTCAGATGCTCTTTGCACATCTATCACACTTGAGGCTCACCACCACAAGAACCATCTGAAGCAGGCAGGACTTTGTACAGATACATGCATATGAGCATCAGACAACGCCTTCCAGCTAGAATGCAGCAGGATGAGGGGTGCGTCAGAGCCAGCACTTTTTTTCCTATCTACCCCACTTCCGGCTTATCCAGCTTTGAAACTAAGAAAAGCCAAGGAATGAGGATTATTCACCTTTAATTTATTCAGTTTATCGACGTTCTTCTAGAAAGGATCTGAGATCACACAGAGAAAGTCTTGCGTGTAAGCATATGTAAAGCAATGCTATTTATTGCCCAGGCCTATTATCATCCATGCTTAATCACCCTTTTTCCTTCAAAGAAAATGGCCAGTGGTTTAAAAAGTGGCAACTTTATTAGGGATCTAACCGAAAGTATTTCTTTGTCATCAACTACATATTTTGCAACCGTTATTTATTCCATTCTTGGTTTTCTCAACAGTAAAATATTAACTGCTGTGCACCTGGCCCTTTCTATGATACTAATGTGCCCTGGGAATTTAATTAAGGGTTTTAAAGTCCATAGAATTCCTAGGGAAAGACATTGTAATGATAGTACAACTACAATTTCACGACCTAAAATTTTAAGGAATTCACTGCAAGCTAAGAGCGACTGAGAAGCGAAATTATCCGAAAACTTCAGCCCCCCAGTTCCAGCACTCCCAGAATAAATCTTCCTGGTGTCTGTTCTCCAGGTTTGTCCCCTTGTCCTTCAGAGGACTTGCGATCCAATGCCTGGGGCTCAACGTGAAACGACACTACCGAGTTGAGTACTCTTTGGCACCTGGTCTATTTAATTTTTCTCCTCGTAGAGGATTTAGGAACCCAATCTGGGAAACCTCTGATCCCAAACTCTCCCAGAGGCTGTCCACTCGCACTAAATTCCTGAAGCATCTGCCACCCATCCCCCTCGCCCCCCCCCCTCCCGTCGGCGTGTGATCCCAGTCTTTTCTGCCTGGGAGGGGTACTGCCCCTCCCCAAATAAGGCCACCCCCTTTCGCTCCCAGGGTTAGGTGGGTGGGGTCGTTGCTACAGTTCTTTAAAGTGGGAAAGAAGTTAGAGCGAGAGAACACAGGAGCAGAGGAATCCAGATGCCTCTGGGGAAAGAGATCCGGACGAATATTTCCCTAAAGACTAAGGAGCTGGCAACCGCACTCGGAGACACGCAATGGGAACTAATACAAAGGGTCTCCTAAGGCCCGCCCATCTACCGTTTCCGGGTGCAGAGGGTCGAGACCACTCCCCTACTCTCTCTCCCGATTCCCCCCACCCGCTCCCCCAACACACACACGCTCAAAGAGACTCAGAGCAACCCCCGCAAAGGAGCGCACTCTGTGACCCAAGGGGCTCGCACTTTCCGTCCGGTCCGCCCAGCGCTCGCCCCAGCCGTGGCCGGAACCGGGCACCGGGGCAGAAGTGGACTGTACCTTCCCGGGGAATTGCAGAGACCGGGAGGAGCAGCGCTCCCCGCTCGTACCCAGAGGCCACGGTTTTGAAAAGGCGTTTGCAGCTCACGCCTGCGTCTCTCTCTGCCTGCGCTGAGTACATCTACCGCCAACACTACTCCTCCCCTTGGGGATCGCGGCGCCCAGGTCGCCAGCCTCTTTCTGGCAACCTTCCCCTATTCCAACAGCTCCATTTGTTCAACCAGCCGGCGCCCCATTAACCCCCGCTTTGCCCGCCACCCCCAAGCACCGCTGCTTCCAGCGCTCCCCCATCGGGAGGAGCCCCCTCGCGGGAGCCGGCAGCCGATCGGCCACTCACCGTGAGGGTCAGCAGCAGTTGCCGGCAGAGGGCTCCGCTCCGGGAGCGAGTGGGGCGGTCTGACGCCATGGGAGTACTCGGGGACAGGTCACCCGCGCTGCACCGGGAGGCCGGGGCGAGCAGGCTCGGCGGGGCCAAAGGCCGCGGCGAGAGTCAGGCAGGGCCCGCCGCGCAGGAGGAGTGCGAGGCACAGGAGGAGGTGGCGCGCGGGGAGAGGTGCTTTCCTTTCTGGCTTTGGGTGAAGCGCCTGCCTCGCACCCAAGGGGCTTTTCCTCTGGCCCAGGGTGGGGCTCCAGGCGCGTCCGAAAGACACCGATCGGCTCCTCCTTGGGATTTTCTTAAGTCTTCATTTCTTTAAGAGCGCAACAGGTGGGAACTCCCTCTCGCCGCCACCCTTTTACCTGCGCTAGGTGTTTCTCAGCAGCGGACGCCACCTATATGCCCCATGCGCCCCCCCCCCCCCCCCCCCCCGTGGCCGCCTGGAGGATTAGCAGCTGGCCCTGCCCAGCAGAAGCCCTGACTGTACAAAGACTCACTCCCCGGGCGCGCCGGGCCGCGGGAAGGGGGCGCGGACCTGGGCGCGCTCCCGCGCCCCGACTCCGCCCCGCGCGCTGCCTGCTCCGCCAGCTGTTGGGAAGTCGGTCACAGACCCGCAGACACCGAAGAGCTGGAGCCCCGGATTTTATGTGAACGGCTGCCTAAATCGTACCGAGAGTTGATTCGGTGACCTCTGCTGGAGTAAATTTACTGCAGACATCCAAGGGCAGTTCAGACAGGGTTTTCATCTGTGGCACACCTTTCTTGGGGGGTCTTATTTTTGTTTTTAGAAATTCCATACCCAATATGGCAGTGATGCAACAAAATTACCAGAAGTTAAAGACGTTAATTGATTAATTAATTAAGGGAATCCAGTTTACAAAATAATAATAATAACAAAATCAAGGGTAAGTTACACAGAAAACGGATCTCTTGAGGCCCTAGATGCTGACTAAATGTGAGCTCCAAGACCCTGCCTTGTCCCAAATTAAAGCCATCCACCGACCTTCTTATAACTGATCTCCTAAAGCAGACTCCTGGACATCTACTGGAGATGTCTCTCTTCCTTTCCTACCACCAAAACCAGAGTTTGCAGTAAGACAAGAAAAAGAATGGGATGCAATTTATGTTTGGCTTGCAACCTACTTAAACTAGGTGAATTATGGCAGGCCTCAACCTGGAAAATTAAAATATAAAAGCAGTATGCTTGCAGCTCTCCAGAAAACAAGGACAGGGCATTCTGACTCCTTCCTGCACCTCTTTTCAACTGCAGACTTAAACCCAGGAAGTCCCTCCACAAAGGAGAAACTTGTCTGTCCCAATTCATTTGGTTTGTCTCCTCTGGGGTGTTTGGAGAAACCTGTTTGAAAAGCCAACCACGTCACTCACAGCATTTCAGTTCCTGAGAACATGTACCATCCTATACCATCATACACAGAGCCAAAATTGTTATAATACTGACCATATAGTTAAACTCAAAAGCGATGTCAAACACTACACGGTTTACAGTCTATGTATTAGTGCCATGCTCTGTTTCGTTCATGAATGACACATAATGAGTTGTTCTGTTATTTCCATATCCACAGAATTTGTCATTGAACCTTTGCTAGTAAAATAAGCCTGGGTCATCATCATGAGACTATAGCTGACATGCTTCTGTTTCCCTACTTTTTAACCCTCGTGTTTTTCCAGCAATGATTTCATAAACACACCTCATCCTATTAGTGACATCATGATCTCTAGCATGAAGCCTTCCAGAGGACGGAGAAGCAAGCTAGTTTCAGGTTCTAGAAATCTACTCAGGCTATCATCATAGTTTTTGACAATAGGACATTTCCAAACTCTTGTCTTGCCCTTTAACCCCTAATGCCCTAAGGGTAGCTTACGTTTTCTTCCTTCATTCCAGAAAAGGGCGGAAGAGCAATCTGAAAATAATTCATCTTAGATATTTATTTTCATCTTTCGCACTAAGTACCTAATTGAGGCTATTAAAATGGTGATGAGAGGGGGTGTATTGTGACTTTTGTTAAAACAAAGAATGAAATATAAGGGACTTACCCGAAAGAAGTAGCCTAATTCATTCAGTGTGTTTAGATTAGGCCACAGGGTCACTGAAGTGGATTCCTCTATAATACAGTTTTGAAATAACAGCTATAAATTTGAAGAGACAATGAAATGGGTGTAGGAGAATTTTTTTAAGAATGTCTTTTGGGGTGCCTGGATGGCTCAGTTGGTTAGGCATCCAACACTTGCTTTTGGCTCAGGTCATCATCTCACGGGGTTCTGAATTTGAACTCTGCTTCTGTCTCTGCACAGGCAGTGGGGAGGCTGCTTGGGATTTTTTCTCTCTCTCTCCCTCTCTCTCTGTCCCTCCCCTGCTTGCACTGTTTCTCTCTCTCTTTCTCTCTCTCTCTCTCAAAATAAATAAACATTAAAAAAATACTTATGGGGCGCCTGGGTGGCTCAGTTGGTTAAGTGTCCAACTCGGTTTCGGCTCAGATCATGATCTCAAGGTTTGTGGGTTCAAACCCACCACTGGCCCCACAGCTGGCAGTACCAGTATGGAGACTGTTGGGGATTTTCTCTCTCCCTTTCTCTCTGCCCCCCCAACATTGTCTCTCTCAAAATAAATACACAAACAAATAAAAAATACTCATTAAAAAAATGGCTTGTCTTTTGCCTGTGAAGACGACTCTGCTGACTTGAACTGGTTTTCCAATGTGCTATAGTAAATAGTGCACCAGACCAGAAGTCAGGAGCAACTTCCTTTAAGTCTTGGATGGTTCAAGGAACCTCTCAGGCCTCAACACTTGCACACAGTTAAGTGAGATCATTAAAGTTAACACTGGGTGCAGTCTATGGTTAACTTGCACTTCTAAAATTGAACTACTGGTGGCTGATTTTTTTAAAAAGGCCAGCTAGAAATGGATGTTTATTTACACACAGAAAATCAGGATCAGAGTGGTCCTTAAGGAGAGGAATGAACAGCAACCCCAGGTCCACAGGGGCACATCTATGCAGCCTGGCTTCCCAGTTTCCTAATTTCAGAAACCGGAAAGTAAACATATTAATGGCGACCAGAAGTCCCAGTTACTCACTGAGGTGTACATGGAGACAGCTCTTCCCGACATGATTTCTGCCAGTCCTCCCGCCGCTGGATCCTGGAGAGGAGGGTCCGTGGGCACAGGAGATCCTCAGGGCAAATCTGTCTCGGCATGGTGTAGGGCACAGAATGGAACCGAAAAGCAAAGGAAGCACAGACTTACAGGGAAAAGAAAAACTAAAGGACATCACCTAGTTACTTTAGAGGTGCATGTACAGAGGGAAGCCTCTGATAGCCACAACAAAATGAGCACAGAGTATTTACCTCTCAGAGTTGTTGCAAAATTAAGTGGCATGATGTATGAAAGGCATACAGAATAAGACCTCGCATATTCTAAGTGCTTCCTAAGTGTTGGTTAGTTTGGGCATCCCCCCTCCCGTGCTGCTGTGTGTCTACAAGCCATTCATACCCCCACCCCACTTCATCCCCACCCCAGCTCTCTACTTCCTGTTTTTCTACTACCCACCTCAGCTCCTGGCCTTGGGCTGAACCCCAGGGTTAAGTCACTCACCACACCAAAATCCTTCAACCCCCCCCTTCCCTTCAACATGACCCCCACACCTTGTCTGACACAAAGGGATTGACTATGCAACACTAATATGGGATGCCACTGTCCGTGCTAGTCGTATCTTTTCTGAAAATTTAGACAATTTTTTCTTTAAAAGAATCCTTTTCTGGTAGAACATTTTTGAATGCTGTTCATTTTCCAATAAATAAAATTTTTATTTTTCTAATGCTGTCCATGTTTCTTGGAAGTTCTCCTTTCAAAATTGGCCTCAATAAAGCATAATGTACTAACCAAACTCAATTTCCATGACATTTCAAAGTATATTTTTGAACTTAGTAAGGGATAGAGTGTGAAATAAACTATAAATCAATTTTTATTACAGTACTTTTCACTTAACACACCCTCAATAAAAACAAGCCAATAAAAGAATTTTGAGGCAATTGTGTTGAACATGACTAGAGACAGTTCGTGACATCTGCCATTGATATATGGAGTGCCAGGAGTGCTATGAACAAATTTACAAAAACGTAAAACTACAAAATTTTCATTTATTTGCTTTAATAATTGACTCATATGACAAGTATTTACTGAGAACCTACTATGTCCCGGGCATTGTTCTCAGCATTGAGAATGCTGTGGTGAACAAGACAAGCCACATGCTCAAGGGAAACCCCTAAGAAAAAATAAAATAACTGGGTAGGACAAGAATCACTCTCTATCTGAAATTTACATCCTGCTGACTCCTTTGTAAAAGAAAAGGTTAATATCGAGTTAAGTTCAAAATGGTACTTAAACAGCATTCTACAAGGATTGGTGATTTTAAAAGTCACCAGTATGAAAATTGTGTGTTAAGTTTCTTCATGGATTATGAAATGTTACCCTTCTGTTAAATGGACCAAGAGACAAGAAATGCACAGTTCTGTGAGATAATCTAGCCTAGAGGATACTTTTTTCTTCTTCCCTTGCAGACTCCACCCACGCATTCTCATTGGCTAGCTCCTTCTGCTTTGACTCCTAAATATTGACCCACACAAACACATCTGTATTTTTTTTCAGACCTTTGCACTCAGGCCCTTTCTACCGTAGGTGCTTTGTACAAGCTCTTTCCTCTACCTGGAACTTCCTTCCATCTCTCTAGCTTGGTTACCAATCCTGTCCAGCCTGCAAAGATCACCTTTTATTTTCTCCTCTTCCAGGTCAAATCCTATCAGGTCAAGTCTTCCTCATTAAACAGCTGCCTCTTATTTAGAGCACTTGTCACAAAGTTAAATTTGTTGGAATCATTATTTGCTTAATATTTGTTTCTTATTGAAGCCTGTACAGTTTCCTGACTTCAGAGACTTGCTTTTTCTGGCTCAGCCTTCCAGCTCCAGCTCTACCCATCATGAATCCTGGCCCACAGTAGACACCTAATAAGTATTTGCTGAATGTGTGAGTAAATGAATGAATAAATGAGTGATACCTGAGCATTTTTTTTAAATAAGTAATTCTTTGTCATTCTTTCTCTGTTTTTAATATTTATTGAGCTATTAAAGTGATGCCTTGGGTCAAATTTAGCAGGATGAGCGTTCCTAATCTGATCTCATACATGATGGACATGTATTAGTATAGTTGCTAAAATGTGAGATGGGCCTGCCAAGGATTTCTAGTGTGTTTTTTGCTCAAAAACAGACAAATGTGCTAATAGATTTTAACTTAGAACTCAGAAAGAGACCAGTGCATAAGCGGGAACTGTATATCTGATAAAAATGTGAACAGCACAAACCACTGAGAAGAGGAGAAATTAATTAGTGGTGGCATTAGGAAAACTGAATCATTATGGGAGAAAAACAAAACTGATTCCCTACTTAGCGCCACATACAAAGTGGCCTCCAGATGGGTTAAACTTTCCTGTAGTGACAAAGACATAAAGTCCACAGAAGACAATATAGGAGAATATCTACATGATCCACAGGTGGAGAAGGATTTTTGAAATGATACCTAAAAAGCATATATCATATAGTAATAATAATAAAATAAGATATATTTGATTAGATTAAAAGTCACGCTTTCTATTCAGCAAAGGACATTGTGAATAAAATTAAGAGGCAGATGATAGATTGGGAAAGACATCAGCTATGACTAAAACAGACACGGGAATAATCTAGAACATGCAAGGAATGCCTACACATCAATGGGAACATGACAGAAACTTCAATAGGAAAAAATGGCCAGAGTATGCCCAGGTACTTTACAACAGAGGAATCTCAAAGCCTGCGAAGTATATTTTTAAAAATTAGGGAAGCACACATTAAAATCATAAAACATACTCCTACACCTGTTGAGCTGGCAAAATTAGAAGCTGTTATCCCTTGTCAAAGTGACTCCCCAATTAAATCTAACTCTCCAGCTTCCCAGCTGCTGCACACTCATAGTTGAACGTGGCTCACTCTGGACTCATACCCAAGTTCAGGAGTTTCACTTCAAGGCCATGGTCACTGCTTTAAGCAGGAGTTAATACTGCCCACAGCCTTACCCTATCTGTCTAGTCCACCCACTGCCTCATTTTCCTTGGCAATTTTTTCATAACCTCCTTTTCTCTGCTCAAACCTCATGTACAGCCCCCCTTGGTTCTCACTTTCCATTCTGACCTAGTTTTCCATTTTGCAGGTGAAAGAAACTGTCATGAACTTCTACAAGCTTCTCCATATGCACCACCTGCCTTGCCTCTGTACCATCTACATGGCCTTTTCTTCTGTGTTACGGAAGAACTGCCTCTGTTCACAGTGAAGTTCAACTTCTCCCTTTGTGGATTCATTCCTGTCTCTTCCCACCTACTGAAGGACATTGGTCCAGCAATTCTGCTCCTTGTCTCCTATGTTATCAATTTAATCCATCACTATCCTCCTTAGTACTACGTAAGCTAAACTAAACTTAAAATAAAACAAAAACAGCAACAACAAAAAACACCAGAAACCTCTACCCTTCTAAGCCCTATCTCTTTGTCCAGCTATGACACCCCATTTTTCTGTTTTCCTTTACAAAAAAAAAATATCTAGGAAAAGATGTTTTATATTTACTGTCTTTGATTTCTTTCTTTGTTATTGCTTGAACCCTTTCTAATCAGGTTTTCTTGCCTACTGCTTCACCAAATGTGGTGGTGTTTCTTTTTTAAATATTTTTAAAGGTTTGTTTTTGTTTATTTTTGAGAGAGAGAGAGCACAAGCAGGGGAGGGGATGAGAGAGAGAAAGAGAGAGAGAGGATCCCAAGCAGGTTCCCCACCATCAGCACATGGGGCTTGATCCCAGGACATGAGATCATGACCTGAGCCAAAATCAGGAGTCTGACACTTAACCAACTGAGCCACCCAGGCGCCCCCAAGTGTGTTTTTACAAAGTTTGCAGAGACTTCCATATTACTATTCTATTCATTTTTCAGCTTCATGTTATTATCTTAATTGCAGAGAGCTTGCATGCCGTCCTTGAAACACATTCTTCACTTGGTTTCTGTTTTTCCTTCTCCACCTCACTAACTGATTCCTCTTCCCCTCCAGCACGTTTAACTAGTCAAGTGCCCCAGAACTCAACGGTTGGACGTTTCTTCTGGTTCTATCCCCACCCACTCCCTTGTTGATCTCACCTAGACTTCTAACTTAAAACACCATCTCCATGTTAATGACTGGCAAACCCAAAGGAGTATCCCACACTTTTCCCTTGAATTCCAGGCTCCAACTCTCTAGCTTAGACATGTAGAAAGCATTGCAAAGTTAATCTTTCCAGTTCTGCATTCCTGATCTTCCCCATTAGTGATACCCACCCCACATTCTTTTCCCTTTCAATTAAGGCAACTCCATTCTTCCAATTGTTCTCATCAAAACATCTTGCAGATTTCCTCTTTTTCTCTTCTACTCTAAATACAATCTGTCAGTAAATCTTATGAACTCTACCTTTAAAACACACCCAGAATCCGTCCTGCCCACCACATCCATCCTCGTCCAGATCACTGCTGTCTCCCCCTGGGTTATTCAAAAAACCTCCTCATTGGTCTTTCTGTTTCCGACATGCCTCACTTCAATCTGTTTTCAATCCAGCATCTATAATGTCCTTGGTAAAAAATAAGTCAGATCATGACATTTCTCTACCCAAACTCCTCTAGAATGGTTCCAAAAATTAAAAGAAAAACAAAACAAAACCCTTGGAGGTGCCTCATCTCATTTAGATCAAATCCAGATTTGGTCCCGTGGTCCACAGGGCCTTACGCATTCCACTGCGTGTCTACCAGACTCTAATTCTTACTTACCCCTCACATGCTGTGCTGCCAGCCACATGGAGCTCTTGGCTGTCCCACGAACATGGTGGGCACGCTCCTCCTCGGGCTGTCCTTTCTGTATGCAATGATCCTCCCCTAGATGGCCACACTGCTTGCTCTCACCTCCTTCAGCCTTGACCCTTGTGTCTCCTTCTCTTTGAGGCCTTCCTTGTGCACCCTAATTAAAATTTCAAACTGCCAATGACTTTCTCTGGATTCCAGCTAAGAGCCTGGTGGGTTTACTGTAGCTTCTTCCCCTGGCAGGTCTTTGTCTCTTGCACTGCAAGACTGCGGAACCAGCTTTCTGTTTATCAGAGGGGTTTGCCTTAGTTTGTTAGCTTCCTACCCTATGAAGGTTTAGAACTCAACAAATGTCTTGAAGGGAAAACCAGAGGTATATGAAATCCCTCAAGCGATGGTCACTCTAGCCTGTGCAATGACTAAAATTTTGCTCCCTGTTTCTCTCTTCCCACACAATGGCCTTATGCTTTGGCTGAGCCTGGGTTCTTAGCAGCAAGCCAGTGTCTGGTATCTTGAAAGGCTCCCTGGGGGAAAAAGATGAAGTTATCTTACAGAGGATACACTCACTTTTCCCTGGTGCTCTCCCCTCTGGAATATTATCTTTGCTAGCTCTTGTTGATTCTACAACTTCTGATCTCTCAAAACAGATCAATTTTATATTTCATCTGGCTCTTCTTGTTGGTCTTGGTGGGAGCTTTGGTCTCCTATGAGCTACTCCATCCTACTATCTGTCTCTCTTATATTTTACTGATTTTATTTTCTTGGTCTATCTCTCTCTATTAGAATGTCATTTTTGGTGCACCTGGGTGGATTAGTCGTTTGTGTCCAACTTCAGCTCAGGTCATGATCTCACAGTTTGTGGGTTCAAGCCTTGCATCGGGCTCTGTGCTGATGGCTCAGAATCTGGAGCCTGGTTCAGATTCTGTGTCTCCCTCTCTCTCTCTGTCCCTCCCTCACTTGTGCTTGCTCTCTCTCTCTCTCTCTCTCTTTTTCATGAGGTCTTATATTGGTCTCCACTTTCAGTGGTTATCGTTGTGCCTGTCACAGAGTAGGCCCTTAGTAAACAGTTGTTGAACAAATATGTATATAAGCTATCCAACTACCTGTAACCCATAGACTAATTATTAACAAATGATGACATTACTTTGAGATAAGTACATGTAAAATGGTGGCTATAAGCAAACCTGAAATTTACACCAGGGCATCCAAGAAGGCATTCCATAAAGAGGCTGTGATCCTTCAAAACAATTGAAAATATTCAGTGAGAAATTTGTGTAATTTCCAGTTGCAGGAAGCGTATGAACAACATTAACAAACAGTGGTCATAAACATGAGACTCAAATCGATAACAACAAGTCCCAGAATTCCTAATTACAATCATTGGCTCGCAATGAAGCTGTATTCCATTCAGACAATTCTATGGAGCTTGCTCCAGAGAAAGTAATAGCAGGAATTGATGGTTGGATTTTTCATCTAATCAGTTTGGGGGAAGCCAGCCAATAAATATTGGATGGATAGATATAGAGATAGATAGATAGATAGATAGATGATAGATAGAGCAAGCTATCGGTATCAATAGCTATCCTGCTGAAGATTGAAGTGTCATTATCAGGGGCTAAGAGGTAGAGGAGAGAGGGAGATGCTATTTAAAGGGTTCAAGCCTTCGGTTATAAAATGAATAAGCTTTGGAGATCTAATGTATAGCCTGGTGACTATAGTTAATAACATTGTATTTTGTACTTGCAATTTGCTAAGAAGGTAGACCTTAAAGTGTTCTCACCACACACACACACACACACACACACACACAAACCAAAAAAAGGCAACTCTGAATTGATGGATTTCTTAATTAATCTGATTCTGATAATCATGTCATGAAGTATATGTGTAGTAAACCATCACATTGTACACTTTCTGCATATAAATTTTATTTGTCAATTAAACCTCAATAAAACTGAAGAGCAAAACCGAAAACAAGTGCCGTCATTCCCCTGACATTTGCCTGGCCAGTGACTGTGCTAGAACTCCCAGCCTCCCCCACGATTTACAGTCTCAGCCGAGTGGGCCTTCTGGGAAACACAGTCCCGTCAAACACGAACCTGTTCAAGTACTTCCAGTGTGTGCTAGCCTGTTCAAAAGGTCACCTTAATATGCCGCAACTACCTTTCAAATCTTTTCTTCCTTCTCAATGTCCTGTATTCAGTTTGTTGCTGCTTCCTGAACATTTGGATGTAACTCTTTCCTTCTTTCTATTTCTCAACAACTATCACCGCAGAAATTAAAATAAGCCACCTCCTCTTTCTCTGAGCACTTCTTTTTTTTCTCATCTCTTCTTTTTCTTTTTTCTTATAACAAATTTATTGAAATAGAATTCGTGTCTTTCTTTCTCACACTCATTTTACTTCATTTAATAGCAATCATCGCTAGCATATTGCTGGCTAGCATGATTTTCATAACAAATCCTAGAGTCTAGAATAAGGGTGAAGGGGTCCTTGAAGGGAGAGAAGGAAAGAGCTGTAAGGGGGTAATGCCTAGCTGGTCCTTGCTGAGCAGAGGAAAGACAAGACTCTTTGAATATTCATACCAAAAAAATTTATACCACTAGCTACTTAGACAGGAAGTTAATTTAAAAGGTGGTCCCTGCCATAAATGAACTTCTAATCTGGGGGGATGGATTACTTGGATATGAAGTAATAAAGGGTGGGTGGGAGGTGGGACTGGGGAGTGTCAAGTATGTCCTTTCTGACTTTGAGACAGAACAAGACTTCCTGGAACTCTGACAAATACCTCAAGTTTAAAATGTCTCAAACCAAAGCCATTATCTTTCCATAAAAAAAAACAAAAACAAAAACAAAAACAAAAGCAACTCCTTTGTGTTTCTCTCCCTTGTAGTTAATGGTTTCATGATCCTCCCACTTACTCAAGAAAGGAACCAGGGAATCATCCTCGACATCATCTCTGCTTCACATCCATCGGTCTCCAGGTTAATTGCTGTATTTGACTCCTCATCTCTCATCTGGACTGTCTTCATTGGCCTTCCATCCAGCTCTATGAGCCGTCCAATCCACCCTCCGTAATTGTGGCTTTCCAAGTGTGTTTCTTGGAACTCCAGTTTTCTTGTTTTTTGCTCGTTTTGTTTTACTTTTGGCTGTTTGGTTGGGGCTCTGTCCGTTTTGGGAATCCCTACTTCCACTTCCACTAGAATGTCTCCTTTGATGTTGCGCACAGATCCTTCCCTAGCTTCCCCGCCTAAAGAAAAGCTTTTCCAAGTCTTCCGTGCATACGGGCTCTGACATGTGCCTCTGTTATTTGGTATCTGACCAAAGTGTTGCAATTACTTGATTTATAAATCTGTCTCCTCCGGGAGTGCATTAATTTTCTATTCTTCGTATGCTCAGATAATTGCAGAATTCTGGATTTGATCTATGTTGGGACAAAGAGTGGATGATACTGTTAGTAACAAAGAGACGGCAGCAAAATGCTAGTTTGTGAAGGCATTAAATAATTTGCCTCTGAGGATACTGAGTTTGATATTTCTGTGAGCCATAAAGCTGGAAATAGTAAGAAATATGGATGTGGAATTCAGGGGACATCCAGTCTGGAGACGCAAACTTGATTATTAGCAGTATACAGATAACTAGGACAACTCCAAATGGTAACAATTAATCTATTTGCTCCATAGATTCTGGTGTGGAGAGGATTGTTCTGATGTAAGAAAGTCTATGTTTTGTATCCTCCTTCTCAAAGACATTTACCAGCTGAAGATTGAAATATACATTGTAGGGGTGCCTGGGTGGCTCAGTCAGTTAAGCCTCTGACTGCAGCTCCGGTCGTGATCTTGCGGTTCTTCAGTTCGAGTCCCACGTTGGGCTCTGTGCTGACAGCTCAGAGCCTGGAGCCTGCTTCAGATTCTGTGTCTCCCTCTCTCTTCCCCCGCTTCCCCCACTCATGATCTGTCTCTCTTTCTCTCTCAAAAGTAAATAAAGATTTTAAAAAATTAAAAAAAAAAAAAGAAATTTACATTGTAGAATGTCATGAATAAGCAACATAGATTCATAGTTTCCTATAATTCTCTTTTAGGATGAAGAGGTTATAAACATTTTTTCCATTGTATTATAGATATGGAAGACCATTTGAGGAGAAATGTTCAGGGTGCAACCATTGGTCACACTTGCATTTAAATCCTGGCTGTATGAAAACCTACCAGTCTGAGCTTGATTAAGTCTGCTAACCTCTGTCAGCGTCAGTTTTCTTATTAGTAAATAGGAATAGTAATGCCTAAATTGTACACATATTGTTAATATTTTCAATGAGATAATATCTGTGAAAAGAAAACTCTGAGGGTGCCTGGGTGGCTTAGTTGGTTAAACGTCCAACTTTGGCTCAGGTCATGATCTCACAGTTCGTGAGTTTGAGCCCCACATGGGGCTCTGTGCTGATGGCTCAGAGCCTGGATCCTGTTTCAGATTCTATGTCTTATTCTCTCTCTGCCCCTCTGCTGCTCATGGTCTCTCTCTCTCTCAAACAAAAACAAAAACATTAAAAAAAGAACGTTCTGGAATGCTTGCACATGGTAGGTGCTCAATAAATGTCTCCAAAAACCATTTATTGAGTTCCCTCTATGTGCTATGCACTGTTCTAGGCACAAAGACACAAAGATCCCTTCCTTGGTGGAGCTTACACTCCAATGCAGGGAGAGGAGAGGAAACAATAAACAATGAACACAATGAACAAGTAAATTCTATTTTATGCCAAATGACAATGTAATTCATTGGACATTGAAACTCACGTAGTGCAGAGAGCCACAGACTTCAATGCCTGCAGGGGTCAGAAAAGAAATCAAAATAAATATGCCAGGTTGGATGAAAAAAACAGCCCTTTTTAATTATTCTGCTTTTGAGAAAGATAAGAATACAGACAATATGACTCTTTTCTCTTCCTAAATCTACCTTCAAAAAATGATAGTACAGGGCTTGCTTCCGTGACACACGTATGAAAACTGGGACGATACAGAGGATGAGCATGGTCCCTGTGCAAGGATGACACTCAAATTCGTGAAGCATTCCATATTTAAAAAGAAAGAAGGAAGGAAGGAAGAAAGGAAGAAAGGAAGAAAGAAAGAGAAGAAAGAAAGAAAGAAAGAAAGAAAGAAAGAAAGGGAGGGAGGGAGGAGGGAATAGTACAAGTGTCATAACAAATGGCAGTTGGCACCCTTCCTATCTGAGACATGAATGGCAAGCTTCACAGGTCACCGGCATCGGCAGAGGGCACTGGGAATGCCACTTTTTCACTTCTAGCCAATTGGTGGCCTTTGGGAACATGGACTCAGGGTCACCAGAACTGCCAAGTCTTCAAGAGAACTCACAAATTTACATTTTGGGTAAAATGTCTTGTTTGGAATACAGCCATGTATTTATAATTTTTTTCAACTGTAAAAGTTTCCCATCTTCTCCCTTCCTCCTCCCCTCCAAAATTTGCCAGCTACATCTGGCCAGCAGACATAAGCAAGTTTTAATGTCTAAAACACCTTAAATTTTACTTACTTGATTTTTTAAAATATGTTTTTGCTCTGCAGTATTTTGTAAAACTTGGCTAGTGAAAGAGCATGTCTCTTTACCCTAAGTATATAGTCCCTTAACTAATGTATAAGGAATTAATATTTTGTCAAGAGTCGTATTGGCCTGGGGCAGAGTGACACTGATTACGAATAAGAAACAATATTCCTCCTGCACATTTGTCCCCAGATTACCTCATATCATTATGAAACCCCTCCCTTACAGTGTCCTGATTTTGTTCAGCTGAAAAACCCTATCTCTCACTCTTTCTTGTTGATAGAGATGAAATTGTGACTAAGTTCTCCCAAGGATATAC
This sequence comes from Panthera uncia, assembly GCF_023721935.1. NCBI lineage: Eukaryota > Metazoa > Chordata > Mammalia > Carnivora > Felidae > Panthera > Panthera uncia. Next base: position 40,886,895 of record NW_026057586.1, on the reverse strand, counting down.
AGAAGTTGCTGGAGAGAGCTTCTGGAATGCTCCCTAAAAGTCATCTCTTCCTCCTTCCTCTTTTTTTTTTTTTTTTTTTTTTTTTTTTTAGGATGGAGAGAGTTCAAGCGGGGCAGAGCAGCAGAGGGAGAGAGAAAGAGAGAGAGAGAATGAATTTCAAGCCAACTCCAGGCTCAGCATGGAGCTAGATGTGGGGCTTGATCCCATGACACTGGGATTGTCTTTTTTCCTGTCATAGGCACGGATATGATGGCTGGAGCTGCGTTAGTCATCTTGCGATTGTGGAGCAATTCGTACAAACGATGGTTGAGCAGAAAAAATGAAGGTTCCGAGGACATTAAGAAGCGTCCATAGAAATCCAAGACTTTGAACTTGTTTTACATTTAGTGAAAATAAACTTTTACATTGTCTAAGACACTTTATTTCTTTTAAAAAAATGTTTATTTATTTTTGAGGGGGGGGGGAGGGGAAGAGAGAAAGGGAGGCAGAGGATCTGAACGGGGCTCTGCACTGACTGCAGAGAACACAATGTGGGGCTCAGACTCAGGAACCGTGAGAACATGACCTGAGCCCAAGTCTGAAGTTTAACCGACTGAGCCACCCGGGCGCCCATAAGCCCCTTTATTTCTGTTACCAAGTAGTCTAAGACCAGTCCTAGCCAATTCACTGGAGTCATTTTTTTTAAATACATTTTTATATAGCCTCTAACATAAAAGAGCAGAATTCCAGCTGAGTCAATTAGCATATGGAATCACCATTTGTCATACACTAAAATCATAAAATTGTCTTCTTTGTCACATGCTGAAACCTCTGCAATTTCCTGTGTTTGTCAAACTCAACTTTACTCATTTTGAAGTCTATTTAAGTTGGCATAAGTTTTAGATAATGATAGAAATTCACTGGGGGGCGCCTGGGTGGCTCAGTCGCTTGAGTGTCTGACTTCAGCTCAGGTCAGGATCTCCCGGTTTGTGAATTTGAGCCCCGAGTCTGGAGCCTGCTTCAGACTCTCTCTCTCTCACTCACTCTCTCTCTCTCTCTCTCTCTCTCTCCCCCTTCCCTGCTTGTGCTCTCTCTCTCTCTCTCTTTCAAAAATAAATAAACATTAAAAAGATTTTTAAAAATGAAATTCCTTAGATTAATAGAAAATAAATTTTAAAAATATTTTTATGTTTATTTATTTTTGAAACAGAGAGAGCACAATAAGGGGAGAGACAGAGAGAGAGAGAGACAGACAGACAGACAATCTGAAGCAGGCTCCAGGCTCTGTGCTGTCAGCACAGAGCCCCACGAACCATGAGATCATGACCTGTGCCAAAGTCAGATGCTTGACCGACTGAGCCATCCAGGCCCCCTGGAAAAGAAATTTTATTTATGTTTATTTACCTGAAATTAACTGAAAAATAAGATCATGCCTCAGGCTATTAGAAAGGAGCAAAATATTGAATCTTTCAGACTCATAAGGCAACACATTACTTTGATCACACAATTCATAGGAACAGAGGATGAAGTGGGAAAAGTAGTTCACTACATTTCAAAATCTGTGTCTTGGGGCACCGGGGTCGCTCTGTCAGTTAAGCATCTGACTCTTGATTGCTGCTCAGGTCACAATCTCACAGTTTGTGAATTTGAGCCCCACACAAGGCTCAGAGCCTTGGGATTCGGTCTCTCTCCCTCGCTTTCTGCCCCTCCCACACTTGCACTGTCTCTGTCTCTCTCAAAATAAATAAACTTTAAATATATATACCTATATATATTATATAAATATATATACCTATACATATGTAATATATACACCTATATATATTATAGTCGAAAAGATTGAAACAAATGAGATTCGATGACTTATTAAAGATCATACAAGAGGTCTCTTCACTCCTAGATTCACAGGTTCCTACAGACAGGATTCTGACTTTAGAGAGGCTTGAAAAGTCCATTTTCAAGAGATCCAGAAAAGATACCCCTTTCTTGATTTCCACGGAACAATTAGTACTTCATTTTATCTTGAGACAATTTAGAAAACACTGAAATGTCTTCAAGACTAACCATTTTAAAATCTTAGCCAAAAGAAAATGAGTTCCCAAATTTACTGAATCACGCTTTAGGTAAATCAATTATTCCCATTCAATCTCTGTTCTCTCCTTATATCAGACTAAGATTCGGCTTTATTTAACAGGAAACCTAAAAAGTCATTGCTTAAACACACAAAGGTTTATTCACTCAAGTGAACAAGTCTAAAGGTAGGAAATCCAGGACAGGTTTGGGGCTCCACAAAGTTATCAGGGATCCAGGCTCCTTCTATCTTTATGCTCCCCCATTCTCCATGGTTATTGATTGCTTTCAATATGAAACTCATAACAGGGTTACGTGAGCACTGGGCATCACATCTGTGTTCTAGGCATCATGAAATACAACTGGGGGAAGCAGGGGTACCTGGCTGCCTTCATGGGTAGAGTATGTGACTCTTGATCTTGGGGTTGCGAGTTCAAGCCCCACATTGTATGTAGAGCTTACTTAAAACAAAACAAAAACAAATGGAGGAAAAAAAAAAAGGTCTTCCAGATGAATCAGCTCCTTTAAGACCCCTACTCAGAAATCTTATACACAGCATTTCACTTACTTCTCACTGACCAGAATTTAAGGTATGCCACACTCGGTTCAAGGGCATTGGGAAATCGGGGTCTCTTCGCTGGGCACATAACCACACTGAATGAAATCAGAGCTCTGTCTGTAATGAAGAACTAAGTTAGGAGATGGTTGGTTGACAGCCAGCAGTCTCTGCCATGGCCCTCACAAAATATCAAGGGACATGAGTTTCTAAATGGCAACTGTCTTCTTAATGTTTAACTTCAAATATATTTAATATAAAAACATCTATACCGAATTAATATTTAAAATTCGTGGTTAATATTGAACACATTTAATAATTACTTACATTCTTTATTTCTATTTTGTTATATATTTAATACTAATAAGGCACCATATTAAATTAAAAAAATTAAAACAACTCTGGTGCTTACTTTGACAGCACATGTACTAAAAATGGGGTGTCTGGGTGGCTCAGTTGGTTAAGCGTCAACTCTTAGCTTCAGCTCAGGTCATGATCTTACAGTTTCATGTGTTTGAGCCCAGCATCGGGCTCAACACTAGCAGCGAGGAGCTTGCTTGGAATTCTGTCCCTCTCTCTCCACCCCTCCCTGACTCACGCTATCTCTTTCTCTCTCAAAATAAATAAACTTAAAAACAACACAAAACAAAACAAAGAAACAAACAAAAACAACTCTGAAAGTTTGTCTCAATTTTCTTCTACCTAGTCTGAAACAAAAAGAAATAATCATGACAGAATTTGGTTACTTAATATAACACAACTGGTTCTGACAGGTTCTCAGCCACACCTATAATACTCAAAGTCAGCTACACCCAGAAAAAGAAAACCTTAAAAACGTACATGGAGATAAATTGGCTCAGTAAGAAAAGCGTACATTAAGACAGCCATTCACCAAAATAAAATCAGGAAACTGTGAATGTATTGCTTAAATTATCAGGATTATTCAGGTTGGTTTTCAAACATCATTTGGTTAATTTTATTGGATAGGCTTGATCAAAACTCATTAGTATCAAAATGTGATTTTTTTAAATTTTGGGTTAGCAGTATTAATTTACTAAGTAAAGTGACAATGAGCATGTCATTTACCTAAATTTGGTTACCTTGTGTGTTATCGTATACTCTCCAATGCAAAGCACTCAGGTATGAAGTTCGCAGAGTCAATTATCCAGCTACAGAAGAACACAGAGTGGGTGGTTCTGCTTTATGGATGGCGACAGGCAAGCAGTCTTGAATTTGGGCCACCAAGTGAGCTGGGACAATTTCCCTACCACACGGTAGCCACAGACCTGATGCCTGAGGCTACTTGTGCAGCTCATGGGTTCCTCTTGCAGGAACCTACTTGCAGGTTCCTCTCAAGGGATCATTTACATGCTATTCAAGGTTTCAGGTGCATACAGATCTCCTGGGGATCTTGTTGAAAAGCACATTATGATTCAATAGGTCTGGGGGTGGGGCCCGAATCCACGTTCCTCAGATGGAGCCCAAGTAGCAAAGAGCTGGTACAGAGGTGAATTTGATAATACATCAGCCACTCCAGGAGAACCTTAAACCCAGTGTTTCCTATTTAATGGGTCTGGGGGGACAGACCCCAAAATTAGCATTTCTAACATAATCCTTTGTGATGTTGATGCTGCCGGTCTCAGAATCGCATATCAAGAACCACTAATAATAGAATTTCAGTATGGATCTCAAACAGGTGAGAAATATGGTGGGCGTAGACAGTAACAAATCTATCTTGTAAAATACCTACTATGGATGAAATGTCTTTGTGAATTTGGATTTCAGATTTTATAGAACTGGACTATATAAATGTCACCCACCCTTAAATCCTGAATTTTCTACATACATCAGGAGAGGCAAAGCCAACGCAAAGAAATTCTTTCATTTCCACTTTGGATTAGAGAGTTCCTTTTAGATTTTCTTGTACTATACTTGGCAGAAAATACTACTACCTGAACTTTTGGCATGAATTCTAGGTCAAACCTTAGCTATCTCCAGCGAAGTTTTGAAGCTTTTTTTAACATTAATAATTCCATATTATAGCATTTAAAGGTCCCTAAACATAGGCGAATAAGAACATTCCAAAATTATAGGTATTATTTATTGCACACTGACAACTAATTATTTTAAATGTTGAAGTCCTCAGGGTGCCTGGGTGGCTCAGTAGGTTGGTTAAGCATCTGACTCTTGATTTCAGCTCAGGTAATGATCTCACAGTTCATGAGTTTGAGCCCAGCATTGAGCTCTGTGCACACAGAGTCTGCTTGAGATTTTCTCTCTCTCTCTCTCTCTCTCTCAAAATAAACTTTAATGTTGAAGTCCAGGGGCACCTGGATGGCTCAATTGGTTAGGCATCCTACTTCGGCTCAGGTCACAATCTCACAGTTTGTGGGTTCGAGCCCCGTGTCCAGCTCTGTGCTGACAGCTCAGAACCTAGAACCTGTTGGGGATTCTGTGTCTCCCTCTCTCTCTGCCCCTCCCCTGCTTGTGCTCTGTCTCTCTCTGTCTTAAAAGTAAATAAACATTGAAAATAAATAAATAAATAAAATAAATACACATTAAAAATTTTTTTTGTAAATGTTGAGGTCCTATGTATCGTTGGGCCAAATACAGAGAAAGGCCATACTTGTTTCTAATTTTTTTTTTTCCTCTATAATCTGGAAATAACTTTTAACTCTGTAGATTGGTGTTTTCAAGGGACATTTTATTCTTATCAAAAAACTTACTTTAGCGGCTCCTGGGTGGTTCAGTGGTTGGCTGGATTTCATCTCAGGTCACAATCCCAGGGTCGTGGCATCTAGACCGCCATCAGGCTCTGTTGAGCATAGAGCCTGCTTGGGATTCTTCTCTCTCTCTGCCCCTTTCACTCTCTCTCTCTAAAAATTAAGAAAACAACAAAACAACAAAAAAACTACTTTGAATAGTATGGGGGGAACTTCAGGGTGGCTTAGTAGGTTAGGCATCAGACTCTTGATTTCCGTTCAAGTCAGGATCTCACAATGCCCCGCCCCTGCCTCCCCATGGTGTTCTCTTTCGCTTTGTCTCTCTTAAAAAAAAAAAAAAAAAAAATAGTGTTGGAAAAGAAACAACAGGCCCAAAATGGAGTCATTTGCCCCTAGGATGGCAACCCATGACTTAATTTCAGTTTCAAACTCTCCCAGAAATGTGACCTTTAAAGAGTCAATCTGAAATTTCCTGATCAGCATTACTGAGATAATCTGCATAAGACCCTTGCCTGGCTTTTCTTTTGCTAATGACTTTCTCCTTTCCCCCCACCCCCCACCCTCACACTCTCCTTTTGCCTATAAAAACTTTCCATTTTGCACAATTGTAGCGTCTGTCTATGGTATACTAGTGGGGCAGCTGACAAATTCATGAGTTCTTGAATAAAGCCATTTACATTCTCTAATTTACTCAGTTAAAGTTTTGTTCTTTTTTTTTTTTTAATGTTTATTTATTTATTTTTGAGAAAGAGAGAGAAAGAGAGAAAGAGACAGACAGTGGAAGAGGGGCAGAGAGAGAGAGAGAAGAGAGAGGGAGACAGAGAATCCCAAGCAGTCTCCGCAGCTTAAGTGCAGGGCCCAATGTAGGGCCCATGAACCAGGAGATCATGACCTGAGCCAAAACCAAAAGGCAGACACTTAACCGAGCCACCCAGGTGCCCCATAAAGTTTTGTTCTTTAACAGTGAAGATTTTTAAATAATCTGATCAATATCTACAAAATGTGTGTTATGAATGTACTTCATATATTTGTTTTTATGATGCTTCTTAGTCTATTTGTAGGGCCGCCTGGGTGGCTCGGTTAAGGCTCCGGTAGGGCTCTGTGCTGACAGCTCAGAGCCTGGAGCCTGCTTCCAATTCTGTGTCTCCTTCTTTCTGCCCCTCCTCTGTTCATACTCTGTCTCTCTCTCTCTCTCTCTCTCTCTCTCAAAAATAAATAAACATTAAAAAAAAAAACCTGTCTATTTGAATAGTTGGAAGTGGTAATTTTATTGTTAGTGGTAAGGATTTCAGATTGTGGTTATTCTTATTTTTTTTTTAATGCAACACTACCAAAGAGTTTTTTAAATCATGCTCAATTTTACTGAACCTTACAAAATATACAGGGGTCCATCCATTCTTAGTAATGTTTTCCCCTGCTACAGTTTTATTTTCTTTTCCCTGTGTAAGCAGAAAGCCAAATGCAGTATCTGGACAAATGGAATGTTCCTTTGGATTTACTAGAAGAGCAGATAAGAGACCAGAGATGTTTAGCAATAACACGGTCTGTTTTGTTTCATTACCCTAATCTAACCGAGGGTTTTCTACTGGAACAGGACTTTTAAAGCTAAGACACCACAAAATGGAGTTGGCTTTTCTTTTCTGTGATCATAAAAATCCTCAACTCTAAAACATCTATTGTGAGCAATTTCCAAATAACACAGCATATTCCATTTTCTAAAAGTAAGCATAAGCATAGATACCAAGTTTAATAAAACATTTTTAATCAACTCAGGGAAAATGAAAGCTTGGCAAAGTTAAAGAGGTATTTAACAAAGCCAATTATTATAGCAATTATATCAATTTTCATCTATCTTGGTGCTCCCAAGGAATTTTTTCACATGAAATACTTTGAGATCTGAATCAAGATAAGAAAAATTTAATTGTATATTTTCCCTAACTACAGATTTAATTACAGAAAAACAATTCATACCGATTCACTTATTGACAATTGATGGTTAACTTATATGAAATAATCCATAAAATACAATGTTTTATTAACAAACTAAATTGGTCAACAGTACAATGGAGTTTCATAAATTTTCTCAGTCATACAAATAACATTTAATTTTGAGTGTAAACAGAGAATGTGAATTTCCTAAATAAAAGACAAGTCATAGTTCCTCCATGAGATAATTTTTAATAATATTTGAAAATATTTATAATAGCCAAAACTGCTTAAACAAATTCATTTTCCACACCTTCTAACAATTCTGCTAATATTTTTAAAGTGTCTTATTTTGCTAACCTTTGGCCTCTAATTGTACTTTAAGTTCAGATATAAAATTTCTCTTTCCTATTTAAGTAAACGTAAGAAATGAAAACATAAACTAACACATATAAGTTAATGTTCAGCTAAAGATTTTTAATTGTTCAAAAAACATTCTGCACCTATATTCAAGAATATAACATGGCATGAATATATTCCAAATTTTAACATTATATTTAAGAATTTCAAAACTGGTACTATTCTTAGCATAATACATGTCAGACAACAGAAATTATATTACCCCCCAAAATTATTTTACTCACAATTGCTATAAAAATCATACATTGTTGGCATCCTATAAAATAAAATCTTATTTATTAAAATTACTTTTTTATTCTGCTCTAATATCCAATTTCACATCAAGAAACACCTTTAATTCAAAGTGGTAATTGAGAATCAGAGGACTAATTACAAAATTTTACTTACAAAATTTTAAAAAATCACCACTCTTTTTTCAATTTTTAACCAGTTAATAGATTTTTTAAAAAGAAACATTTTTTTTGTCTGAATGAGAAATCTCCGTGTGATATATACTGTCACTGTAAATTTATAGAGTTTGGCACAGAGACTATTAAAATATTATTTAAATGGATATTATTTCTAAATTAATTAATGGAATATCCTATTAAGATGTTATATATTCAAAATAATTTATTAACTCGTGTCCATTTATCCATCATTCATTTCAATGGTTTAACATTTACATGCCAGAAATTCATTATTTCTGATTTTCAATTTTATTAAAGTAATTACCAATGTAAGCAGAGTATTAAATTCTATTACGGATGCTCATTCCATTTTTAGCATATTTAAAGGTCTAAGCACCATGGATCAGGGTTGCAAGTCTAATGCCTTCCAGGCTGGTTTCACAAATGCTTGAAGATGGTGGGCCTCTGTCAAACTAGAGAGTGCATGTTCTTGCCAAGGTATTTACATTTTAAAAAGGTAATAGTACATCCTCCCATCTGATCCTTACAAAATCTCTGTGGCTCAAATTGCCCTGAGAGCTTCTTCTGCTCCTGTCTTTCCCACAGTCTAGAAGCTGTAGGAATCTGATTACACATCCATATAGACAGAGATCCAAGGACCAAGCGCTGAAGGCCCCTGAAAGCAAACAGTACTGGGAACACCTCCGCAGGGTGAAAAGTGTAGTGAGAAATGAACACCTATTTACCAAACTGAAGACTGTACCAAAGAATATTTAAAAATCCTTCAATACATAGCCACTCAGGTAGAGGAATCAATTCTCTGGCACCAAAGACAATATTTCTAAGAGCGTTTCTAAGAGCAACCTCCCCATGGTGTTGAAGAAAATATTTAATTTTCATCTAAAATTAAAATTCATTTCTCATTTGCCTCCACAATACCCAGCTCTCCCACCATCCACTCCTATAGCATACAGGGTACCATAAATTCCCACACGGAAGATGAAAGAAAGCACACAGCACAGTGCTGAAAAGGGCAATATATACATGCATATAAAAGAAAATTAACACATGAAACTTCTATTTCTAGAGAACATGGAAGTTATATCAGACGAGGAGAATTTAGAGGAGTTTTGTATTTATAGTATCCTTATCTATACATGACTTGAAGTTTACCTCCAATAAACAAACATTAGCAGATGCTGCTATCATTTTACATTTAATAAACTCCTGCATATGCATTTGTAGATGTTTCTCCATTAAAACGAACATTTTATTTCTTGACACACGTCTTTGCTAGCGTCCTAAATTTGGGTTCCAGATGATCAAGAAACTCAAGCCCTTCTTCTTCTTGCCGATCACTGCAGCAGCCTACAGAGCCGGCCACAGACCCTTTTCCTTCATAGTTATACGAACGAACGTAGTCTTCGGAATGTTTATGCTCCTCGTCTTGTCCACACAGATACACCTTCTGTGTCAAAAAAGAGCACATTTTATTATTTTTTAAAAAACACCTAAACATATTAGCTTAAAAATAATGTCTTTGATTTACCTTTTACTGTTTAATTTTTAATCAGAGTGTGTCCTCTAACGGATTCCTACATATAAAAAATGCACATGATTGGTCTGTATTCTATTCATTCTGAAAATATAGCAGATATATAAATGCTCCTAGTGAACACATTTATGAAACTTAAAGCTACACACATATCACAAAGCTAACTTACAATTTCCCATTTGACATAAGATTTGCATAGTTGCAGCGTATCTTTGTAATTTCTTCACGTATCTGGGGGACCAATATAGGTTATGATTCTTCTGTTTATACATTATTATATAGTGATAATAATGTAATATATTAAAGTGGCTAATATTAGTCAATATTGATTAATCTGAACATAAAACAAGGAACTAACACCCAAAATAAAAACTTAACAGTCTACCTGATTGATGCTGGTAGCCGGTACTTAATGACCACACAGAGGATTTAATACACCAAAAAATATTTACAATTTATGATCAGTCCACATAAATCTTTCACTCCAGGTGATCTTCCTGCTAATTTGGGGGGAAGAAGCTATTGGTCTTTTTATACTTCCTAAACATGTCTACATATGCCACTCCTAGATGGTTCTGTAGTTTCATAAATGTTATTTTAAAAATTAAACTTTAAAAGATCATTTTGCCTTTGGGTTTGGGCCTGAAATCTGTATCTATGGTAATTAAACACTAAAAAGGTGATGAGTTCTAGGTGCATGGAGAGTAAAACTTTTGGGAAATCCTGACTTATAAATCGTGTTTAAACTCTCATGTAATATCATCTTGAAGACATCGGCACTCACTTCGCCAAGCCGAGGTTGGGTGAAGCTGTGCCAGTCTGTGTATGTGTATCTGCCAGTATCCTGTCCTGCTCCCTTGACAGATTCCAAGGTCTGATGTCCACCTCCTTTGCTGGACTCCAAAGTGTAGCCGCCTTTGACCATCTCAAAGCTTTGCTGTGTTTTGACTCCTTGGCCACCAAGAGTGCCACCAGACATGCTTGTGTCACAAATGTTGGATGTCTGTGTGGGCAGTCTAATATTTGCTTCCTAAAAATAAAGTTAGAGTTATAAAATGAATGAATCAAATTGAAGCTAACAGTTTGCTTTCATTTCTTCCCCACTAAAATTCACATACTGAGGTCCTAATCCTCAGGGTCTTAGAATGTAATTTGTTTGAAAACAGGTCATTAGATATGCATTTAGTTAAACTAAGATGAGGTCATACTCAACTAGGGTGGGTCCCTAATCCAAAGGCCAAATTTAAACACAGACATGCACACATGGAGAGAATGCCAGCCGAAGATGTGATTTATGTTGCCATAATACAGGAACTACCAGTTTGTGATTCTTTGCAGTCCTGTGAAACTAATACAATAGAATCATGAAGTTTAAATGAATTAATGTATGCAGGTCATGTGAAATTCTGCTTGGCATAGTAAGTGTTCAATAAACATTAGCTGTTATTATTATTACTGTTACTACATGATAATCAACTGTTATCATCCATCACCAAACAATTCATAGGAAAGTGAAATCTAATTTACCATCACTTCTTCTCCAGGTCCTTCAGTATTTGACACAATTAAATTTTGCTGGGCTACATCTGGAAAACATTTCTTTACTGTTCTCTTAGCAGTAACACAGAAACAAGTAAACAGAATACCTAAAAAATAAAAAGCATTTAAGTAAAATAGTATTTTTTTCATGCAAGTATATATTAAATCATTTAAGTCGTATGATTTTTCTTTTAAGTTTCTTCACAGAACTTTAAAAAAATTTTGTTCCATAAATTTAGATCTCTTTGGGTCATAACATTTAAAACAGAATATTAACAAATGTATTCGTATATAGACCATCTCTGTCTTATTGAGATTAGTAGGCTAAATGAGAAAGAAATCAATAAAAAGTAATAAGGATGAAGTGAGCATAGTTTATTAACAAGTCTCTTCCCAAGTTCAGAATTAACTTCAATGATTCTCTTATTTCCTCCACACTCAAACGGCAACTCCCTTTGATGGAAATTTAAGCTTGTATTGTTGGTACTTAAAATCCATACAGAACCCACTTAAAGGGTATTAGGCATAAATACAAACATGTAAGGCATTTACATAAAACCAGTGCCCAATTTTGAAAGTGTATGCCAACTACTAACAGTGCTAAGGGGAACATCCTATTTCAGCTGAAACTCAAATCAATGAGTTAGGACACAGTAAAGACTATGGGGAAAGTCTCTAAATGCAGATAGATTATAGAGTAAAATAAACTGTTAAAAAAGAAAGGAAAGGGAGTGTGAGTGGAAGGAAGGGCACAGAAGTGTGGGGAGTGATTTCCATCAATTTTGCATCTCTAAAACAACAGTTTGAAGAATGCAAAATCTTAACATTCTTTGCATGCATTACTTTTCCTCAGTGGCTTACCATATGACCATTTTCCACACACTGGGTTCCTTTTTGTTTCTTTTTTTAAGAGTTCTAATGTTCTTTTCTTATTTTTTTTTTAAGTTTGTTTGTTTATTTCTTTGTTTTTAAGTAACTCTACACCCAATGTGGAGCTTAAACTCACCATCCTGAGAGATTAAGGGTTGCCTCCTCTGACTGAGCCAGCCAGGTGCCTCTCATTGGAGTCTTCTTAAGATGTATGTTAAATCATGGCGCCTGGGTGGCTCAGTCAGTTGAGTGTCCCACTCCCGATTTCCACTCAGGTCATGATCTCAAGGTTCATGGGATGGAGCCCCATGTCGGGCTCTGTGTTGACAGTCTGAAACCTACTTGGGATTCTTTCTCTCTCTGTCCCTCCCCCACTCACACACTCTCTCAAAATAAGTAAATAAACTTAAAAAAATGTATGTTAAATCACTTCATTAATAACATTGAGCATAAACATCTAAGCAAGTTTTGGAAGTACTCTTCACTATTCTTTTTGTGCATAAACTTGACTGGTTAAAAGACTGTTTTGTATGGGATGGAATCTTAACATTACTTTTCTACAACCTCTTTATTGTACTTATGGAAAAATGAGCTCAAAGAAGCGGAAATGATTTATCCAGTATCTCACAGCTTATCATTGGAAGAACTAAGGGGACACCTCTGAAAATTACTTTGAATTTAATCTGCTCTTGCTGATAAGTTTCTTCTGTGAATCAGAACCCCAAGTCATATAGTACATACAAGATTTTCAAAAGGACACATTTACCAAAGGCTATAAAGGCCATTAAATAAAGAATTACCATATATATATTTTAAATATTAGATAAGACTTCAACTAATACATTCTAGATAATTATACTTACATAACAGCAATGCAGAACCCAACACCATGGCAAGAATAGCCCATCTTCCAAGTATTACATTTGATGGCTTAAAATCTCTCACATTTTTAATATTCATCTTACAGTCAGATGGGGTTGTACAGTCACATACTCTCACTGTTAACATGTGTTTTGCATCTAAACCATGTCTATCTTTTATTATGATAGGCACAGTATAATAGTTATAGTCAAGAATTTGTCGCTGTCGAAGAATGGCAGTTTTACCTAGAGGGAAAAAAAGGCAGAGAAAGAATATATTTATATGACTTTTTTTTTTTTTTAAGAGAGAGAGAGAGAGAGAGAGAGAGAGAGAGAGACCGCGTGAGCAGGGGAGGGGCAGAGAGAGAGAGGGAGACACAGAATCAGAAGCAGGCTCCAGCCTCCTAGCCGCTTCAGCCTCCTAGCCGTCAGCACAGAGCCTGATGCAGGGCTCGAACTCACAAACTGCAAGATCATGGCTTGAGCTGAGGTCTGACAGTCAACTGACTGAGCCACCCAGGCACCCCTATGACCTTTCAATAGCAATATTATTCTTCCTTGGTATTCTTGGGGTGGAGGGAGGAGGAGAGAAGGTGCAGGATTTAGCTTAAAGGAAAAACGCTAGTGGTTCATTTTTATTTCTTAAAAATGATTTTGATTTCTTGAAAAACTAGGAAAATTAATTAATATTACTCTCCACTTATATTAGGCTAAGCTATACTTAATGTTATTCACATATTATATTTATATGTTTTCTTAAAAGATATTTGGAACAAGAGTCTAAACATAAATATATTATCCATTTCTTTAAAAAAAGTAAGGTATTCAGGCTCCAGGTGGCCTAGTCTGTTAAGCGTCCAACTTTGGCTCAGGTCATGATCTCACAGTTCATGGGTTGGAGCCTCGCATCTGATTCTCTGCTGTCAGCACAGAGCCTGCCTCAGATCTTCTGTCCCCTCTCCCTCTACTGCTCCCCACCAGTTCTCTCTCTCAAGATAAATAAACTTAAAAAAAAAAAAAATTAAGGTATTGTTCCTGTCTGGGCTGCAACATGCCATCCACACTGAGGAAAACCCAGAACCTTCGGGGTCACATGAGCCAAAGCCACAGTTGCATTAGCAAGTCCCAGAAGCAGCCAGGAGGCCAGGGTAATAAATAATGCTAGTGACATGCACCACCATAGGATCAACTTCATAGGATCAACTTCGACAAATATCACCTACGTCACTTTGGAAAAGTTGGTAGGAGGCATTACCAGGTAAAGAGGAACCAGAGCTCTGCCCAACTGATAACCTTGATACAGCGTGGACTTTAGTCGGTGAGCAGACACGGGTACATGCTGTCAAAAACAAGACTGGAGCTGCTCCCATCACTGATGTGGTCCGATCGGGCTACTGCAAAGTTTTGAGGAAGGGAAAGCTCCCCAGACAGCCTGTCATCGTGAAGGCCAGGTTCTCCAGTAGAAGAGCAGACAAGCTACAGTGGGGTGTGGGGTGAGGGGCTCTGCATCCTGGTAGCCTGAAGCCATGTGGAAGGAGGTTCATTAAAGCTAACAAGAGTTTTTCAAAAATAAATAAATAAAAGGCAAGGTATTACCTTTTTGGGGGGATCAATAAAATAATTTCCTAAAATGAATGCTTATCATAATGAACTAAAGTGAATGTCAACATCATCAGCCATCCTAAGTTCCTAATGATTAGAAGATTAAGCAGAATTACATACCATCTTTTGTTTCTAAATTCCAAAGTTTGTTGGCAGAATTACCCAGAAAGAATTCAAAAGGTGGACCATTCTCAGGTCCATCTGCATCTACAGGTTCGAGAACGGCATAATCCTTAGCATGCTGGCAAATTGTCACTTCTTTATCAATTTGCGGTGGGTGATCGTTATTATCTTCCAGAAGAACTACCAGGGTTCCCGTGCATGATCTGCCAGCTAAGAAAGATTAAAACCAGCATATTTTTTACTTAAGATTTTATTTTCAACATCTCTATGCTACACAGATGACATCTGCTTTCTACTGGCTATCTGAACTTGAATTTCACACACTTTTTAGAGCACAAATACTATTGCTACAAGTACAAATAGTGACATGTCACTCTTAAAGACTGATGGCTGTATCAGGTATCTTGAGGTGTTTTTTAAAATAAAAAGGTATGAGATTATGAGTAATATCACTACAGAGCAACCAGTTGAAAATAAAATTGATTTCTTACACCTTTCTGAAGAGCATATATTCATCCTGAAAATACAAAGGCTTTGGTCATCAGTCACTTCCTTTGACTTCCTCTCCTGACTCATTTCCTCACATCCTCTTTGCTCAGACTTTGTGAAACTTATCAAACCCACGAGGTGTGCTCCTTCTTGTCTGCTTTGGTACATTCTGTCGCCATGGCTAGGAATACTTTTGTCTTCCTCTTTGCCTGACAAAATCTGGTTATCCTTCAAGAATCCCCTCAAATATCGCCTCCTCGTGAAACTTGCTGTGACTTATATGGACAATGGTAGCAATATTCTCCTTTGAGTTCTCACAACACTTTGCTCATCATTGACTCACACACTGAACTGTGAACATGTTCGTCCTAAGAACTGAGTCATACTCACCTTGATAGCCTATTGATCTTCCCAGCATTTATTCGCTAACTTATAACTTCATACTAACACACTGAACGTAATAGTAATGCTATTACTATTTTATACTTTCAAAAAAACTTAGTTGAATAAACTATAAAAATAAATTTGCACCCCCTCCCTCATTCAATAAATATGTTTTTGACAATAGGAGCTCTTACTCATCTCTAGATGGCCACTGGTATTGTACTAATGCTTTACACATTAAGTCTCCATAAATATTTTTAATGACAGCATTGCCCATTATTTGAAGCTCAAAAAACAAGTTTAAAATTTATCATTTGTGATAGGATAATAAACTACAATAAATGACAAGCTTTCAAAATTGAAATAAACAGAAAAATAATTGATAAGTTTTCTTTTTTTTGCTTCGAATACCAGTCTAAATTTTGAGCGTATATGTTGAATTTATCATAAACACCACTACAAATCATATATAAATATCACCCATTTTTAGTTTGAAATAAGACTTAGGTGATATCTTGAATGCTTTAGTGATTTTTTTTCTGTTGAATAACTACAAAATTAATTTATTAAAAGTGACTTTTAAATTACTTAACAAAAGGCACCCACTATATACCTATTTAGAAACTATTCTATGTGAACAAATTTTAAAATATCTACAAATAAAAGAAAGATCTAGGCCTTCTAGTAAGAAATCTGCAATAGGATATACACATTTTGATACTTCCAGAAATTTGTAGATAAATCTGAACACAAGTAACAACTTCAAAATCACCAAACTAACAAAGACGTGTTAATTTTCACAATCAATCTAGTTACAGGAACAGAATATAAATGAGAAACAATGAAACATCCTTTTATAGAGAAGACACATCACCTGTGATAATTAACATATTATTCCCTGGGAAGGGGGCCTTATGAAGTATTAAGAGAAGACCTGAACACAAACGAGTGGAAACAATCACAGATGTCACTGCCATTCATTTGAAGTTAAGGGACCTGAATCTCAAACAGTTGGGATAGTGCTACACTAGGCAGAGGGTGTATAAAACAGTGTTTTCTAGAGTGACAGCGGGGAAACCAGCCTGCTTAACAAAGAAGACTAACACAAGAAACAAAGTAAATAAATTGGATTCTAGGAAAGCTAGAAGAATGTCTGGGTCATCATCCTGAAATATTTATGAGCATCAAAAGTAAATGTTCACGTGGAACTATAAGTAGTTACTTATATATTTGGTCCTTGGAAATACAGATTAATGGATTAAAGTTCAAATGAACAAAAGCATTGGTGTCACCCTATCATCTTATATTAATACTTGTAATATCCATGTCTTTATTTCTTCTTGAGCACACCCAGGTTATTCATGAGCCTGGGACATAGAATCTTACAGTTTAGATTTGGCATTTCATTTCCTTGTACTTTTAGCAACCAAAGACAAAGTTAATTTCTCATATTTCTGTTCTCCATATTTTCCTTCTCTTCAAATAGTATTTCATTTTCCTATCACCAAACTTCTTCATTTCTTGAAATCTCCCTTTATCCTTTAATCTGGGCAGCTCTTAACTGATTTCTCCCTCTTATGATATCCATACATTTATGGGGAAAGTTGTCATACCAAGAACCTCTTATGAGAATATAATAGTCCTCTAATTGGTATCATGTGAGAATTTGCCCAGTGTTATGAAATCTAGTTTTCATGGTAACATGCCTGGTACTTGGAACTTACTAGACTGTCAACATTTGTGGAATAAATGGGGAGAAATAAATCCTTCTGAATGACATAATAATCATGTTCTTGAATCATTCAGATTTCACTTTTGTTTATACAAGAGTAGCAAATCGCCCATGGTTTTAGAGTGGTGGCAACATCATATTTCTCAGCTAATGTTTTCACCATTCTTTGGTAGCTTTTTTGTCCTTCCTATATTGAAAGAACTACATCAAAAGCCTATGTGAGAGATATCAAGAGGAAGGGAAGATCATATGTACATGGTTATGTAATGATAGCCACATTTACATTTTCTTTTAGATTTTGAAACCTAAGTATTTTGGACACATGGGAATAACATTTAACAATTGCTTGTTTGTATGTTTTTATGGTATATACATTAGCAATAGTAGCACATGTATACAAACATACTGGCAAATGTAGGGAGGTTGCTGTGTGCGGATCTCAGCCAGTGGATAACCAATTTTGTGGCTGGACTGGCCCTTGTGGTTCTTAGATGATTGCAAGGTGCCATAGCCATCAGGAGGCTTTTGGAGAAAACAGGTCCTGGAAATTATGTGGCTCAGCTGAGGCCACACAGCAAGGTTGTCGTGGGCAGGAAGAAAAAAAGCAAGCCTGGGGTACTGCTTTTATCGGGGTCAAGAGTTGGGGCTAAGGGTTTCTGGAGCTCATTCTTTACTGGTGAATTTAAAACATTGGAGCAAGAATTCAAAGCCCTGGGAAGTGAAAACACAAGCAACCCCAGTGGTCAGTTCCTGAAAGCAAGCAAGATCTCTAAAATGAAGGAGCGTGGGGTACTGGGATGTGGCTTGGGTCTTTGTCTAGTCTGCTTGGCAGACTAGATGGCAGAAAGCCATCTTTGAAGCGGATGCCTTAGCAATCAAAGCTGAAGTCAGGCAAGCACTTGCATTACAAAACAAACGAAACTGTCAGGGCACACATTACAATGGTGCACATTCAAAAATGGTTTACTGTAGGAGTGTTTGTTCAAAAGGGTTTTGAAAACACTACTTTATGATATCTGAAGGGCACTTCTTCACAAGAAGAGTTTCACAAAAAAAAAAAATTAAGCAGAAGGACTGCAAGCCACAGCAAAAGACTGAAGAGTCATTGTTTGATCATTTCTTTAGGAAATACGATTAAATGCTTTGTTCCCCATTACGAGACGCTCAGAACAAACTTACCTTGAGCCACTGTTATAGGTGGGTTAAACCCTTTCAGCAAGTTCAAACCGTAATAATCTAAATCTGTACTCCTGAAGACTGGAGATCCTAGAGGAGGCCACCATGTCTTTGGCCATTCATTCATCACCTCCTAGCTTTGCGTTACTGACGCACTAGAGCTGATGTTGGGTGGTCTCCAATAAATTGAGCAGTCAGTGCAAACATATTTCACACTAAGTTTGGATCTGGCAATAAACAAAGGTCACCCCAAGATTTCCTTAAAGATACATCCTGGGGGCGCCTGGGTGGCTTGGTCGGTTAAGCGTCCGACTTCGGCTCAGGTCATGATCTCACGGTCCGTGAGTTCGAGCCCCGCGTCGGGCTCTGTGCTGACAGCTCAGAGCCTGGAGCCTGTTTCAGATTCTGTGTCTCCCTTTCTCTCTGCCCCTCCCCTGTTCATGCTCTGTCTCTCTCTGTCTCAAAAATAAATAAACGTTAACAAAAAAAATTAAAAAAAAAAAAAAAGATACATCCTGTATTTCTAGAAAACTGTACTCACCTGCATCCATTGCAACCACGGAAACATTGTATTGGTCGTGTTTTACAAATTTTGATTCTCTATCTAGCACTTTTATAGTTCTCAAGTCACCAGTGTGTTCATTAATTTCAAACCAGTTATCTTCATCTCCTATCTTCTTATACCTAATTTTTAGAAATCAAATGTAAATGCTCAAACCAAAGATTGAACATAATCTCAAAATATGTCATTTTGAAGAATATGTTACCTTAAGCCTTCACCGCTGCTTGTTTCCGGATCCAACGCTTTGTATCCCTGGAGTTCTTTTCCAACCGGGAGGCCATCTGTACTCTGAAGAACTTTTACTGGTGGTTGGCATTCAGGGCCCTCATCACTGTCTTTAATTTTAACAGTGACAGTTGTAGTGCACATAGTAGGAGCTTTTGAGTTTGCTGCTTTAGCGAATTGTGCTTCATTAAGTACACCAATTTGCAAAACAACCTCACGATGGACTTCATAGTTCAATGGCTGTTCAATAAGCATACTTTAATCAGTCAATTTGGAGCACTGTATATAACAGAAGACTTATAAGTATGATTCCAAGTTTTAGCACAAAAAGGAATATCATTTTTGCATATAAAACGTTACCCAAAGCAGGTGCTAATGTAGTTAAAGACGAATAGTTAACTTCCTATAATAAGAAACAAACACTATCAAATACAAAATTGTTGACGAGTCAACCAATTTTTCTTCTCCCTTTTCTTTCAGAATGTCTTGCCTTCAGTTTTTCATTACAGGTTTAAATATTAATGGAAATATAGAATAGGTGTTTGAATAAATCCAAATTTATCAAATGAAGTTAACAGTGATAACTAAGAGGTATATAAAAAGTATAAAAAGAAATATATAAAATAATTAGACTACTAGAACATGAGATTTGGCTATAATGGAGCAGTTGCTTTGAGTGTATGAGTAAAAGTTATGATATTACTGAAGTACATTATATTTATGTTTTTTTAATGATTATATTTAGGTTTGTATAGCTCCTAATCAAAGTGCTCAGTTCCGAACTGAATAATGAGAAGCATCTTGAAACAAAAGTTAAACAATTAGAGACTAAAATCTATCAGGACAACAAAAAAAAAAAAAAAAGGAAAGCAAGAGAAAGAAACCTAGACCCCTCAAAAAAACAAAAAGAAACAAACAAAAAACCCAAGAAAGAACAAGACGAGTGAGAGAAAGAAAAAGCAATATAATAATTAAATGGCATTTTCTAAAAATCTTAGGAGGAAAGTACAACTGTGCATATATACACAAGAGTGCATATATGCACAAGAGTACATAAGAAAATACACTGTCCCTAAGAAATTAATCAGGACAATTATGCAACAGGTTAGTGAGGGCTCTGGAAAGAAGGACTCTGAAAAGAATCAGATTTGTCTACAGCTATAACACCCTGAATATGCCTGATCTCATCTGATCTCAGAAGCTAAGCAGGGTCGGGCCTCATTAGTACTTTGAAGGGAGAAAAAAGAACCACATTTAGTTCAAGTAATCATTCTGGGTGCCACTAATTGCAACTGAATTTTTAAAATCCCCAAATGCTGGCTACCTCAAATATAGGAGAAAGAATAGGAATAGCTGCTCAATATTTAATAGTCTGTCTTGTACATTATAGAAAAGTAAAAGTATAATATGAGCATGGAGGCACTTGAAAAGTCAAGAGGTTTGACTTCCAGTAGTGATTCTTCTATTTCTGTCTTGTGTTCCATAAAATAAGGGATTTGGACAAGTGGGTATCTAAGGTTTCTTCTAAGACTAATACTTGATTACTAATACAGTATTTCTCTGCCTTGGTTTTCACCACGTATGGAACAATGTGTCTTGTACCCATAATGCCTATCTTCTTCCTCTTTTTTTTCCTTTATTTTGAAAGAGAGAGAGAGAAAGCACGAGCAGGGGAAGGGCAGAGAGACAGAGAGACAGAGAGACAGAGAAAGAGAGAGAGAAAATCCTAAGGAGGCTCCTCGCTGTTAGGGCAGAGCCTAACACAGGGCTCAATTTCACGAACCACAAGATTATGACCTGAGCTGAGATCAAGAGCCATATGCTTAACCAACTGAGTCACTCAGGTGCCCTAATGCCTACCTTCTAAGAATGAAGATGAGGGTAAAATCATCATCATCATCATCATCATCATCATCATCATAACAAAATCATCATAACAAAACATTTATGTAAACCAATAGAAATCATTTCAGCATTGTCTCTATTCACATACATACAGTCAAATAGATACAGAGATATATAGTACATAGGATATAGATATAGATATGTAGATAGCAATGCCCAAGTGTAAGTTAGTATTTTTTAAAATATTGCTTGATCGTTTTTTTGTTCTTGTTTACCTTGACAACACACAAGACTGCTTCATTTGTATTGGGGTCTGTGCTAATTTTGAAGTTTCCATTTTCATTTCCCTGTAGGATCTTATATATAGCCTTTGAGTGAGGAGTGTTTGGTAAGTCCTGATCATGTACCGCCATTCGTAAAATCTCAACATCAATTCTGTTTTCTTCTACTTCTGTAAAATACTAAAACAATTGTCCCTTGTCATTACAAATTCATAGCATTAACATGATTTTCTACTCTAAAACTTACACTTAAAGAAATATTAAACAAAGTGATATGAGAACGTGCAATCATATATTGGAAAGAATTTACAAATTTCACGTATAGTGTACTTCTCACTAAACTGACTTTTCAAATCTTACTCATTCTTCAAAGACTAATTCATGTCTTAACTTCTAAACTTCTCTAAATCATTCAAGCCCTCAGATTTGTCTCTATTCTGAATCCCCTCAATATTTACAGTCTCTGGCCCCTTTTGTATGAACATATTAAACCTTCAATATTTGTAGATAATTATAACCTACATTGATTTCTTATTATTACTGGATGATTTGTTACTATGCCAATTTTTGTTTTTAATTTACTTCTGATTCACTAGCAAACATTTTAAGGAAAAAGTTTTTCCTTTTTTGAGAAATTAAATCACATTTTTTCCTCTTCCTCCAAAGAATAAATGTTTACAGAAGCATATTATATTAATTAAAAGACTAAAGAAAGTAGTAAATCAGAATCCTCTAGAGATGTAAGATGAATTCATAGAGGGATAATAGCCTGATACCTTTGGAGTATAACAGATCTTAATTCTAATCCCAGTTTTTTCTCTTACATGGTCTACACGTATGAGATCATGAGCAAGTTATTTAACTGATTTTTCATTTTCTCAAATAAAATATGGGATAAACATGCCCTTAAAAGTTGTAGGGATCCATATAAAACAGTGTATGAATGTACCTATCACTAGGGGTTCTCTCTTCTTTAACTTGTTCTCTAGTATAGATTAATGAAAAAATGAAGATTACTCACTAAAAGTTCAAGAAAGAAAAACCATTTCCTGGAAGTATCATCCTGTATATATTTCTTGTATTGTGTATTTCCTAAGGGAAAGTTTGCTCCTATGTGATGTTGGAAGACTCTGCATATAGATGACGGTGGGGGGGTAGGGAGGGAGGTGCACACTGTACTTACTGATCTCCCAGCGGAGCAGAAAACACAAAGCTAGTCTCTTTTTAACATCTTAGGAAGTTAAAGTGAGAAAGATACCAGAGAGAGGGCCACTTCTCTTGTACTCTATAAAAGGAATTTAAATCCAAGGCATCACTAACAGACTTTGGCATCCAAGAAAATGATGAATACATGAACAGCAAGCATCAAGGGTTAAGAGGCCATTAGACAGCCAAGAGAATAGTTTTTTCCCTAGCATTTAGAAATGCCTGGTCCTTCAATTATTGTTACAGAAAATCTTTTTTTGTTTATATGTCATCTGTAAGCAGTAGCTCTTAAAACCAAAAATGTGTAGTCTCACAGAGCTACCAAATTCCAGATGTGTTTTTTTGAAAAAGTAAGTGAACCTTGGTAAACAAATACAAAGATGTACTCACAGATGTTTCAGTAAAATATGGTGAATTGTCATTTTCATCCTCAAGTGAAATTGTAATTGTTCCTGTATTAAATAAACCAAAAGGTTGCCCCCCCATGTCTCGCACTTCCATTATTAACTGGTATGTATCACATTTCTGAAAAAGAAAAGAAAAGAAAAAGGTACATTGACGAACACTTATATTTCCTATAACTTACAATTCTCATAGCCATTGCTTAGGATCTGATTATTTTACACTCCTTTTATTTTATTTTATTTTATTTTATTTTATTTTATTTTATTTTGTTTTTTTAAAAGGCCACCTTAAATATAAATATAGAACAAGAGATTGGCTAGTCAGTACAATAGAAAACTGATGTACCTAACCTAACATTTCAAAATGTGAAGCTATTTTATCATTCACATCAAATTAGGTCAATGATTTTAAGTGAGAACTTGTCTAATATCTTGTACCTTCCCTGAATCTCTGTAGAGACAAAGAAAGTATCAGAGAAGCCCTAAGGAGAGCCTGTATAGAAGCCAGCTGGGAGAGGTGGCTGTAGGATGCCTTATTGTAACTTCTCTGGGAGTTCATTATCAGTTTAAATATAGCTTAGTGATTGTAAAATTAATTAATCAGCTCATTACTTCTCTATCCAGTAAAGGTGTAGTTGTGGTGATGACACCTGTATCTGGATGTATGGAGAAATGCTTTGGATGATCTGGGATTTGCTGTAAGATTTTATATTTCAGACGAGTATGTAGAGTGTCAGGTTCATCGTGGTCTATGGCAGTCACTTGTCCCACTGAAGTTCCTGTTTAGATAAATGCAATATCATCAATAATTTAAAAGAGCAATATAATTGAATTACAAACAAAGTATGGTTGTAGTATATTCTCCCTAAAACCACAAGTGGATTGATTTTACAGGTTAGTGGAGTGGCTAAAGCTCTCCCAAATTCCAAGCTCCCCTTACTTGGAAACTTCACTTATGTGGGTACTATGAATCACACGGTTTATATTCCACACATATGAGAATATCCACCCCACCCTTGGTAGCAGCGGTTCTCAAATTCTTCCCCCCTACCCACCACCCCAGTTCATGGACCATTTTTGGATGGGACCTTCTCTGTATATCTTCTTTTATAGCTGAACTTGATAATGTTAATTAGAGGAATAGCACAGCTTTGAATATGATAAGAAAGATTTTACACTTTGATATTTTAATAAATGTGCTGAATTGTTAATATTCAAGTAATGCACTATTAATACACTGTGTAGCAGTCTGAATATCATTTGGACAAGCTTTACGGCCCAGAAATCAGTGTATTAGAAATGTTGCTTTACCAAACTACTAACTGTGAAAGAACAATATTAAACATGCATGCATACATAATGACAATAGAATGGATGAGGCATTTCTTGCAACTTTTTACTTTTTTTGAAAGTTTATTTATTTTGAGAGAGAGTGAGACAGCGTGCATGTGTGGGAGGGGCAGAGAGAGAGGGAGAGAGAGTTTTCTAAGCTAATATATTTAATAGCTAATAGAATTCTAAGCTAATAGAATTAGTAAATAGCACAGAGCCTGATGACAGGGCTCAATCTCATGAACCGTGAGACCATGGCCTGAGCCGAGATCAAGAGTTGGATGCTTAACCAACTGAGCCACACAGGTACCCCTCTTGTAACTTTTTTCTTTTTAAAATAAACCTCACAGTCCTATGCCCATTGATGTGCCTAGGTCACAGTCTTGGCTGCCTAAGAGCATTAAGCCAGTTTAGCTTTTTTAATTTGTCTGAAAAATTTGCCAACTAAAGCAATATATTTATTTTTATAAGTCAGATAAACATTTCCATGAGATGATCTATTTCTGGGTCCTTGAAAATTTATTGAAACTTTGTAAAGATTCAAATTATTTATTGCTTTATAAAGGCATCTGTGACACCTATGTACATGGTCAAATCATAAAACATAAACAGCATTTGTCTGTCACACGTTCATATTCAGCGGATTCAGCTGCCTTCTATATGAGCATCGAAGAAATGAGGGCAAAAAGGTTTGCCTCTGAAGAGTATATGATCTTGTAAGACTACAAAGTTTCATGTAGAATACCCTTGACATTCAAGCATTTTAAGAAAAAAATATTTATTTATTTAAGTAATCTCTACACCCCACATGGGGCTCAAACTCACAACCCTGAGATCAAGAGTCGCAGACTCTTCCAACTAAGCCAGCCAGGCACCCCTGACATTCAAACATTTTTAAATGTTTCGCATACTTGTGTTTCAAGCATGACTGAGGAACTGAATCAAAGCAAAAATCTAGTGTTTTTCTAAGAAGGGAACTTACCAGTTCGACAATTTTCAGGCACACTAAAGATAGTCACTTTGTTTTCAAAATATGGAGCATTATCGTTATCATCTTCAACTTTGAATAGCAAGGGGAGCGGGTACTCTGGCGCGTAGCCGTCTGCAGTGGTTGCATAGGCATATAGCTGAAAGGTAGACAAACACCATCAGCTCCTTCTCAAATGACAAATGATACACAAAATTAGGCCTAGCGGATGGGGAAAGACATGATGTTTAAAAAGTCCTCCAGAAAAGAATATGTAACTAAGAACTTAAGCGATGGAAAACACACCAGCGCAGACAATGACCTTATGGCTTTGATACTCTTGTAGTGTTCACATTCTCCCACCAGGTACCATGCACCCCAGAATGAGGCTACTCTGCTCTCTGAATTAATCACATGCCCTCTGCTTGTTAGAGCACACAAATTTCCCCCACTTATGCTAATGACAAGTATTTTTTTTAAGTCTACAAAAAGCAGGATTCCATTTATTTACAGATTTGCAGAGATGTATACATAGATATCAACTATCTTCAGTGATCCAATTATGAATTCTTTTCTCTACTTATCCGTACTTTCTCATTTTTCTATCATAAATATATATTTGTTATGTATTAAAAGTGCCAATAAAATCACATACATATTTCAAACTCAATCTCATAATAATATATCTTGACCCCAAAGCTGGGATTTAATGTGTTTTCCTTGTAAACACCATCAATTTATTTCTTTCTACCTCATATGCTTTATGCATAACAATTGTTCAATAAATAGTCATTGAACTAAATAGATTTTCTCACCGACAGTACCAACTAAATGTGCCCAAGGTAAATTCTGTATTAATTCAGTTCTTCGGAACAATCAATTCTTCCTGATTGTCCTGCTGTGACCATCTTCCAAAATGAACCAGGATTAAAATTCCAGGTGTTTAACTCCTCCCTGTCTTTCAATAGCCTGATTAGTTGCCAAGCTCTAGGGATTATGGCATTTCTGTGTCTCTGGCATCCATTATCTCTTTTTAAATCCTTAAAAGATTTTGTTAATCTATTTATTTTGAAAGACAAAGAGAGCCCACACACATGAGCAGGGGAGGGGCAGAGAGAAAGCGAGACAGAATCCCAGGTACTATTTTGGGTACCTGGTTTTATTTTGTTACCAGTGATGAGTTAAGTATCTCCAAAATAAATCAAAACTGAAATCATTATTGTAGAGAGGACGATCCAGATTAGGAATATAGCTAAACTTTAAAGCATAGCCTTGCTCCCGTGGGGAATCCATTTATACTCCAATAATAAAGAAATTATTTATATACTTTCTTATTTAGTCATTAAAGCAACAGTTCCAAAAACTCAATAATAGTAATGGTTTTACAGTTTAGTTCCCATTATTTTATACTGAAAGCAATAATCATATATATTCAAGTATATGAATATTGTTTAAAAGAAGTATAATATAGAATATTATACTTTAAAATCAGTCACATTTTTAGCTGAATTAGAAGAGTATTATTTACATTTCAGGTGTGTTTTTGATATATTGTTTCTCCCTTGAATTCTTCTGTAGCTTGGAGAATCTCATTTCTTTTAGCCCTTTTGCACTGCAATTTGCTGAAATTTTCTTTATCTTTGAGAAGACACAAATAGTTGCCAACAGAAGTGGGGACTTGAGTTTGACCTTGTAATGAAAGATATCTAATGCTGACTGAGCAGAGTTATGGAGAGAGCAGTGCCACCAAAGCTGAGTGGGTACAGAATGTGATTTGCAACATACATATAAAGACAATGGGTAGACCTATGAGTCTAGAAAAGAAACACATGTTGCAAGATAATAAGGCTCTGGTTGGATAGGTAAGGGATTACACTGAAACCCAATTTTCCCCTATGTATTTACAAAAGATACAGATTATCCTCAACACTCAAAGAGAAAAGTGTTTATAACTGCTTTCTTTCATATATAACTTGGAATTATTGAAGAAAATCCTCTTCTTATTTTTTGAAAAACTTGGAAAAAATGGCCTTATACACATCCCTGAAAGATAAGATGAATTTAATGGTTTAAGACAAACTCCTCAAACTGCAATAATGGTGCGACTCATCCAGAAAAATATTTACAAGCCAAGATTAAACATGATAACAGGTGGCAAGTGAGAGAACAGGAGCACAAAAAGGATATGTATTGAATTAGACTCATGGTTACTTGTTCTCAATAATCAATAAAATTGAATTATTTCAAGTAATAATAACTGGTCAACACATAACATTTATATATAGGTTATATAAATGCAAAAAGTTGGGAAATCCCATCAAAATCCTACTTTGAAGGCAAAATCCTATAGCATGTGTATTGTTCGATCTGCCACTAGAATTGTTTTTAAAGAGCTTTACAGTTTATATATTGATATCACCAATATTATGGTGTTTAATGATGGCAACAGCTCTGAGGTAGGTAAGAGAACTATTAGAAGCCCATAAAATACAGAAGGAAACAGATTCTTGAAGGTTGTGACCTGTCCAAGGCTAAAGGAAAAAGTGGCAGATACTGAAGATCTACTAATTTCCAGAGAAATAAGCTTTCCAATATAAAGCAGTGAGTGAAATTGATTTGATAGGAAAGCAAAGACATATTATTATTATTATTATTATTATTATTATATGTTTGTTTATTTTTGAGAGAGAGGGAGACATAGAGTGTGAGCTGGGGAGGGTCAGAGAGAGAGGGAGACATAGAGTGTGAGCTGGGGAGGGTCAGAGAGAGAGGGAGACATAGAGTGTGAGCTGGGGAGGGTCAGAGAGAGAGGGAGACATAGAATCCGAAGCAGGGTACAGGCTCTGAGCTGTCAGCATAGAGCCTGACGTGGGGCTGGAACTCAAGAACCATGAGATCATGGACCTGAGCCAAAGTCGGATGCTCAACTGACTGAGCCACCCAGGTGCTGCAAAGACATATTATTTTAATTTGCACCTTTATGTTGGTAAAGAAGGCTTCCATTCTATATTGCCTCAAGTGATTTCAGAACTTGCATCATGTTTACATCTGTTTGTTATACTTTCTTTTACGAATCTTACTAATTTGCAAGTGATATTTCTTAATATCAATTCAATCCTATGTTAATTGGAACTAGAGAAATATTGGTAATTCTGAAATAAAAATGAGCCAAAAGCCACTTTAAGCATGAACTCCAAACTATTTTATTCCTTCGTCCTTTAAAAGATGTTAAAAAATAGCAAAGTAACTTTTTTATAAGTAATCTCTGCACCCAATGTGGGGCTCAAACTCATAGCCCTGAGATCAAGAGTCACATGCTCTACCAACTTGAGCCAGCGAGGCATCCCAATGTAACTTATTTTTAAAGTTAAACTATTCTCTCCTCCTTTTTACTGGCAATGATCCAGTGGGAAGCAGCTGAAGACCTCCAAATTCCAAAATCCAAAAGCAGAATGTTATCAGCAGAATAAGAAATGAAATGTATGTTGTAGCATACAGAGTATGCACCTTTTTTTTCTCCTCAAGAGAGACTACTAATGTTAGATCTTTTCTTCTTGTGAAGAAGCTATAAAAGGGGCAGAGAATTTACATGTTTACACCCATGCACACACATACACACATCTGTATCTATATATTTATCAGTTATTTATTTGTTTTCTAGATAGATCAAAATGTTTGCAATAATGCTTAACACACCTTTCCTGTAAGAGTCCATGCAAGCTATTTTTTTAAGATTTTCTTTTTAACTAATCTCTACACCCAATGCGGGGCTCAAACTCACAACCCCTAGGTCAAGAATGGCACGCTCCACTGAATGAGGAGCCAGGCACCCATATGTAAGCTAGTTTTTAAAGTAATGATTTGATATTATTATGAATAAATATGTTTATTCAGAGAATTGGGGTGGAGCATAAAATTATAAAGAAAATACGTCATTCTGATCCAATCATTTAATTTAATTATGAAATCCCTAAAGTGGGCCGTTAGTATTGTTCTAAAAATTTCACCACCTTATACGGTGCTTTGACATCCTTAGGATAGGGTGTCCACCCTCTACCCCACCCCACCCCCAATCATTAACTTTTTTCACGGCTGCCTTTATGCGGTTACCATTTCCTACTTACGTTCCAGATATCTAAGATGTTACTGTCTGGACTGCCCAAGTATGAGATAATTTTCCCTTTTATGTACTCCTTTATCAGAGTTCTTTCATTATACTCATAATTCACATATCCTAATGCTTAAACAATTTAATTCATCATCTCCCTGAAACTCACTCTGAATTTCTCCTGTATGTCAGATTAGACATCCGAACATAAGGAAATATGTGAAGTTTGAAAGAGAAAAAAAAGATTTAATTCTCAGAAGAGCTAAAATTTTCCTTTGGGTCAAATTAGATAGACTAAGAGGAATTGGTAAACTTATTCTGGATTACCAAAGAAGGAAAATAAATATCAAAGGTTTTCATGGCTGGAGGATAGTCAGAGAGAAGAGAAGAAGCACAATATTATTCAAGAAGTTAAAGCAGTGAATGTCAATCTTAGGATACGTTTAGAATTACACTGGGTGACTTCAAATTTTTAATTGCCTGGGCCCCATCCCAGAACAATTAAATCAGAATTTCTGGGAAATGACCTGAGCATCAGTAGTGTTTAGAAAGTTCTCATGTGATTTATAATGTACAGTCGGGTTGAGACTAGTTGAACGATGCTATTATAGGGAAATTCAAGCTCAACAAAATTTACTATTGTCCCAAGATTCTATAGATCAAAGCCTTTCATTTAAAATTCTGTCATTACATTAAAAATTTTTAAGTTTATTTATTTATTTAGAGAAAGAGAGACAGACAGAGAGAGAGAGAGAGAGAGAGAGAGAGAGAGAAAGCGTGAGCAAGCAGGGGCGGGGCAGAGAGAGGGAGAGAGAGAGAATCTCAAACAGGCTCCGCGCTCAAACTCACCGTTGAGATCATGACCTGAACAGAAATCAAAAGTCTAACACTTAACATCCTGAGCCACCCAGGTGTCCCATCATTACATTTTCTCCCCTTTCTTCTCTTATGATATCCATTATCTTTCTTTATCAATGGTACTAATAGAAATTTGAAGTTTATATTATATATTGATAATATTTAAATATTAAGTCAAATAATTGATTCTTCTAATATCCAAATAAGCAGCACTGAAAATATTAATACAGTTATTTGAAAGGTAATTCTGAATAAACAATCCAATAATCTTACCGGAAACTGTTCATATTGCTCACGGTCTATGCTTCGCGTACAAAAGATATCTCCTGTGTCCTTATCTATGTAGAACAAATTGAAGGGCTCTTTGTCCACGCCTGGTCCACTTATGGAGTAAAAGATGGTGTAGTTCTGTGCAGCATCAGATTGGACCTATAACAATAAGTGACAATTTAGGAAAAGAACAAATATGCGATGATAAACATCTTCAACCTAATATGGGGTGATGTTTCCATTTTTAGCACTTCCTCTCTTTTCTATTCGCCTACTCTTTCTTTCCCTTACTTATTTTCTCATCATCTCCCATATTTTTCTAAATTCTTATTCATCTTCTGCAACGTGCAAAGCCACAAACTCAATCATCTATTGGATCCCAAATTCTTTTGAGTGATCTGCATATTTATGGGAAATCTTGGAGCTATACCTTTACAATTCCTATTCACTTAATTATTATTATTATATAAAGTATAGTAACAATTTCAGTGGGTTGAGTTATTTGGAATGGGAACCTTCCTGATTAAAAAGAAAATAGAAATAATGCAACTTTCTTCCCACAATTAATTCATAATTTCAAACCTGACCTATTTTTACACTCCAGCTATCTGACAGTGATGCCACCTTTTTGGTAAACAAAAATACTGGTCTTTTCTGTGCGGATAACTTTATTTATTTATTTATTTATTTATTTATTTAATTTATTTATTTAAAGACTTTATTTTTAAGTAATCTCTACACACAACGTGGGGCTTGAACTCACAACCCCAAGATCAAGAGTCACATATCCTACCCACTGAGCCAGCTAGGCACCCTGGATAAGTATTAATGAAAGGGACAGTTGAATTATGCAAAATCTGCTAGGCATGTCCTCTGTCCAAGAATGCTAAATTCTGGTAGACTATTCAGGAGAACCTGGATATAGACCCAAGAGCATCAACAACTCAGTACCTGAAACTTGTCTCTAAATGTTAAATATGATTTCTGGAGGAAAGTGACAAAACACACTGATTCTTTTCTAGTTCTGGTGAATAGATGATCCTTATTAGTACAAACAGCTTAAAGTCTTGATTCAATTCAAATGGAAAGTTTTAAAAATAAACAAGCAAAACGCCTCCACTCTACAAAGTCAAATGAGGTAAAATGTACCTGCTGAACATGTTGCGGAAATGGACCTAAGGAGTTCTCCATCAGTGAACAGGGAATAGGGGCCCATCGCCTCTTGCTGCGCTTGAGAACTGGGTCTTTTGTGTGTCTCTTCTTGGGAACCTGCGTGCGATGAGACATGAAGAAATACAATACTGCCTGTCATCAGGAACTGTGATTTTCACATGTACATTACATGAGGAAAATAAGTAAGAGTTGTACATAACAAGATCACAGGTAATACCCTCACCATTTCTGTTTTGTATTACTAAGATTCATACACACACTTAAGAACCAGTTTCACCTGATTTAATGAGTTAATCAACCAGAACTTTGTAAGGCATTGATGAAAGATGCCATCTTGAGGAGTATATACCCTCTAAAAATAGGTAATCTGTTATCAGAAGCTAAAAATTAGTTTTATTCCGTTAGGAGTGGTACAACCGACATTTTTTAAAATACTAACTATGGTGCAAAGCATTTGTATAACTATACAGAGACAGAGGTCAGCATTTGTTCAAGTATATTTTATTTTATGTAATGTGAAAACTCTCTAATAAGAAATAATGTTTTACAAGCCTTTTCCTAAATTTGTAATATATGTAATGCATATTAATATGTAAGCATATTCTAAATTTGGTGAAGAATTCTTATAATCCAAAGGAATTTAACTAGAGGGGGTCTCCCATAAATCAAATCACTTATTAATAAATTATTTCATAAAACCGATTCATTGGGCAGAATTTGGTTAAAGTGAGACCTATGTGAATTTCAGTAACCTCTCCCTTCCCACTCCTTGATCACTACTACTCACTTCAGGAAAATGAGCCTAGAGCCAGAACATTCAAACCAATCTTGTGGACTGGCTATACTCCATTCTCTGAGGAAACAGACCCGGTGGAATTGTCTATTAAATTGGCAGTAAGCTTTAGAGAATCTCTTTAAAGAGACTGAAACCCATAGTCACTTGGGAGAAAGCCACTCAGGGTAGAGTGCCACACCTCCAACCTGAATCCATTTCCACTGAGTTTTAGACCCACCCCTGCCTGTTCTTCAGGTTGGTTGTGTTTTTAGCCACACCTCAAACCACTATCTGAAACCTATGATATTCTGAGTTTGCTCCCTGGCCCCAGAGCTGTTCGTTCTTACACCATTTTGCAAATAGCTCTCCCACGCCTTAAAACTGTCTAGTCTTTACATAAGTTAATTAGAAGTAGAATAAACAAACAAGCGAGCATTCAGGAACAATGATTTTAACGTGGAAGGAAATCTATGAAATGAAGAGTTCTCATAAAGCAGAGTATTACACTTAAGTCTTGACCTATATACCTTCTTTCCTCTCACATCCAGTACAATTTCTATCTCTTTCTGTTCCTGTCTCTGGTCATCTGAAAGAGAAATGTAAAAGCTTTTCCTTGCAGAAGACAAAATGAGGTCACGTGTTGTGTAGATGGAGCCATCTTCTAGAATTCTGAAGTCGGGATCACTTGATAGGATTAGGCTGGCTGACTGAAAGCATTCTTTTGGATTCACTGCAGGGAAGAAATTCACAGTAATTTGTAAAATAAAACAGGAATAGAACAAGTTTTACAGGACTGGCAACTGTGAGTGCTTGAGAAGCAGCAAGAGGGAGGTTACCCTTGGAATTTATTGAGTACCTACTATTATAAAATTTAGGGGCC
Organism: Panthera uncia; assembly: GCF_023721935.1. NCBI lineage: Eukaryota > Metazoa > Chordata > Mammalia > Carnivora > Felidae > Panthera > Panthera uncia. Next base: position 40,853,616 of record NW_026057586.1, on the reverse strand, counting down.
ATGGAAATTAAATAATTAAATAAATGGAGTCATGGTTTCTAGTATTTTCATCATAAATTAATTTGTGAATAGATATAAAATATTTTCTTAGTGTCCCTGGATTTACTGTTTCCACTTGAACTCTTATTTATGGGTTTGTACATATATATATATGTGTGTGTATATGTATACATATACACATATATATATAAATTTGTGTATATATATATATATAACAGATATATATATATACACAAATTTATTATTTTATATGTAGTATAACTGTATGATATCAGTAAATTTGGAGATGGTTTGCAGTAACATTTGGTAGTTAAAACTATCTTGCAAAAAGTAAGAAAACTAGTCTATACTTAAGCAATACTTAGTATATATTGTGGTTGTTATCAAAATATTTCCTTTACAGATTCATATTTAACATATTTAGCATATTTGCTATATGTCTATAAAATATAGATTGTTTATCTTTCTAAGTGTTTTTAGAAGGTATAAGGCAGTGGATTAATTTAAAACTTCAAAGCACTGGGCAAACGATGTCTGTCTTGGAAAGGATACCACTTCTGTATTGAAGATGTAAACTTAAGGCCAATGAAAAACCTTGATGGAAGGAATGTGAGCCTTGGACTCGGACCAACCAACCTACGCTTTAGGGACGGCTCTGAGAGTAAGATTTGTTGCAATTTTGACTTTCACAAGTATTCTGTGTCATAGATCACAGAGCACAAATTCTTGGTGAATATTTGTTCATTATAACCAACCTTAAGCACAAATATGATGTGGGGGCATTTAAATTTTGACACATTTGTTTTATATCTAATCAATTAAAGAACAACTGGCTTTGGAATTTTGGCAGTGGATTAGCTGATACGGATTAAGATATGCTTCTGGATTTGGTGCCTTTATTCATTTGAACTAAACCAATTTAGAGCTTTGATGTTTGCTAACTCTCTGGCAAGAAAAGTATACAATTAACTTGGTACTTTAATTGTTTCTAACCACTACCAAAACAAAGTAGTCCATCTTTCATTTTATGTCGAATTTTAATGCCAAGTAGCTACTACATGGCTTTATCTCGAAGTTTACTAGAGCACCCTGAAGCTCGATATAGCAGTGAAAACTATAATACTGTTTTAATACTGTTTCTCACCTTTGCCTACAAGTGTTTCAGCCTGAAGATGAGAAGGAACTTGAAGAGAAATTTTCCGACAAGCATCGCAAGATAATATTAAAACCTCAAAAAAGAAAAAAGAAAAAAAATCAGGAATTATATTTGATCACAAACTTTCACGTTACAGTTTCGTCTTATTGATAAAAATCGTGTCAATTTCAGAAACAAATTTATCTTCTAGTCCTTCAGCATTTTTCATATTCATTTTAAAAGGGAAGAGCAAAGGAAATGGCTTTAGGGGCACCATAGTCATTCAGTATCAATGAAAAATTAGAGTGAACAGTAGTTCTTAGAACCCAAATCATATTGTGTCATTTGTAAGAAATGGCTTACAAACCATTGATTTTATATAAAGGTTATCATCTGTAAGGCCAATTATAAATGTTACTGTGATTTCTTAGCGTGAAGAAAGCACTTAACTTGAGAATTTAATGATCCAATATTTATACACAAATTATTTCCACAACCCCACACAATTTGAGATTATAGTTGATTAAGGCTAGAAACCATTGGAGGATTTTTTTTAACCTTGTAAAGAACACCACCCACAAATATTCACTCATCTCAGGTGGCTCCTGGGACTGGCTTGGCATAAACATCAAAGTTTAAATGATCTCAAACCAAAAAACTAGTCTAAAAAGAAATATAATTCAAAATATACAGAGTAGCCTTCAACAGGGTAAAGATCTGTAATTAAATTCAAGACACAACTATTGTTTTAAACAGCTAGATAGTCAAAGGAAAAAAAGCGGAGCACTTGGGGGAAAAAAGTTATTAGTTTAAAAGTATCGTCAGGTTCAAAATATAGTTTGCTTCTTTCTCTTCTCATTCTGTATTTATTTGCCTTCTCTCCTGTTTACCAGGAGACTGCTTTTTGATTGTTTAAATACAAGATAGAGCAGGGCTAGATTTCCCAGAAACAGGTCGATTTTATTATGATTTTTTTCTGAAGACATATTTCTAGTTATGGGACCTATTATTTGGGAGAGAAAGAGGGCAATTATCATCCATACTTGGATATACTGCATCAGCCTATTTAAATAGTTTGTAGTTTTACAAAAACACTGTTAGGCAAATAATACCAAACACTGGAATTTAAAAAGTTACATTTGTACTCAGTTTAATTAATTAATTAATTATATTAATTTTTTTTTTTTTTTTTTTTTTTTAGCTTCCCTGTAATGTTTTTACAACTTCACACATTTTCCTTCCTGGAATGTAGCAGCAGGCTGATCATATAGTCATCTAATGATCTTTCTGTTTCCAGGCCTCTCTTCCAAGAGCTTGCAAGTTACTTAAGGGGAAAAAACACACCTGCCTTGTTCTCTGTTACAAACTCAGTGTCTAGCACATGGTAGGTATTTAAACATAAGACATTCTTATTTATTTGACTTTTTAATATACTCATCCCTAATGCCAAGGAATAAACTACATTTATATCTCAAGAACTTTCAGAACATAAAGAATTCTATTAGTAACGATCTCAATATATGATGTAGAAAGACTATTTTGTAATTGACAAAAATATATATATATATATATATATATGCACACATCTGTATCTGTATATGTACGTATTTATATGTATACACGTCTAGCCTATATATACACACACATTATTCTCATAGGATATAGCCACATCCCTACTCCCACAACCGTCTTCTTTCCTACCTGCCCTACAATCCCCACTTGTTTGCTTCTGCCTCTGTAGGCAAAGCCAATGGAGGTCACCAGAAGTACTACTCCAGTCTTCAACTTAAATTAACAGCTTAATGATTTACAGGGAGCTGGGGTCAGACACCTTTTAATTATTATGGGGGTTAGGGATGGATGGGCAAGGGATGATCCAAAGGATACTGGACACAGAAGAGACCAGAAGCAAAAGAAAACTGGACGAGTCCCTCAAAAATCTTTCACCACATTTTACCTACTGCTAACTCAAGGTGGTCTCTGACATTGTTGTTATTGTCTCCCCCAGGCAGTTACAGAATAAGAATCTGACCATCAACCCTGCATCATATATTTATATGGAGAAAATGTTTATCCCCATACAGTAAAATCTTTAAATTCTGAAACTAAAATGGAGAGAGAGAGAGAAAGAAAGAAAATGCACAGCTCAGAAATGCCAGATGGAGATATGGGACAAGTCTCCTCTCCCTCATCCCCGCCAAAGAAAAATAGCACCTGAGTACACACTTATGAAGCTATGAAAACCCAAGTGGAAGCCAAGGTCATGGATTGTTTTCAATGGCTGTCACATTTTTCTTTATTGTTTTTCTCAAGTTAAACCCCTTGCTTGAACTGGGAGTTCTGCACTTCTCTTAGCTTCAGGTGGGTAAAATGAAAGTCCTGGATAATACACATCCCCACCCAGACTTCCTTCTCCTCCTCTTGCAGCTCAATGGAACTAAGCGTGACAAACAACTACAGCGCATTTAATGACTGGTAGTGAGAGGAAACCTCAGAACCTTCTGGAACAAATGCCCAAGGAATAAATTCATTCCAGTGCTCCTTAGGAAAACATCACAGCAAGACTGAACTGGGATTCCCTTGAAAAACTTCAACATGCTGGCAGTGGGCATGCGAAGAATAAACAAAACACCTGCTATCCCGGGTCACATGTATCTCAGCTCTTGCTTGGGTTTTTCTCAGATCTGTTTTTGTTTTCTCAGTCTATCTTCTGGGCCTTCCACTGCCACCCCTGCTCCCTTTCAAGCCCAAACTAGAGGGAGGAAGCGCGTAGTAACATGCATTAATTCCTTGATCCTTTGGTTGTTACTCACCAGGAGACAGAAAAGGAGCTGCTTATGGAAGATGCTCCCTGGGGCAGCAGAGGCCACAGCCATCAGAAGTGGTCCCAATGGTCAGGGATGGTGGCTGGATAATAGGGCAGCTTGGGATGCACAGGGTGGCTTAAGCAGATTCCCAATGGCTGGCAATTGTGCAGGGTGTTTCTGCTGCCACCTTGATGCAGCCAAGCTTGGTTTGGAAGAGAGTCAGGAGGCCAGTGATAAGAGACAGGAGATGGAGCCGCGGGAGAATTGCTTTCCTCCTATTCCCAGGTCAGTCTTCCTCCTTCCAATTCAATTACTTCTGAATGTAAAGAGGTTTTCCTACAAGTGGGGAGGGTGGGGTACAAAACACCCCAAAGCCCAGTCACTAGCTCCTCCTCACAGCTTTCAAAATTTCTCCTGCCACTTGACACATAGGCAGAAGCAAGAGGGAACACCCTCCATCCTCAAACCTCCTCCTTTTCCCCCCAGGTTGATGCTCCCCAGTTATTACCCACTCCCACGTCCTCCCCTCCTTCTTCTTGGCCTTATTAACCTGTCTTGCCCCTAGGTACAAACACAAATGGTGCACAAACTCCATACATGGAAGTGATGCCTCCTCAGCTGCCGTTTTGGCAAATCAGGGAACATATGCATGTGTAATCACAGCCATCTGAACTTATCTCCCTATCTCAGCGTTTAGGTGTTGTCTACCTCAGACAGCACCATAGTTCTGCAGGAGACCTGGCGCTCCGGTCACAGCAGCAACTTCTCTGTGTTTACCCCCCGTCATCGTCTGACCACTGTGGCTTGGTCTTCGAGGTGTCACCAAGAATTTAGCAGAGTGTACACAGACCTCATAAAAGTTAGAGAATAAGGAAATAGCTGGCAGATAATTTTTTTATTGCATTCTTTTTTGGTTACTCATCGCGAGGCAATCTATTTTCTTCCTTGACTATCACTATTTGAGAGCAACTACGATCTGGGACCAACTCTCTTTAAAATCACTCCATTCATCTGAATTACTTACACATTACATGCAAGGTATCCTAGCCCAAAAGTACTATATTCCACTGAGGTTAGTTTTTGTTTGTTTGTTTGTTTTTCTTTTTTCTTTTTTCTTGTTAACTTTATTCGTTTTGAGAGAGAGAGGCAGAGAGAAAATCCCAAGCAGGCTCTGCGTCTTCAGTGCAGAACCCAACATGGGGCTCAAACTCGCGAACCGTCAGATTGTGACCTGAGCTGAAATCAAGAGTCAGATTGCTTAACCCACGGAACCACCAAGGCACCCCCATCGAGTATAGTCTTTTGAAAACTAATAACCCTTGCAAGGAGAACCACAGCATCATTTCTCCTATCACAACTCAGTGAGTTCAGTATTGACTGCACCCATCAGCAGTGATGGAAGTTAGGAAAGGAAGGTAAATATTTTCAAATGGTAATTGTTTAATATAGGGTATAGAGAAGGAACTAAAATTCATACTTCCTGAGCCACTGCTAAAAATCAGGATGTGGCAGGCATTTCAGTGAATCCTCTCAAACAGCCCAGTGAGGGCTCCTTTCAGTTGATAAAACCATGAAAAAGTATGTGATCATCCTTTGCCCACTGACCCAATGAAGAAGTCAACATTGGAACGCAAGCCTGACTGCCTCCAAAAGGCCACTTTTTCACTCTCTCCTGCTATTTCGATGATAAGTATATATACATATGTTGAAAAGGAACAGAAAGTGATGATCAGGCAAGTAAGAGTTCAGCCTTGCTCAACAATAAGTCAGGTTGGAACTAGTAAAATGTATTCAGAAGCAGTTATAATCTATGCTTCTTAATGGCAGCCCATTATTCTGGAATACTATGGGCACCTGGCCTCTTCTTTTTATTTTTTTTTTAATGTTTGTTTATTTTTGAGAGAGAAAGACACAGAGCGTGAACAGGGGAGGGGCAGAGAGAGATGGAGGCACAGAATCTAAAGCAGGCTCCAGGCTCAGCTGTGAGCATAGAGCCTGACATGGGGCGCGAACGCAGGAACCATGAGATCATGACCTGAGCTGAAGTCAGATGCTTAACCGACTGAGCCCCCCAGGTGCTCCCCTGGCCTCTTTTTTTGACAGCCATCCTATAGTCAAGGGAAATGCTTGTTTGCATTTATGTAATGCATTTATGTTATAAATTCTTATAAGTGAAATTACTCCCCTTGCTCCTGCTACTGACATTTCTACCTCATGTTCAACTGAAAAGTAAAGGCACAACCCAATACCCGTGATGATGAGAAAGAAAGTATGAAAGATTTTCTTTTCATTATTTCACAGTGGGAGCAATTCCTTCTTGCATATAAACGTGGGAATAATAATATAACCGCTTCTTTGAAATTGGAGGCTGGAATATTTGGGAAATAAAAGACCATGGAAGAAGAACTGAGAGATATCTTGCAGTATTTTATTGCCAAAGGTATAGCTACTGATACATGTATTTTGTGTCTGCATTGGAATTTGGCTCTGAGAAAATAAAATCACTTTAATTGGATGTGTTAATATTTGATACTTTGGGAGAAAAGAATAGAAATATAGAAATAGGAATAAAAAAGTATATGTGTAGATCCAAAGGTAATTCTTTCTGTGTATGTTTGGCCATGATTATCTAAGTGTATTTTAAATGCATGTACACTTAAACATATTTATAATATATATTTTTTAGAAAGAGCTCTATTTTATTTTCATTTTTATGTGTGTGTTTGTTGTATTTTGTTTTAATCTATGCCTAAATTACCAGCATAACTGAATGACTGATAGCATAGAACAGTGGTTAAAAGCTCAGATTTTGCAGATTAGGAGTTTAGACTCTGCAGCTAGAATGCCTGGGTTCAACCCCTGTCTTTACTACTTACTAGCAATATACCTACCATTAGGCGAGTTACTTAACTCTTCTGCACCTCAGACTCTTCATCTATAAAATAGGGATAATAATAGCTGCTAATCTATAGATTATTATGAGGATAAATGTGATTATACACAGAAAGCACTTTGAACAGTATTTGGCTCATAGCAAGCACTAATATTTTACACCATATAATTGCCTATGTATGCAATAAAAAGTTAAAGAGACTGCACTTCAAGTAAAACAAACACAAACTTATTGCAAATACAAGGTCTCTTATGTAAAAGTTATCTAAAGATATACAAACAGATGTATTCATGGAACAAATATTTAAGGGTCCAATATGGGGGTCTCACCTCTGCTAAAAGATAAGCACCATATACAGAAAAAAAAAGAAAAAGGAAGACAGGCATCTTATTAAAATTTTTAAAAGGCACAACTTTGTGGAGGAAAGCACAAATGTTTTCTTTCTAGTTCAAAATATAGGGTAAAAGGAGGCACCACAGCAAATATTAAATGTCTTAGAAACTTAGAAATTAAGAACAGACAATGAGGGACGCCTAGGTGGCTCACTAGGTTAAGGGTTGGACTCTTGTTGGTTTCCAGTTTGTGAGTTCTAGCCCCGCATTGGGCTCTTTTCTGACAGTGCAAAGCCTGCTTGGGATTATCTCTCCTTCCCTCTGCCCCTTCCCTGCTCGTGCTCTCTCTCTCAAAATAAATAAATAAACTTAAAAAAAAAAAAAGAATAGACAATGATTACATTCTAAATGCAGAGTCCTATAGAAGAAAAAAATTAAATATGTAAGCATTGCATAATCTGTTTTCTACCACAGATTTATGATCCTACAGAGAAAAGTTTAAATCTAAGGACTCACATGGCCCTTATAAGTCTTCAATTTTTAACTTATGGAAGGCATGTTGAGAAAATATGTCTTCTATTAAATTTTCAAGATTGTGTCTCATGGAAATACAGTGACAAATTTCATAAGAAGTGTTTATGCACAGCCAGCTTCTGGAAAGTGTTGTTTATGAATAAATTCAAAGCTTCAGAATAACCACTTATTGATAGAATTATTATCTCTGTCAGAGGACCCAATTTTCTTTTAAAAGACTCTGAACTGGTAGGAATCTGTATACACTGATGAGCCCATAACAAGGCACTTTGTGTTAAATATACATGACCAAAGATGACAGAAAAACAGGGGTAAATGAGGGTATGTGATCTTAAAATGGGAGGGTAGAAGTGTATGAACAAAGGAAAAAGAAGTCGTGGCTATAGAGAACACATTGGGTTCATGAGTTCAATGTACTGCAGTAGAAAGCCCCTTAAATTCCTTTGGATTCAGAAACTTTTATCTGGGTAAAAGGTTCTTGAAAATTAGAAGTAATTCATAAGTACTGATAACTATTGGCAATGATTTCTTCAGGCTGCTGGCATAGAATATGGATCAATTTTCATTAAAAATGACTACTTCTCATTATTCTCAAAACTGTTGGCAAACCTATGATAAGAAATGTCAGCATAAAGTCTCTGTTTAATTTAGAACTGTATTCAGCACTCACACGTAACCCAAACTGGCTTAAGAGAAACAAAACAAAACAAAATAGTTGTGGACAAGGGATTTGTTAGGTCATGTAATTGGAAAGTCCAGGGATAGCTTGGATTCAGGCAGAGCTCAAACCAAATGATCAAAGGATCTCACCAAGCTATTGGTGTCCATCTCTTAGCTCTTTCTTTGTGTTGGTTTTATTGTCATTCAATTTCCTTAAAGTGGAGCCAAAGATGGCCACCAGAAGCTCTAAGATTATTTTCTATCAGTTTAGTAATTCATAGTTAAAAAAGCGTGTCTTGCTTCCAATAGTTTGAGCAAAACACAGTTCCACTGGTTAAATCCATGAGTTGAACGTCAAGGGTCAAGCCAGACCATGTAGGCAAAAAGTGGTGGAAAGGCCCTTGCCCAAAACAACTGTGGGCTATTGACAGAACAAGAAATATTGTAGATAAGCAGGCAAATCAGAAAATTTCCACCAAACTGACCTTTTCTTTATTGTCATTTCAATAATACCTATTATGCATCAAATCATTTATTAACAGCTTCTGTACTCTCAGCACTACCCATGATGCTTATGATAGAAAGCTGAAGAAAACATGACCTCTGCCCTCATGGAGCTTAAAATCTATTACACATTTTGAAAATTAAAGTACTTCATATGATGTAGTTAGGGTTAAAATCTTGGTGAAATGAACATAATGAATATTTTAGACTTTTATTCACTTCCTGAAATCTCCTCCAATTTTTATTTTTTTGTTGGTCTTCAAAGTCAAATGTTTGAAAATGTGTTGTGGGTTTTTTTTTTTTAATAATACACGGAACCTTACTGTCAATTATTTACCTTAAATATTAAAAATAATGTTATTAAATGTTGATTTTTATGGATAAGAATATGTATAATCACTACCTAAACTTTGTTAAGATAGACAATTAGGGAGGAGACCTTCACCTATGATCTAAATGTAATCTTTCTTTGCATATCTTCCAATATAGTTTCTGTGTATAGAATTTTAAACATTGTTACATTGTGCTTTAACTTTGTAGAATACATTTTCCCTTTAATAATTTTATAAAACAAACATTTGTCCCATATTGTGACAAGTCCTATATAGATATGTCAATGACTGTATTAAATCCCTTCAAATAATCACATTACAATTGCTTTCACCACTCTCTAAGATTGAGAATTTAAGGTGCTCCAAATGTTTTTTCTTATTACAAAAACCATCCTGAAAGCTAAAGCCTTTTCTGGATTTAGGATCATTTCTTGAGATAGAGTCCTACACATAGACATTCTAGGTCAAAAGATAACGAGATTTAATGGCTCTTGGTATATAAAGCCAACCTACATCCCCAAAGCAGAGCACTGATGCACATTCTCACTGACATGAACACAAACAATAAACATCCTAGCCAGGATTGAATATTGACATTTTGTTAAAAATCCTATTTTGATAAATATGACGTTATCATTTTAATCTGAATCATTTGTCTGATCATGATGTCGAGCTCTTTTCAGAACTGCTAAGCCATTGCATTTTTTTCATGATATATATGCTCTTTTAATATATTAGCACATATTTGGAACTATAAGGATACTGGCGCATTTGAAGTAAACCAAACAAGTTAATAATTAAAACTCTTTTCAATGGAGCTGCTTCTTTGAGATAAGAAGATTGTTATATTTTTAGTTTTTAGCCTTTTTTATATTTGTAACTGAATCTGATGACAGTACAAAATAGTTTTGCCTTGTTAATCCTTTGAAATGCTAATATTCCCTGAGAAACTATCGGTATTTTCTGAAACAACATCCATAAAAGTCACCTAGAGTTTTATAAATTGATTTGTTGGCTAGATTGCAATGTAAATGTTGTCAATTCTATAGAAAATGTGACATATAGTCAAAGGAATAATTTTTTTTAACTTTTTTTAATGTTTATTTATTTTTTAAGAGAGAGGGAGAGACAGAGTGCAAGTGGGGGAAGGGCAGAGAGAGAGGGAGATACAGAATTCGAAGCAGGCTCCAGGCTCTACACTGTCAGCACAGAGCCCGATATGGGGCTCGAATCCACAAACCGTGAGATCATGATCTGAACCAGAGTCGGATGCTTAGTGGACTGAGCCACCCACGCTCCCCAAGGAACCATTTCTAATGTATGTGTTATTGAACTGAAAATAAAAGCCATTCACCAAGGTTCCTGCACCTTGTTTTGGATATAACAAAAATAAATATCTCTTGATCAGATCCTGTATAGTATTTCATGAAGCACCTCTAAGAATTTGTCGTTATCTAAGGTTAATTGACCTGACTGTCATCTCAGTGGTCCTCTGTTGCTTCATGGGTCTAAGGTGAAGATGAGGAGTTAGACTGCTGGTCTTTACAAGGGTGGTTATGAACCGCTGCTATTTCTTACACACTGGAGGATAATTCGAAAGATGGGAATGGAAAGCAGAAACTGCTCTGCGTGATCAAACAAAACGATGTTCCCCTGCGTGGATAGAGAAACATTTTGTAAACCATGCTGTCTTTTGGTAAAAGTTGCCCTATATGAATTGGAACTAAAATGTTTCTGACACTTTCTGCCCATACTTCAAAGATGTGCATGGGCGCACTGCGTGCCTCCTAAAACAGGTCAGAGGTCTCAGGCGCAGTGAAAACCTCAGAGTTACTTCAGCTTACCTTAGACTGTTAGGCTAACTGTTGCTTTTTTACTACTATTCTGAAAAGAAAGCACGAGTATGGTATGCTTTGCTTAAGCCCTGGCAGTGTTTGTTATTTTACACCAAATGATTTGACTTCTAGAGCGTGTGTTGCTATACCACTCTATCCCGTGGACTATTCTGGTCAAGGGAGGAGGATGGATATTGATCTTACTGGAGAGGAAGGTATATAGATTCACACCATGAACACCTGAAGACACAATATGGGGCCGGCCCAGGAAGTGGAATCAGGGAATAATTTCTGGTGACTTTCTATTTTCTGGGCTTGAGAGGATATTTAGGTTTTGCATTGTTCTAATTTCTCTGATGTTGTAAAATGTTATATATTCTTATATATGTATAATTTAAATACCTAAATATAAGTTTGTATAGTATATCATACATTATATATTATAGACAGAGAGTGAGAAAGAGAAAGAGAACCTAAGTCTAGGAAGATAATCATAGGGTGAACCAAGTCACAGAGGAGAAGCAGGCTGCAACTTACATTGGCTCATGGAAAGCCTGGAAAATGCCCTATTTACCTATCGTACTGAAAACAGATACTAGAAAATGAACACAACTTGATGGAATAGTTGAGTCATGCTACTTAAAAAATGGAATGTAGAACATTCTACAATTCTAGTCTTTCTTAAATGAAATAATTGTATACATCTCGTGTATCAGAACAATGTATCAGGGTTTTTAAATTCTGTGACACAAAATTAAAGACAGGAGTAATGGTAAAAAAAAAATTTAATAGACAACACCCAAGTTTATAAGTTTAAAAATAACATGCTTGACAAAAACATTACAAAATAATAAGAGTTGAAAAGACCAGGGGTAAGAAAAAGAGACAAGACATGAAAAAGACAAAAAGAGGGTAGGATGATCGATGCAACTAGCTGTACTCAGTGCCCATTATGTACCATGCACTAGATCAGGATTTGCCCAAAGAAAAGTGAAAAGTGACAGGGCTACAATAAGCTCACTGTCTAGTGGGGCACAAAGGGGTCATAACTAACCAACTCAGAGCAGAAGGGGCAGGGAGATCTTTCCAGAAACATGACATTTGAAATGAGTCTTGAAAGAGGTGTAGGAATGTATCAGTAAAAATGGAACGAGAAAAAGGTATTCCGTGTCAACAGGGCAATAAACAATGGCACAAAAAGAGAGAGAACTCAAAGATTTTCAAGGTGATCAAAGCACTCTGCATGGCTAAAACAAAAGGAAGCACAATAAAAACATGTTTATTTCACAGGTGATAAAGAAGAAACACTGTAAGTCAACGTGGAATAATTCCTCTGAGCTGCACACCTTATAAGTGTCCAGACCAACCTGGTAAAGTTTGATTGAATGTCACCTTGCTTTTACCAAAAAGAACAGGAAGCCTTGTTAAATTCATTTTCTAGGTCCCTGATACTAAAGACCATGAAAAACAGAGCTCTTAAGGTTATTAGTTGTTTAGGTTTTACTTTTTTTTCCTTCACATTTTATAATTTAGAGTATTTTCTTAAAAGTATTAAAATATTGTATTAGAGTTGATGAAACCCTTTCATATACATTATCTCACTTAGTCCTCCATTTCCAGATGAGAAAACTAAGAGAAAAAGGATGTGCCCAAGGTTGCACCATTGACCTTGGATATAATCAAATCAAGATCTTTTGCCCATTAAGTCCACAGATCTGGCTTACTGATTTGAGTAGTAAATTAGTGAAAAACAGAAAATTCAAGGCTGTAAGACAAGAAGTTTTTTTCACAATCATAATTTCTAGAATTGGATGTTAGGTGCTCTATGATCTCAGCATACAATTCAGATGTCTAAATTCTGCAAACCTCGGGGCGCCTGGGTGGCTCAGTGGGTTGAGCGTCCGACTTCAGCTCAGGTCATGATCTCACAGTCTGTGAGTTCAAGCCCCGAGTCAGGCTCTGTAGTGACAGCTCGGAGCCTGGAGCTTGCTTCGGATTCGGATTCTGTGTCTCCCTCTCTCTCTGCCCCTCCCCCACTCATGCTCGCTCTCTCTCTCTCTCTCTCTCTCTCTCTGCCAAAAAAGTAAATAAACAAAAAAAATTTTTTAAATAAATAAATAAATAAATTCTGCAAACCTCTTAGTGAATTTCAGTTAAAAGAAATGGCAAAATTGGGAAAATCTTTAATATTATTAGTTGTGTCATAAAACAGACAAAAGATAAAATGAAAAGAAATCCTTTCTTAGACATCTATATTTCTATTTTCATTAATAAAGTATATAAGAACTTCTAACTTTCAAATGCAGTGTAGGATGTATAAAATAGTTACAGATGGAGAAAGAGAAGGTAGTAGACCATGAATATTTTTAGACTAAACTACATTAAAAATATACTTCTACACTTTACATTTATGGTAATTGTGGTTTCCCTAGTGCAAATGGATTAAGAGTGAGCAACACTGAACAAAAGAAACTACACCCTTTCAAAGCACACTCCCTCTTAAGAATTAGCCTCAGTTAGCCACCGGGCTCAAATTATTATTGCATTGTAAGTGCTTCTGCAATCAATTGGTAACAGACGATTCCTATGCCGTGAGATAATTCAGGAAAAGTTAGTCTAGAAAATGCAGAGTTTAGGAACTTCCCAGTTTCATTCACAGAATGTGGATTCAGATTCAATATTTTATCAGGTCCTCAGTTGGTATGAGTCTAGAAGTCCACTATTCATTAAGTATCTGGGAAGATCAATTATGCTCTAAAAATGCTTACAGTGTTGCTAGGCAGACAAAATGTATATGTATCAAAGCAAAAACAGAACAGCAACTATACAATCACATGCTAAGTATGGGTACAGAATTAAAGTTTCCAGAATTCAGAGGAAGGGCATTCAGTGAAGAATAGGATAATCAGAAAACCAAACGATCAGCACATACATATTAATGAGCCAATTCATTAGCCTAATAGGGTGACCTGTGAGGGACACAAGCATAGCATAAGACACAGGTCTTTAGCTCAGACAAACTAAAAGTACATTAAAACAAGGAGAGGTGAATTAATCGTGTCTTGCTAACTATAAAGGAAACAGGTTCAGAGAGAGAGGAGTATGTCCTGTAAATGGAAACATGAAAGGTAGATAGGAATTGGATAAGTAGAATGAGGATGGGAACACCTGAAATAAGAGAGATGCAGGAGAACTGACCAAAATGGATCAGAAGGAAAAGAACCAACTTCATCGACTGGTATCTCCTTCTATGTGTCTGTGCTTTTCTAGGTTTTCAGCATACAGAACAGCCTCTACTCACAGCATAACAAGAGACAGAGATGAGAAAAATATTACAACAGAGCATGATGAAATAACAGCTATGAACAAATGCCATGAGTACAGAGAAGAAAGTCATTTGGCATGGCGGACAAGAAAGGCAAGGTTATTAGATTTGGTGTGTTGCAAGGGAGGAGGTGCTATTTTAGTGGCTCTTGAAAGAGAATAGGGGTTAACCAGAAAGGGGGGTCCCAAGGAAGGACAATCTCCAGAGAACTGTATAGTCAAAACTAAAAAAAGCATGGAAGAGCGATGCTTATTCAGGAAATAATCAGAAACTCCTAGACAGAGACTAAATTTTCAAGTTGTATCATGAAAAGAATGGTTCAAGAAAAGGGGAATTTTCATCCTACAGAAGAGGACAGTGATGATAGCATAGAATATTTGTTCTCAACTATCACATAGGAGAAATTTTACACTGGTTCTCCTGTTCTTGTTTTTATGCTTTAGAAGTTTCAGGTTTGCAAAGACGGCACAAAGAGTTCTCATATACTTTGCACTTACTTTCCCCTTATTACTATTTTATTAATAATTATTAACATCATTAGTTATTAATATCATTAGTATGGTATATTTGATATTATTAATGAATCTGATCGATACATTGATACATTATTGTTAACTGAAGTCCATACTTTATTCAGATATCCTTAGTTTTTATCTAGTATGCTTTTTCTGTTCCAGTATCCCATCAAGGATAACACATTACATCAGGTAATTATGTCTTCTTGGGTTCCTCTTGACTGCAACAGTCTCTCAGGCTGTCCTTGTTTTTGATGACCTTGACCTTTTTAAGGAGAACTGGTATTGCATGTTCTATTTGGATTTGTCGGATGTTTTTTCATAATTAGATTGGGGTAAAGTGCCATGTTCATTACAACCTATCGAGGGTACATACTATCAACATGACTTACCCCATAATTAATTTAAAACATGCTAAGAAGTAGAAAACATTCAGAAGGAGGTAATTAAAAAGCAAGAGTTAAATACATTATTTCCAAAGACTCAGGATCAGAGAGAATGAACTTGCCTGAGTTCACCTGGCCAATAAGGAGCCAGACCAAGACTCAGACCCAATTGTCCTTATTTTAAATTACGTGTTTCTTCTTCTACTTCATCAGGTTATAATGGTTATTAAATGAGTAAATGTCAATAAAGCTCCTGCCTGGGGTGTGCTATGAAGCTGCGTGTCCTGCTTCTCTATAGCCAATTGTGCATTATCTCTTCTAAAATCTGCACTCAGAGACATTGAGTTGGTAGCTTGAGATCAGCTATGGTGGCAGTATTTACACCATGGCAATCATTGCATGTTCTAAATCAGATGGGTTTTCTTGATAACTTGATTTTTTTCCAGAAATTCATTGTTAAGCAACCAACAAGGAAAGCATTGATTGTCTATTTTGTGTTTTTGTTTGTTCGTTTGTTTGTTTTTAGACCTGGACAATCTCATTCTGTTTCCAATAGTAAATTAAGAAAAAAAAAAGACAAGGAAATAATACCATACATTTAATTTTCTCATAGAGGAATTAAAACAAAGGAAAAATTCTGAGCCTGCATAAAAAAATCTAACTGCAGAGGGTTGGAAGATCTAAGTGAAAAATATCCATAGGTAAAAAGGGAAGAATATAGTGAAGAAGAAAAAGAAAGAAAACCTTATTTGTTATTGCCTCAAAATGTATCATTTTGATATTATTGTTGATGATGATGATGTTTTATTCATTTGTGTTGGTTTTGTTTGCTAAACGTGGAAATCCTACTCTGTCTAGAGCAACAACTTGGTATTTACTAAATACTAGCTGCAAAATAGTCTTTCTAGGTGACATATGGATTTCTAGAAGCCCATGCTGATTTGAGAAGTACAAATGTACATAGCAGATACTGTAAATTAAAATGCTGTATATAATATTTAAACTATGACAATACAGGAGTTCTTTCATTCCTACTCCACCCACTTGGACTTGGTAGTTGCATCTGATCTTGGTTGAAAGACACCTGTCTGACAAAAAGCAGCTTTGCAGTGTCTTACTGGGCAGAGCCTCTTGGAAAGGCTGGTCAGCAGAATAACTCCCTTCCCACCCCCAATTAGTGGTATTATCTTTAAAATGAGGATGAGCTTAAGGTGTTCTGGTGGGGAAGATTTGAAAATTGAAGGAAAATGTGCTTGATTATATGCATTCTAGACCCAGTGCTGTCAGACTCTAAGAATGTCAGTTAAGGATCTCAATTTGTTTGGATAGAATATGATGATTCAGAACTGGTAAGGAGAGAAGGATCTGATTGTAGAGAAAGAAATGCTCCCCGAAAAAAAATATCACTTAAAAATGTGTTTTTGGTGTTTAGAGTGATTATATAAACACAAATATTTTACCACTATTTAGTTTGTTGTTTTTATACGTTGTGTGCATATGTGAATGCATATAAAATAAATATTGCAAATTGGTTCTTGAATGCCCTGAAAGGGATTGATGGATAGCTAAACTAAATATATGTACACAAACACATACACCCACAGAAAAAAAGTAGAAAAATTTAAAAGGAAATTTTTTTCAGTGAGAGGCTGCAGTAAGATGAGTTTGAGGAAATTTTGTCATAAAGCAAAAACCAGACCAGTCTAGCGTGTTCTGTATTTTTATTGGATGCCTCCAGTGTTTCTCAAACTTGGCTAGTTATCAGAAACACTTAGGGCGCTTCTTAAAGTGTAGGTTCCCGTGGTCCACCTCAGGCTTATGGAATCAGATTCTTGAGGGAGGGGCATAGGAATCTGTATTTTTAACAAGTGCCCCAGGTGATTTGGTTGAGTGGCCAGGATGAGAAACACTGGGTAGATCAGGGATTTTCAACTTTGGCTACACACTTCAATCAGTTTAGAGTTAAAAAACAAAATACTGATGTCTGGGCACCACCTCAGACCAAGTAAATCAGAACCTCTGGGATTGGAGGTTCAGGCACAGCTCAGGCACATCCATTAAAACAAAACCAACCCAACAAAAGCAACAAAGCTGGTGATTTTGATGTGATTTGAGAATGAGAATCACTGGCCTTACCTCAATAATAAGCTGACAGAATACTACTCTAAAACAGGAACCAATGAAATCATAATGAGAAAACACCTATTGTCTAATCTGTGGATACTATAGAAATTTAGAAGAGAAAGTAGCAAATTTGAGGCATTTCTAGATGTTTTGATGACTATAGAGGTGAATCTCTCCCTTCCTCCTGTCATTTAATGTATGCATTTTTGGACAAATGGAGAACTGGAAGGGAAGGAGGAAATAAAATGGAAGAAGCCCCAGCATATTCTGAGTATTTAAAATCTCTGTGGATATCTCACCCATTCCCCTTAACAATTTAAACTTGAGCCTATCCTGTTTGTATAAGTATCTACTTGTTATTTAAGAAGTTTTCCCTTTTAATGAAAAGAGAATCTTGTACAGAAGACACACTTGTCTTCCAATCCAATCTTGTACAGAAAACACACTCTTTTAATCTTAATAAATTCCAGGAAACTTGTAAATAAATAAAAGGATATAATCAAGTGCCCGAGGAAGGTGCTCTCATCTTGACAATCTGCAAATCCAGGAGCAAAGCCACAAACTGGGCAGTTAGGACATGGCTAAGATTAATATTATTGGAGAAAACCTTATTTTTTTAAAAAAAAATTATGTTTTATTTTCAGTTTAGATTCACTGTGAAAACCAGTGAGCTTATTCAATAAAATACAGATTTAGTATTGGGGCACCTGGGTGGCTCAGTCAGTGGAGTGTCAGACTCTTGATTTTGGCTCAGGTCATGATCTCATGGTCATGGGATTGAGCGTCCAGCTCCATGCTAAATGTGAAGCCTGCTAAGATTCTCTCTTTCTCTCTGCCCTGCCCCTGCTCGTGCTCTCTCTCTCTCTTTAAAAAAAAAAAAAAATAAATAAATAAATATATATATATATATATATATATACACACACACACATATATATATATACATATATATAAAATTATTTAATTATCAAGTACAACTTACAAAGCTGGCATATTTACCTATAAATATATATTTTTGAACAGACAGAAATGTCATACTTCATACTTACTGAATTAGAAGAATATTTAATTTGCTTTCACATACTTTGTGATATATTCTACATTAATAGTTTTTATTTTTAGGGAAGTTTTAGGTTCACAGCAATATTGAGAGGAAAATAAAGAGATTTTTCATATACCCTCTGCCCTCACACATTATAGCCTCCCTCACACATTATCAATATGTCCCATCAGAGTGTTACATTCGTTACAAATGAGGACACATTGACAGATCATTATCACCCAAAGTCCATAGTTTACATTAGAGTTTACTCCTAGTGGTATACATTTGCGGGCAAATGCATAATGACATACATCTATCATTATAGTATCATAGAGAGTAAGTTCACTGCCCTGAAAATCCTCTGTGCTCTGCCTATTCATCCCCTTTCCCTCATAACTCCTGACAACCACTGATCTCTTTATTGTCTCCATAGTTTTGCCTTTTGCAGAATGTCATTATGATTACAATTATACTGTATGCAGCCTCTTAAAATTGGTTTCTTTCAGTTAGCAGTATACATTTAAGTTTCTTCCACTTCTTCTCATGGCTGGCTAGCTCATTTATTTTCAGTGCTAAGTAATATTCCATTGCTTGGATGGACCACAGTTTATTCACCTACTGAAGGACAGCTTGGTTGCTTCCAAGTTTTGGCAATTATTAATTATAATTACATATAAAACTAGTTATAAAAAAGCTGTGTACAGGTTTGTTCATGGACATAAATTTTCAGTTTCCGTGCTGGAGCACATCTGGTAGGTGTATGTTTAGCTTTGTAAGAAACTGCCAATCTGTCTTCAACATCGCTGTTATTTTGCAAACGATGAATGAGAGTTCTTATTGCCCCATATTCCCACCAGCATTTGGTAATACCAGCGTTCTGGATTTTGGTCATTCTAATGGGTGTGTGATGGTATCTCTTGATTATTTTAGTTAGCATCCCCCTGATGATATATGATGTGGAGCATATTGGCATATGCTTATCTGCCATCTGTAGTCTTCCTTGGTGAGGTCTCTTAAGTTATTTGGCCCATTTTTTAGTTGGCTTCTTTGTTTCCTCACTGCTGAATTTTAAGAGTTCTTTGCATATTTTGGATAACAGTCCTTTGTATATCTTTTGCAAATGTTCTTTCCTGAGGGTGTAATGTTTGTGTGTATGCATTGTGTGTGTGTGTTTGCGTGCGCTTGTGAGAGACACTGCCAAGTTATAGGGGAGGCTATGCATTTCTGTACATTTGTTTCATTTAATATAATATGGTAGGTAATTCCAAGTTTATGTTTGTATTAGTTTTCTAGGGCTACCATAACAAAACACCACAAAGTGGGTGACTTAAGCAACAGATTATTATCTCAGAGTTCACAAGATGTTAGCAGGGTTGGTTCCTTCTGAGTGAAGGATATGTTCCAGTTCTTTCTCCCTGACTTGTAGATTGCTACCTTTTCCTTACATTTCCTTACAAATGTCCTTACATTGTCTTCCCTCCACATGTGCATCTGTGTCCAAATTTTGCCTTTTTATAAATACCAGTTATATTGGATTAGTGTTCACTCTAACGACCTCTTCTTAACTACTGACATCTGCTTCCAAATACGACACATTCTGAGGTACTGGAGGTTAGAACTTCAACATACAAATTTTGGAGGCACACAATGCTACCCATAACAACGTTGAAGTCATTTATTCAACGTTTTCAATCCAGCTGGGAAAAAAACAGTTATGCCCCATGTATTTTCATGCATTGCTAGTTACACATAACTCCTATTTATGTCCAGGTATCTGCTTAGACATCATTTTGTAGGCAAACCTTTCCTGGTTCTGCTACACCCACCCACACTGGTTTTAGGTACTCTTTTGATATGAAGCCTCTTCACTCTGGTAAGTCACCTCCAGGGGACTTGTAAGATTTCCTTCCTGAATGACAATTTCTTCATGTTCAGGGACTGTGTATTCTCAGTGGCTGGAACCATGCCTCCCATGTAGAGGGAAGCAAATAAGTATTTATTGAATAAAAAATAACAGGATTAAATATTGACAAATTACTTTGTCCACACAGGACCACACACTTCAGTAGTCATTCTTGTCTGGAGTTGGCTACTTCCTGTCCCTCTGTCTGGAGTGCCTCCCCACCACCTAGCATGTGGTACCTCATTCTCATCTGCCATGAATCAGCTTAAATCATCTTCTCAGAGAGTTTCTCCTGGGTACCCAATTTAAAGTAGGTATCCTGGTCCCCTTATTTTCTCTGCCAACCCCTCCTTTGTTTCCTTCTTAGCAGTTATTACAATCCCTGTATTTTACTTCTTTTTTGTTTCTTGGCTCTTTGTCTATTTTCCCCATTAGAATGTGCCCTCTCTGAGGACAGGGCCTCATCAGTCTTCATCATTGTATCCCCAGAATCCAGCACAATGCCTTCCCAGCACACAGATTTTGTCCCTTCTGCTGCTGCTGTAGTCTCACTGGGGGAAAAAAATACAATGAATACATTATTTTTTCCTTTTAGGAAAAATGAACAGATTTTTGTATTCTGAGCTTAGAACTCCTTTCCCAAAATTGTTACAGAGGTTTTTTGTTTTCTTTTGTTTTCCAAGCAGAAAAGAGAGAGGGATAAAGATAAAGAGAAGAAAAAAGAAAAGAGGAAGAAGAAACATTGCCAAGCTCCTGGAATAATGTTCTCACCTAGATAATGGGCAAAGTCAAACAGAACTAAATTTAAATGCTGATTCTACCTCTTACATTTACATACTTTGAGTAAGTTAAAAACAACAACAACAACAACAACAACAAACAACTCCTCTGCAAATCAGTTACTTAATCTGTGAAATTTCATATTTAATTCAATTAAATATGAAAATGCTTTTTTCAGGGTAGGTACATCTTTTGTGAACTTGAAAATACTTGAAATTGAATTTCCATTGATTTCATACAAGGTAAACAGACTATTTCTTAGGGTGTAATATTCTTGGGTCATAGCTTTTATTTTTTTCCTTAAAGTTATTTTATTTTGTTAATTTTTATCTTTTTGCACATTCTTTCAAGATTTTTCTTTTGGTTCTGGAATGGAAAGACTTTGCAAATATATCTCTAGGTGTGGGTCTCTTTGAATTTATATTACCTGGAACAGATAGCTCCATCTACCTTTATCCACTGTAACTTTTGTAGCTGTGTTCTTTTTTCCTTTTTAAATTGAATATTTTATTTGTAACAATGAAGTATGTTAATCTAAAATACATTGGTTAAAAAATATAGCAGTTTGTTGCCTTATTCCTCCCCAATCCCAATTCTTACTCTTACTCTTAAAACTACATTAAGTGTTTTAAGCTATTTGTTCCATTTTTTGTCATCACTTTGCTGAATACCATGTTTGCACAGAAACTGTTATTTTCCAAATTTAGATTATTGACTTTCTACATTAGAAAATATGTGTCTATCTCTCTTACATCCTTCCCATCCACAATTCTCTACCTCTCACCCAACTTCCTTCACAAACTTAGATTAAGTAAATGTCCATTTTCTACATTATTATGACTATCAATCAGATTAGACACGTCTAGCATTTGCCCAGTTCCATTTATAACTTGCAATAATTGTTCCTGAAATTTCCATCCTCTCGCCCCAAGCTGGCCTTGTGGAGCTCTAGGCATTCAGCACAGCTAATTTTCTGTATATATCATCATGGGAATTTCCTTTGCCAATTTTGTCTCTTTTGCATGTTTTTTTTTTTCAGTGACTTTTGATGCCCCAGTAGCAACGAGCACACCCAAGGCTCAGATCTTGGTTCCGAAATCTCCAATTAAAAAAATGAGAAATCCTTGAAAATGGATTGATTGAAGGTTTGAGGAAAATATAAGATGAGCCTAGCACATCTCATGATGTCAGAAAATAAGGAAATGCTTAAAAAGGAAAGGGATGATGGCATGCCAAAAGGGCACAAGAACCAGCACTAAAGAGCTCCCAGTGGCCAAAGTTAGAACGACTTGAGCAAGAAAATAATTACATACTTTTGAACTACAACCCAAAGAATAAAATAAATATTAGAAGTCCATACTGATGTAAATAACTAGGCAAATAAATAAATGGGGGTAAATAAACTATTCTTTACGTATGAACTCTAATTAATAGATGTAGAGGGAAGGAAGGAGATAGAAAATTACTTCTAGAGTACCACAACAGAAAATGCCATTATATAGCCTGGACAAACTGCCTATATCATCTTCCACATCTGAATCAGCTCATATTCCTATACTGTCTTGGTAAGTAATACGTAAGCCAAAATCATCCTTGATTCTTCCGTTTCCTCCTATTCTTTTCTCTTGTTGCTACTGCTTTATTTATGATCTCTTTTCTTTAGGTTGAACAACTGTGAGATAGTCTAATAGTTGAACTGAGGCGAAGAGATTATAGATCAAGTGTGAAGCTTATGGTCAGGGTTGGCAGAAACCCAAGGGTCAAAAGTTAAGAGAGTAGATGAAGTGATGACCTGTAGTATCTGAGCTTGACAAATATCATCATTGTTAGAATCACCATTAGTCATAACAGCTACCATTTATTGACTGGTTTCTCTGTATCAGACACTGCTAAAGGTTTTATGTGCATTATCTCAAATCATACTCATAGCAATTCCATAAAGCTAGTACTGTTATTATGCCATTTTATAGACAAAAAACTGAGGTCTAGAGAGTTTAAGTAACTTACACAAGTTCAGGGAACTAGCAGAGGATGGAGACACACTTTGAACTTACTTGAAACCAGCAGGGCACTGTGAATAGGATAAAATGTAGGAACAAAGATTAAGAGCTGGAAAGCACATAAGATAAAACTAAGAAAGTGAGAGGACATAATTATAAGAGATTGGTTATGATCAGAGAATAGAATGCTTGGGTTTACTATTTTACCCCTCAAGTAGTTCTAGGTGACAAATTTCAAGGTTCATTATGGAAGCAATGAGTCCGTATGGTGCTCATGTATACATAATATACAGCACAATCTTGAACAATAGAAGATGCAAGCTGATGGATAAATGACTCTCCCTTGCATCCTCTACAGAAAGTTCTGGGAGACATTTCATAGGGCTCCCTGTGCATCAGTCACCTGTGCTGGTGACAAACTCAGTAATGTACCTGTGTATTGGCTCTTCCTTCTCCCATGTTCATTCCCCTGCCCTCCACTCCCTGAGGTTCTTTCCTAAATAAAAAACCTCCACTCAAGGCTCTCCTTTGCTCTGGAAGAACCCAGGCCAAAACAATAAGTGCTCCTGGAAGACAAACCCTCAGGATCAATCCTCCTTGCTGGAAACGAGAAGCCTCTTTCAAGATATATCCTTGTCTCTTTTCATTGCTTCCAGGACTATAATCAAGTTTAGGTCTTTTGTTAGCCAGAGTTCTCCAAAGAATCCAATTGAGTGTGTGTGTGTGTGTGTGTGTGTGTGTGTGTGTACACGCGCATGCGCGTGCGCCTGTGTGAAGAGAGAGCAAGACAGATTTATTTTAAGGAACTAGCTCATGCAATTCTGGGGGTGGGGAGCATGACAAGTTTGAATTCCATACAACAGACCAGCAGCCTGGAAATTAAGGTAAGAGTTGATGTCTTGAATCCAATTCCAGAGATCAGTAGTCTAGAAACTTAGGCAGGGTTTTTAGCTTGGTCTTGAGGAGAATTCTACCTCAGAAAAACTCTGTCTTTGCTCATAAGGCCTTCAACTGATTGGATGAGGTCCACCCATATTATGGAGGGTTATCTGTAGTACTTAAAGTCTACTGACTCATCACATCTAAAGAAAATGCCTTCATAGCAACATCTAGACTGGTGTTTGACCAAACAACTGACACCATAGCCTAGCCAAGCTGACACATAAGATTAAGCATCACAGATATCAACATAGCCTATGTAGACATAAAATCTCTGCTCTGGAGAAAAATAGCTTATACACCAAAGGAATTGAAAGTGCTGGTCCATTTGGACTGGCGTGAACTATGGGATCACACATGGAAGTTAGTGTTGGACTACAGAAGGCAGAACATAAAACTGGATAAGGGAGAATTTTTGATATGAGAGTATTCTAGGACTAAGGATGTAATGTCCAGGAAGCACCCTTGAAGTTGATCCTAACATGCTGCTGAGAATGTTCCTTGAATTTGGACATGGAAATGGTCTACAGTAAATGAAGTGGAGATTCTGAATGTTGGGGGCCACAAGGTTTGCAAAGTGGGAGCATTTTAATGAATTTATTATGTGAGATGATAGAACCCATCACCTGATTATGTTTCTTGAGGGGGCCTCGGAGGTACTATTTAAACTAAGGAAATGAGGAATGCACTGGTGCAGGGACACTGGCACTTTGAGGAAACTGACAGTGATCACCCTCTATAGGCTGGAGTCTATAGTAAACAATGATGCCACAACTTCCAATTGGGGATAATGAGATTCCAGGATGGCAGAAGCCAGATGTAAGTTTAACATAGTTATTATAATGAGTAGCAAGGCTGGAGTGGCAATTAAGGTGCCTAGACCCAGTAATATCTGTGGTGATGGATAAGAGTTTATGGCGTTTTAGGAGTTGAAATATAGGGTCACCCATCACGGTACTGCTTTATCAAAAGGTGATGAGAAAAAGGCTGCTAGCCATCATAAACGAAGACTTCTGATTCTTCATCCACTTTCCAGATGTAAGTGAGCTTACAGATGCAGAATCCATTGGTTGAAGGATAAACTGGCTCTCCTTGAGGAAGGGCCCTGTAATGTAACTGCTTTTCCCTCCTGTTCTGGACATTATAAATTATACCAACACATAAGACCTTGGTCTCACTTGTGAGGGCATGAAAAAAAATCATTAGATTATAGATATTATATATTTGGGATTGGGTCCAAGAAGGCCCAGAAACACAAGTAAATTTTATGACCAGATAGCCCAGGTTCTTGTGGCTCCTATTTTTTTTTTAATTCATGTCTTTACCTTAACAGGGGTCAGTTGTGATCGACTGGTGAAGTATGGAAACACAGAACAGAAACTAAACCTATTCTTGGCTCTCAAATGGGTCAGCACAGTATCTTAAGGTTAATTATAAGTGGACTGGTCCCCTATTACAGCCCCACTCAGAGGTAGGCCTGGTGGTGAAGGGAAATTCTCCCAATGGATAAAGCCAAGAGCAGTATACCCGTTTTTTCATGTTGTATGAAGGAAGAAGTGGCCTGAATTATAGTGACTCATAACTCGTGGACAGTGATGAATGGCCAGGCTGATTGGTCGTAGTCCTCAAAGAAATAAGATTAAAAGATTGGGGAAATTTGGGATGAAGGGTAGTGGGGATGGTGACAGCACTGGTAGAAATAAACAGTGATACTTACTTAGATCCATCTGTTAATATTAGTTCCAGTAGCAGTCTATTTGTAATAAATGCCCAACCTTCTAGCTTTCTTCCCTCTTTCCTTATTACCTATAAGATTTCCCTGTTTGGGAGCCAGTGTTGTTTATTCAGATTTGGGAAATCGAAGAGGACATCATTTCTGTGGGGTTGTGTTGAGTTCAGTAATGGGTTTTCTGATCTAACAAATACCCCTTGGATCCTCCCTGGCCTCTGCTACAGAACACAGTATTTTCCAAACACAAAATTCTCCAAAGTCTCTAAATACTTGCATGGATAGTTAGTGTCTTTAAAATATTTGATACTCACAAGCTATGACTCTTACTTTATTATCTTTTATTTATCAGTAAAAGTTTGCAATTTTCTTCATACAGATTATACCCATATCTTATTCAAGTCCTTCCTCGCTGTATTATATGATATGATTTAATATGAGATGAAATTGTTGTAGCTGCTAATAAGCAACTTTTGTTTGTCTTTTGTTTGTTTTCTTTTGTCTTTTCTTCGGTTTTCAAACATGTTTAAATTCTAGTTAAGTTTTTTCTTTTTCCAAAAATCTACTGCATATGTTTACCTGGGCTGTGTTGTGAGTAAGGGTCGCTGGGAAAGGAGAACAAAAGATGAAATCTGGTCATAGCCCACTCGCAATCAGCTGTGTGCCCTGGCATGAAGCCGTGTCTGCTAGAAAAAAGGGCTTCTTTTTCTATTTCTTAGAAAGTTACCTCCTAGACCCCATGTCGTGTGTGTGTGTGTGTGTGTGTGTGTGTGTGTGTGTGAGAGAGAGAGAGGTTGTTTTGTTTTAATTTTTTTTTTACTGTTTATTTTTAAGAGAGATAGAGCATGAGTGGGGAGGACAAAGAGAGAGGGAGACACAGAATCCAAAGCAGGCTCCAGGCTCTGAGCTGTCAGCACAGAGCCCGATGTGGGGCTTGAACTCATGAATCTTGAGATATGACCTGAGCCGAAGTCGAACGCATAACCTACTGAGCCACCCAGGTGCCCGAAAATGTTTTAATCTGGTCATCTCTTATATTTTAAAATATGTTCATTTTTACATATTTTTTTGCCTTTTACTTCATAAACAATATTTTTAATTATTCTTTTCCACTCAGCCCTAGCACACCTGCTCTAAACCAAGGTCCACTGGGGCAGAAGTACTAGTTGGTGCTGCTTAGTTTCTAGGCATCAATACTTTGACTTGTCAAGGCCTTGTGTATATAGGTAATAATACCTTAAGGGTTACATTCAAAACCTTATAAAGAAGACAAAAGAATTTATAAGAATGACTAACAAAACCTATATTCTGTAATCGGAATAGCCAGCTTACCATATATATTTCTATATAATAAATGATAAGGATGTGTTTCATAAAGGTTCCTGGGAAGTCCCAATGAACAACCCTCTAGTAGTCATATACTAATTTCAAGCCCAGTAATATGCTGATTAAAATGATATGTGCAAACAGCAAAAATTTTTCTCTACTCTCTTCCAATCCTTTCCAACTTTCTATCTTTTCCTGTTTTATCACACTTGTTAGCATAATGCTAAGTAATAGTGAGTAAAAACCATTTTTCTTTCCTTCCTGAATTAATTGGAAGAGCCTCTTTTCACCTTTAGGTATTTTCTACTCTATGTCTCCATGCTTTAAATGCAGCTGGCCTACAAGCACATCAAGCCACGGGGAATAGCAAAAAAGCCGTGAGCGAAGGCTCTGTCTTGGGCACCCCCCAGACTGTTGCCTTAGCTGTTGACTCTCTTCATCAGCTCTCAGCGCCCAGCCGAGGTCCTCCTGTTTACACCTATTATTTAGGTTTCCACTCTCAGGTCATCCAATTTGAACTTTTGACTGCGTTGCTCTCAGGCAGAACCCAGCTATCATCCTTTCATCTCTGAAGTCAACCAAGGCATTACCGTGTGGTGGTTTAGAGTGCTCTGCTCTGCTTTGCTGTAGATCTGGTGGCATTTTTCACATCTTGACTCTGCCAGTGACCAGCTGCATGATCTTGGATAGGTAAATTACCCTGTTGCTGCTTCAGTTTTCTTGCGTGCATAAAAGGCACAGTAGTCCCTACCTGATAGAGGTTCTTGTGAGGCCTCAAGGATAATATGGGTAGAGTGCATAATTAGTGCATGGCAGGTAGTATATGCTCACTATACAATAATATTTACTAGATTGGGAAGGAAGAAAGTGGCCCTGCCCTCTTCCGAGTCAGGACAACCCTGTAACCACTTTTCTATACCCCTGTCTGTTTTGCGCCAGCCTGTCATTCTCTTTCCTGTGATCACCACGTGGACTTCCCTGACCACTCCTTGAATGTCCAACCAGCCACATCTTCCTTTATTACCCCAGCATTTAATGCCCAGAACACAGTCCCCATGGGAATGCATAAACATACCAGGGTTCGCTGGGGGTTTATAGAGATGACCGAGTGGGTAAGAGAAACTAGGAAGCAAAAACAACGAAACAAAACAAAACCTTACAATATTAGAAACACCTCCTCTTAAAATCCTGCTATAATCTACCCAACCACATGACAGGAATTTCTTAGTAGCCTCTGTTACTCAGGCTCTGGCCCGTGCTACAACATTTGAATTCCCTCTCTTCTCTCATTCTTTCCTCTCCTATCCTCTGCTCTGCTTTCTTCTCTCTTCTCCTCTAGATTCATCTTTATTTCTAATGTTGCATGATTTATCCATTTCTTTGTTTCCTTATCTCCTTCCAGTCTTTGCTTCAAGTACTCAGCTTTTATCACCAACAGTGTCACAGTATTTCCCTAAATAATGACATTTCTCTCTTCAAGCAAAGTTCTGGTGCCAGATGCTAAGATAACCTCATCACAACTGTCAAACACCTGTTGGGACCGTGATCAGGCAATGAGACAGTTAGGAGCTTGTTGGTTTGGCTGGAAGAGCTTTGTTAATGTTAAGACAATGTGCTGCTCTTTCTAGATTAAAGAAAACAGTAATGATAGTAATGTTATTTGGAATAACTGCCAAATTGTCAAATGGCTTTTTGAGTGTCTCCTAAAATGTGTGCATTACTGATGCACACATTGATAGAAGAGCTTCAGCTTCATTCACAAAAATCCCATTTCTTATTTTCAGAGTTCTCTTCTGCTTTCTTTACATTGGTTATCTTGCCTATTTATGTATTTATTTAGGTTTATATGGAGAAGCCAATGGTTCCTGAAGACTAGTGAAAATAATACTCTTGTTTCCTTTAAACCCAAGACTCAAAACCTTACTCAAGTTTTATAACATTTATATAGCTTTAATATTTTCCTCTTGCTGTTTTAAGTGTTTTATATCAGTTTATTTAGTCCTCACAATAATCCTATGACATAGATACTATTATTATCCCCCTTTAAAGGATAGCACACCCAAGGCATTAAGTGACTGTTTGAAAGCACACAGTGAGAACATCATAGAGATGAAATTTGAATCCAGGTAGCCTGGCTTTAACCACCGCACTAAATTTCTTCTCTAACAAATAGAGGAGCAGTTAATGAGAAATAGATTTCAAAAGTATACTATTATGGTGAAAACATCCCCTTTGAAAGGAATCACTGTCAGCTCATATCAGTAATCATCCTAGAAAGAATCAGAGAAATAGAGTCTAGTCTGAAGGGTGTACGGGGTGGAGAGTGGATTTGGGGGGTGGGGGGAATCGATAAGAACCGAAGCCAAATGGCAGAAGATACAATTTTATAATTTTGGTTGCATCCGTGCCATGCTACCTCCTTGGACCAGGCTATAGGAAACATTCTACTTCTACCTTTACCACACCTGCCATAAATTTCCCGCCCTTGTTCTAGTCCCCAATAATCTGGATAAGGGTTCTCAGAGTGGTGTCTGGATTACAAGCGTTTGGAAAGAGACACTTAAGTGCTTCGATCTCATTCCAGACTAGATGCATTTGTCCTGGGATGGGGGAGAGAGACGATCAAGGAAGCTGCATGTTTAGCAAGAACAGTAGGTAGAACTTGTGCACACTGAAGTTGGCAAACTGCTGCTTTACACTGCTGCACGTGCACCTTTGGTGTTGGCCTGTGGTACTGAAATAACTGCAAAGCGACTCTGTACCTCGATTCTACAGTCCTGAGGACCAGACACCAACATAAATAATGAGCCTGTTTACTTTGGAGCTCAATTTTCCCTTTGATGTGGCAAACAGATTGCAAAATGCAAAAATCTCTTTTCCTGTGAAAGAGGGCCAAGGTTAAACTTCAAAAAGATTAGTATAACTAACCTAACACTAATAAATCTATAAGAAGACTTTACAACATTAAGAAAATAATCCATTCGTCTACTCTTACAATAGCTTCTGCTAGTATTTCTAGGTGCCCTGAAGTATCTCACTTCATTTATTTGAGAAATGTTTGTGTAAGCATCTCACTGTACATCCTTGCCATCAAATATTTTGTTTTTGAAGTAGGCTTTGTGGCTTAAAATATATTTCCAAAGGCCAAGGTCTACAAAATGTTCATAAGTATAAATATCTGTTGTTAAGGTAATATAATTCTACAACTTATAAGAACTACCAGAACACTTCAGATCATCCGAAATATATTTGAGCCAAAAAGCTGATGTCCTAAATCTGTAAATTGATGAGAATTAAGAAAAAGAGACAAACTGAGTAGTCAAATCATTTCTTCACATTGAATTTTATATCTTTAAATTGCATGATAATTTATTTACTAGAATAGAGTCAATGTCAATCGCCTTGTTCTTTAACATAAAGTGGCAATTAGCATTCCTTTTAAGATGTGCATGTTTTAAGATAGTAAAGTAAAACTGGACAGGATTTTATTAATTTGACTTTATCCAATCTTGAATCATTTTGGATAATGCTGACAAATTTAGTTTCTTCTGTTTGGTGGTTGGCTCTTCCAAGGCATATAATTGAACAAGTTTCTACCTGTAGTGCTTATCCCAACTCAAAATATGACTCAGTCTATCTGTGCATGTAGAACAAGTTTAAGTTTCTTGTTAAGTAATGATCACACAGAGCATTTCTCACTATGTAATGACTATACATTTGATGTTCCAATATAATGGAAATCATTAAAAGATGGTACCAAATGGATGCCTGAAGTTCATCTCTTCATATGTTCATGTTGACAGAGTGTCATTTACAACCCCAAGGACACAATCCCACAGTCTGTTTATTATTATGTCTTATATTATCAAATCATCTTTTATCAGAGATCTCAAAGGGATTCTACACCACTAATTTCACCTTTTCCCGTGATATGTAGGGATAGCATTCCACAGTACTGAGCAAAGAGTTGAAGAACAGCTCCAACCTGTTGGACCCTTGAGAAACTGAATGGATGGGAGGCTACGAGTGGGCCCATTTCCTATCAGTAGCAGGCACAATGCCATGCAAGATGGTGCTCAGACTCAACTTCTGTTCTAGGAGAGTTAGAGAAGTCCTCTTTTGTTTAGAGCTTTTTGTTTTGTTTTGTTTTTGTTTTTAATTTTTTTTGATGTTTATTCATTTTTGAGAGACAGAGAGAGACAGAGCATGAACAGGGGAGGGGCAGAGAGAGAGGGAGACACAGAATCTGAAACAGGCTCCAGGCTCCGAGCTGTCAGCACAGAGCCCGATGCGGGGCTCGAACCCATGAACTACGAGATCACGACCTGAGCCAAAGTCAGACGCTCAGCCGACTGAGCCACCCAGGCGCCCCTGTTTAGAGTTTTGACAGGAACACTGAAAATATAACCCTTATAAAAGTGAGAAAATTTTTTGAGTGGATATTAATATAAGAAGATACTTTCTCATACAGTGCACAGAGACAGGGGCCAAAAGATCCCATTACGATTATCAAGTCTCTAAGTTAAGCTCCAGTACTCCTAGCCAGGACATCCTGGTGGCTTAGGAGCAGCCTTAAGTTATAGTGACCAAAGGTCAAAGTTTGCCCAGACACCCCCAGTTTTATACTTTTGGTTGGGACATAATTATAGCGTTGATTTCTGTCAATCTCAAAAGTATTCTAGATTGGGTGAGAATATATACGATCACTAAGATCACTTTAGATGCATTGTTCTATACTTAAAGACGTCTCCTGAAAAGAAAGAAATAGAAAGCCACAGCGTGTAAAGAGAGAATGCTCAGCTCTGCTCATTCTCCCTAGGCCTCAATTCCTCATAAGGCATTTGGAAAACGATTACCCACTTCACAGCATTGTTCCGAGGACTAAATGTGGTAATAAAATGAAGTACCATCCCCCTGCACCCCACATCCTTGAAGGGCCTAGAACAGGGTAAATTCTCAAGAAGTTCAACTCTCAGTCCATTCACTTCCTGTTTTCCCTTATGACACCAAAAGAGAAGTCCAAGGTGGATTCTATTGTTCAAAGAAAGGTGGGAAAGTTAGAGCATCTTCTTCACCTTATAGAGTCCTCAGGGGAAGGTGATTCCAGAACCCTCAAGGTCCTTAACACTCCTTTTTTGGTGGAATGTAAGATGAGAACACAGAAGTTCAGTTCCCCCATGACACAGGGTCAGATTGTATGACCAGCCAGGAGATGGTAGGGACCCAGCTATCACATGGGGTCAAAACTTTGAGTTCAGATTAAACTCAGGTAAGCATAAGAAAGAATTCTAATTAAACTAAGATGGGATGAGTATTCCCCACAAGGTACAGAATTTCTTGCCACTAAGGAAGACGACTATGGGTGGGTTAATCATTTGATTGGCATATTATGCAGAAGGTTTCCACCTCAGAGGGGGTTAGCTCAGTACTGGGAACACCTTCTTCCCTGTTTCTGTCTGTACATGTTACTCATATTGGTAGCGTACACTTCCTATATTTTCCAAGAAATATATAATTTTTCCGTGTTGCTTTTTGTTGTTGTTAAGGATATTAATTCAAAGGGACCGCGATCTCCACTCATTTTGCCTTTTCCACAGTTCCGGTCTCAAAAGCTGAGCACTAAACAAGTCAACAAGTACTAGTCAACTAGTACTCACCAACTTGAAACGCAGACACATTTCCGCAGAGACCTCCCCACCCTCGCCGTAGATACAGATGGACACTGTAGTCAGCATCCCCTGTGACCATACAACATCTTTTTCACGTCTTCACAGGAGCAAGAAACACGGCATTCAGCCAACTGTAGAAGTGCACAGGCCCTTTGATTATGACTCAAACGTTTGACCGTGGAGAATGAAATTACAAAAGGCTGTGTCAACAAGCTAGTGATGAATAAAAACAAAATACACTCAAACAGTATGGTAAATACTACAAGCGTAGCCTGAAAATGAATAAAAAACACAAATACATTAAAAATAATTATACTTGGTGCTAAGATCAGAAGACACCTTGAGATTGTTCATTGTTTGAAAGTTTGAAAATGTTTACTATGTTAGGTCAAATATAAACCGCAGCTAAAATTATAGATAAAATGAGAGGAAAGTGACAGATTCTGGTAAAAACATCGAAATCACCTAGCTTTTGTTAAAATAATATGATTAACCAGTAGAAAAAAATCTACTGAAATTGGAGGAAAACATATCTAACAAACTGTCAGAACTTACAAATATATGAACAATAAATTTAACTTAATTGGGCAGCTTTTTCCAAAATCACTGGTATTTTAAATTTAAAATACATTATTAAATTTAGTGTATAAGAAATTGAGCTGTGTAAATATTTGCATTTATGCAAAACAATAAACCTAAAATATATTTAATAATAATTATGGAAGTCTAAGTAATATCTATTGTCCCTCTCTTGGTTTAATCCTACATTTTCTAAGAGGCTGTTGTTTTAGCTTTCTATTTTACAGAGACCGGCCAGCAATGAAAGTTTATATGACAACAGCCAGCAATAAAGCTGCCTCTGCCATTCCATCTCTGCAACAAGTGCAGCAAATGAGAAAGTCAAATAACGTCTACTTTCCCTAAAAGGTATATGAAATTTAAGAACGTCTTGAATTTTTATTGAAATAAAACTCTTGGTTGCAAGTTCTAGAAACCCAGCTCAAACTGGGTTTTGAGGACAAAAAGAAAAGCTTATTGACTTACAAAAACAAAGAATTGCAGGTTGGGAGGAGAGGTAGGAGGCTCAAGGGACTGTAAGACAGGGACTCCAGCACTGCCAGGACTCTTTCTATTTTGTCCTGTGTTTTGTCTCTCCATTCTCCTTCTCTCTTTTCTATAGGAGATTGTCTCGTGCCTTCACTAGCAGAAATGAGAGGATCTTTTCCTTGTGACTGCTGCTTGAATTAACCCCAAGAAGACCTTGTGCAGTTATTCTTGAGTCATGTGTCCAGTTGTGTGGTCAGGTTCGAGGGATACTATGATTGACATTTCCCTCTGAAAATGTGAGCACAAAAGGAAAGGGAGATTGGTTCCCAGAGGAACAGAGTGCTGCTTCCAGGAGAACAGAGGAGTGCTAAGGACAGAATGCTATAGTTGTCCTCCATAACCAATAACTGCCCTAATGGGGGCCAAGATGTCTGGCTCTGGCTTATTTGGAATATCAAAATACGACACCATTAGAAATATCTTTCTTGGTCCTTTAATTATATAACTTGTTGAAGTGACGAGCAGGGATACAACTAGGAAGAGACTGAAAGAAAAACCTGTAATATTGGGGTTTATAAAATCCTATGTGAAATATACACTCTACACATTAAATTTGGCCTGTGATTTTTGCCTGATAGCCATAATGCCATTTGATCAACAATATGGTCTATGATGCTGTGGCTTCTGGATTGGTTTCTTTTAATGTTATTCTTGGATATCAATCAACTACAGACATCTTTATACAACTACTACTAATAATAATAAAAAAAAAAGGTAGCCTTCTTTAATTCTTATTGGGTATTTATTCAAGGTTTAGTCAAGATGGGTGAGCTGTCATTTTTTTCCAGTTTATTCATTTATTTTGAGAGAGAGAGTACACATGTGCAAGGCGGAACAGAGAGAGAGAGAGAGAGAGAGAGAGAGAGAGAGAGAGAGAATCCCAAGCAGTTTCCATGCTGTCAGCACAGAGCCTGTCGTGGGGCTCAATCCCATGAACTGTGAGACCATGACCTGAGCCAAAACCAAGAGTTGGACACTTAACCGACTGAGCCACCCAGGTGCCCCAAAAACTCTCATTTCTAAGTCTTCCAAAATTTATTTTGATCATGGAGTCAGTTGTTCCTACATAAAAATTAAATGTTCAGGCCTTTTAATGAAACTCAGAGGTTCTCTTACATATGCCATTAATGAAAGAGTGACAACAAAGATCTTGGAAAGAAACAGCTTGAAATTGAAATTATTGGGTTTTTCTAAGTTAAACTTTTACTATTGCATTCCTTAAATAGCTAGATACTTTCTTACTTTAGCTGGATATTATTGCTTACTTTCTGTTGAACCATTTTGGAAAGCAAACATGTGCCTACTTAACATCCACTATTGCTTAAACACTGATCCATACTTCGGATTTTAAAAACACCTATAGGGGCTTTTTAAATATATTAATGCCTGGATCCAACCTTACCAGATTCTGAGCCAGTAGATCTGCATTGGGTCCCTTAAGTGTTTTATTTTGTTGGTCTCTATTTTTAATTTTCCAGGTGATTCAGAAGCACTGTCATTTTGAGAAACCATGAATTTAAACTCAAATGCCTAATCTTTCTGCAGATTTCATTAGCAATAATTTGTAAAGTGTATTCATTATATATAACTCATGAAATAACTCTGTTTTTAAAAATTAGAGTATCTCTAATACTTCTCTAAAGACTGCATTTTTCCCCTGGCAAAAATCCTATCCTATGTGACAGATAGGATTCTATGTGACCTATCTATGTGGTAGATAAGGCCTCCATTTTGCTCATCTATAAAATGAGGGTTTTAGATGACATGATTCTTAAAGTTCCTTTAAGCCATAAATTTATTTTTTTAACCTATGTAATCCTACAGAATTAGATGTAAAAAAATAAAAGAAATGTGAGTAGAAATACTTATTAAAATTTTCCTCAAAAATATATGGGTTAAATAAAATGCTAGAAAAATGTAGAGCAAATAAAAAATCCATAAATAAATGAGATTAGTTCTTGAATTAAAAAAAAAATCCATACTCATCATAGCTAAATCTATCTACAAGGCCAGCATCAGAATCATATAGTGATTTAACATGCCTTGGTCAGGATTTTCATATAATTTCCTTGCTGATCCAGTGACATGTCTAGAAAGTAGTTGTCAGTATGCTGAGCTTTGGCAAAGAACAGTTTCCAACGTGGGTGGGGTGAGCTTTTTTTTTTTTTTTTTAGTGAGATGTCACGCCTATCTGATTAGGACGCTGTGAGTCACTGTGTGCTTGGCATATTCTCAACTGAAACATACCTTTGCTTTTCTTTGCTTTGGTTTCTCCCTCACTTATCATCATGGAAAAAGAAAAAAGTCACAAACTATAAATTAAGATACTCTCGAAAGAAACATTTCTGGAAGCACATCTAACTTCTCAGAACCTTGTATTGGTTGGACTGTCTTCAACCTAAAAATATCTGTGATAAAAGACGCTAAGTTTTTGCATTGCTGTCTTATGGTCTTAAATTATACCGTGAGTATATTTACCTTTTGTTCCATTGGTGAATGGTTTTAAATGAAATATTAGGTAGTGATTGCTATTTCAGGTCGTGAATTACAAATCATTTCTTAAACTTTTAAGATTATTTTTGTCTTTACCCTGTCTTGTACCCTTAATAACTCACAGCAATACCATACCGCCATTTTTATCCTAATTAATGTTATTATACAGATGTCAACCCCACAATGGAGAAGAAAAATGAGAAATAGCCAGATGTTTTATTTAGGGTAAATTAGCTTTACCCAAGTAAATTCTGCAAGACGTTGGTTATGTTGTCTCTACTTTTCATTTTCATGTGAATCAGAGTCAAAGTCATTTCTTTTGAGGCATTCAACAAGAATCACTTTCCCCATGGCAAATTTAACTTTGGACTTTGGCAATAAATTGCCTTCAATAAGATAATCACATTAAGAATGTTCTCTCCTACCCATTGATCCTACTGTGCATGTCTAAGATTTCCTCTCATGACATCAGAGCAAGTCTGATATCACCATCTCCTCTTTTCATCTCTTGGATCTTGATTCTTCAGGTCCAAATGTCTCCCTGCTCTGAACAGCTCAGAAATCTAATACTGACTTTTAGATTTATACAAGCAGATAAAACCTGATTTTCTTCCAAGACTCCAGCTGACTTCTGGTGTTCCTTTCATCAATGATTAACTTCATTATGAGGCTTAAGAAGTGGTGACAAACCCAGGGTTGCCTTGTCGGCGAAATAGGCCATATCTCTCACCTAGCAAAAACTACTTTGCTGGCACATCCAAATCCATTTTGAGATATGAAGCTAGTAGCCTGGTCAGAATAAAAATGCACATTTACTAAATGTCCCTCACATTGTAAAAATCTTTCCAGAAGCATTAACTTTTAGACTATGTGAAAGCTAAAAATATCTAACACATGTATAGGTGTGCATGTGTCACAGTTTGAAAATAAAATGCAAGCTTTGGGTATGTGAGTAATATTAGTGTGGAGAAACACAGGTTATATTTCTATAACCTGCCAATGTCCGTTTTCTGAAGAGTAAAGCAGCAATCACTTCTACCTCCAGGTCTCTCCAGGTGTCCTATTCATGGTGCTTTCTGTGCAGCCATCTGTGTAAAATTCTCCACCCTTGCACTCAATCCACAGCCCCTCCCTGTTGAGGCTTGCCCCATTAGTTTTCTGAGGTCAGATTAAATCCAGGCGAAAGTTCTGATTGCTAGCTGAGATAATCTGGAGTAACTGGATTGCATTTTGCAACCTCTCAGCTGGGCGGTGGTGGTGGTGGTGGCTTAATAGTTATAATTGAGGGATCCCATAATGCCTTCCTAGAGACTGGTATCCATATCAAAAGCCCTCCTGTTTACCTGGACACTATTAGATTTGCCTTGAAAGTTTAAACTCCGCAAACTTCAGGAAGTCTCTTATCATGAGACTTGGACAGCTGTTTACAGTAGTTTTCATCCGTAGTTTAGCAGAGAAAATTTTCTTCATTGCCTCCTGAGGAAACAAATCCCATGTGAGAATGCTTGATATTAAAACAGAAAATACACAGCAAGCAAAGCTCATATGGAAGCCATCTGAAGAAATTTCTGGGCCTTTATGTTGTGAGTTCTCTGTGTGCTAGAAGTCTGTGTCCTATTAAAGGGGTATACATATATAAACTTATCTTTTTATGAAAAATGAAACGTAAAAAGAACACTAGGCCTTTGTATCATTTTTATTTCCATGAGTCTTTCGTTGTTGTAGTCCTCATTTTAAATTCATAGAGTTGTCCTAGTTTAGGAACATGTGAGCTGCCCTCATTCAGATAGTTGTTATGAAATATGTTGAAAACTTGAGTGAAGCTTTGGGAGGGTAGGAAATAGCAGTGGCTAGACTTTCCCCAGGTGGAAAAGTGAGGCAAAGGGACCAGGAGTCAATATTTAGTCTGTTACTAGCATCAAATATAAACCGTTTTAGAATCTGAGGATGGGGTGTGTAGAAAGGCTTGGTGTAATTTAATTTATAAATGGATAGCAAATTCATCCAGCCCTCCTTATACCTTATTTGTGGTGAAATTAGGCATTGAACTCCAGAAGTTTACTTCCCTGAAAAATGAAACTAGATTACGGTAATTTAAAATCTCCAACTTTGTATTTGTAGAACAAACTTAATTTTGCAGATGTTATGGGAAGGAGGAGAAGTATTTCTATCTGTGCTTATCTGCCTTCAGGTCAACTATAAAATAAGATTTCTTTGAGTGGGTCTAACTAAACTATAATGAGATTCTATAAAAAATTCAATTGAGAGGAATGGAAAGAGTCCTCTATCATTTACTTTTACATTTCCCAATAAGCAGCATCTCATAGTAAGAGTTTCTTGAGAAGTATGCAAAATCTGAGAAGTAAAATGAGCCATAGGAATTACTATGATTAGGCCTCAAGTTAATAGCTTTGGCTTGTGGTCACAGAATTAAGATCGTCAAAGCACAAATAGTTAAAAGAAAAAAGTAGCTCAAATAAGATAAGCCAACATTTATTTTTGTTTGATTCCATTAGAAAACAGGAATTGAAGATAAAAGGCACACAAGAAGATACTATAAGTAGAATATCGCAGTCTTAAATAGTATATTAATCTTCTTATCCCTCACATGAAAATTCTTCTAAATTGTAAAAATGGCAAATGTATTTATATGTATTTTTCAGCTTCTAATCGGTCAGTAACCAATCAATGGTTCTGAATCAAGAGCTCATAGTTTCCGTTTCATGCTATGTAATTCAGTAAGTAAACTGCATATATAAATCTTATTCTTTCTTTAGTAAAATATTATTTGAGTGCAATTGCAATAAATTATTAATAATGGATAAATATAACAAGTAATTAAGCTTTGTATTAAAGATACCTGGTTTCGAGGTGCATTTACTCTGTGCTCAATACTGGATTTAACAATTTTCACACATTATGAGGTTTAATCCCCAGAAGAACCCAATGAGTTAGTGAATGCCTATTTAATAGTGAGGAAACAGGGCACCTAGGTGGCTCAGTTGGTTGAGCGTCCTACTTCGGCTCAGGTCATGATCTCACGGTTCGTGGGTTCAAGCCCAGCATTGGGCTCTGTGCTGACAGCTCGGAGCCTGGAGCCTGCTTCTGATTCTGTGACTCCCTCTCTCTCTGCCCCTCCCTTGCTCGCGCTGTCTTTCTCTGTCTCTCAAAAATAAATAAATGTAAAAAAAATTTTTTAAATAATAATAATAGTGAGGAAACTGAAATGCAGAGAGCAGTTAACTTGCTCAGCTCACACAGTTAATAAAAGATGGAGCGAGAAGTCAGAAAGAGAATTTTGCTCCCAGAAATATACGATTTTGATAAATGGTCCCAGTAGCCAGCTCTCCTTTGGGACACACCTGTACTTATTTGAATAAAGCAGACGCAGTCTGTCATGTGGATTAGTAAGCTGGAGCTCAGGAATCTGGGCTCAGTCAACAGAAAAGGAATTGCCGTATCCTTGATGGGTTAGAAAGAGCATAAGTGTCTACATCAATCTGACTATTGGAAACTCATACTGTGATCTTAAGTAAGCTGCTTAACTGTTCTGTGTGTTCCTTTCTGTAAAATAAAAAATGAACACGGTACTCTACACAAGGTTGTCAAGAGGATAAATTAGATATGAAATCCCTCCAACATGGTCATTTTATCAATTCATGCTGATACCCCTCCTTCCATATATTCTTAAGGCCTCAGGTAGCTGATTTGTGAGATAGATATGATAGTTGCTTAACTGATGATGTAATATTTCAGCTACACTGACTTAAAAATGTACTTTTCGGGAGCGAAATTATCTACTTATAAGACAAATTATGAGTATTTGTGGGGAGGGGGAAGCATATTTTATAAACAGAAAAAGCACATCCCCCTGAGTGTACCTAGCTGGCATTTTGTCAATTTCTCAGTAGTATGTCTTACAATTATTTTTAAATGTAATCATCTATGGGCCAAACACAATGTTCATTTAATTTATACTTAGAAGATGCGGGGTGCCCCTGGCTGGCTCAGTCGGTGGAGGATGGAACTCTAGATCTCGGGGTTGTGAGTTCAAGCCCCATGTCGGGTGTAGAGATTTCTTAAAAAAGTAGAATCTTTAAATAAAAAAAAGAGGAGGAGCATATGCTTTTTATTTTTAAAGTAAAACAGTTCCTTGCACGTTCTACATTATATTGTTTTTAAAACAATAGGCCAAGGCTACCCAAGGCCTTTAATTCTAAAATGTTACTAACATAACTCTTAAACAGGAGCCAACTACTGTCATGTTTAAATTAATATTACTCATTTCCATAAATTGGAGCAAAATAATTATCATTCAAAAACAAGAAATGTAGAGATAATAATATGCATGTTTGTAGTATTATGACTGAATACAATTTGCTGGAAAGCTCTGCTTGTAAATTCCATTTCTTTTCTTCCTGACAAGCTGGCTTCACAAACTGTAGAAGTGTACTTCTTTGCGTACATTTATTCACTCAACAGATACTTAGTGGAGAACCTGCTCTGTCATGCGCCAGGCAGAGTTAAGTTGTATAGGTACAGTGATGACAGGAGAGCTGTGAGCTCTGCCCTTGGGGGACAGGGGTCTCATGGGGATGGCGTTTATTAACTAAACAGCACTACGATATGCATGAGGGAGGCCATGGCAGGGAAAAGGGAGTGGCCATTGGGAGCACACACTGGGGAACACAACCCAGACTTCATGGAGGAGGTTGGGAAGGCTAGCTGGGGAATGACTTTCGAGCTCCTCTCTGAAGGACAAGAATTACTAACTAAAGGGGAAGAGTGGAGGAAACACCATGTGTGAAGGTCTCCAGGAGACATTAAGAGACATACAAGAATCTGAGAGAAGCTTGATCTGGCCTGAGCATAGAGCCTGAGGTGGAGAGGTCCAAGAGATGAGGATAATAAGCTAAAGAAGAGTTAGATTTTGCAGAGTTTTTCTAACAATACTTAGAACTTTGGGCTTGCTTCTAAGGGCAATGGATTCCAACCAGTAGAGCAACACAATAGGGGTGAGGGAGATGTTTAGAAACCATTGGTGTCCATTTTGATGTCCAATTTCTTACACTAGATTATGCTTCCACATATGCAGAGGTCTTACAAAATTGCCTGGCACCTTCTATGTTGGGTCTCTTT
Organism: Panthera uncia; assembly: GCF_023721935.1. Lineage (NCBI taxonomy): Eukaryota > Metazoa > Chordata > Mammalia > Carnivora > Felidae > Panthera > Panthera uncia. Next base: position 40,812,107 of record NW_026057586.1, on the reverse strand, counting down.
GCTAGGATACATGGATTATGGCCAATGCAGCCATGTTATAGAGAAAAATGAAAAGCATATTTGTAGGCAACCATCTGCTTTGAAACCAGTTAATGACTGTGGCAAGAGAGGCTGCATCACCTTCAACCCATATTGCACTGTGAGATAAGGCACTTGGCTAAATAAATGCTGAATGCCAGCCTTGATTCCTACTTCATTGTGTCTTTATGTCATTTTTGGAAAAGGCATCGAACTTGGAAGTCAAAAGACTTGAACTTTAATGCTAGCTTTGCTACCTAGCAGTTTTATGATTCCTGCAAATAGCTTAACTGGTATAACCTCATTCCCTTCCTCTGTGAAACTGGAGTCTCATTCTTGCCTCGAGATGGCTTTAGAAGGGTATGCAAGATAACTATTAAAAAAAAAAGAAAAAAAAAGGCCTAGGGGCACCTGGGTGGCTCAGTCTTTTGAGTATCCAACTCTTGATTTCAGCTCAGGTCGTGATCCCAGGGTCATGGGATTGAGCCTTGTGTTGGGCTCCATGCTGAGCATGGAGCCTACTTAAGATTCTCTCTCTCTCTCTCTCTCTCTCTCTCTCTCTTGCTCTCTCTCTCTCCCTCTGCCCCTCTCACCCACTCATATGTGCTCTCTCTCTCTCTTTCTCTAAACGAACAAACAAGCAAACAAACAAAACCATAAAAAAAACCCCACCTAACATAAAACATAATAAGCAGTAACAGCTGTCATTTGTTGAGTACACACTATGTCTGGCTACATTATACCTTTTTTTAATCCCCATAACACCCCTTTGATAGATATTACTTTTCACTCTCTACACTTAAGGAAAATAAGGCCTAAAGAGGTTGGTTAAGCAACCTGCTGAAAGTCACACAGCTTGGTGGCAGTGATGGGATTTGAAGCCAGTTCTAGCATATACCAAAGCCATGCTCTTCATTCCAGTGACGCTCTCTTCTCTTCCTTCCTATTTGGTACATATCAACCACACAGTGCTATAGGTTGCAATTGAAAATACTGAATAAAAAATATTTTTATTCACAAAAGCCTAAATACATACTTATATATGTATCATGCATATAATTTCATGAGCAACACATTTTTGCAATATAATTAATTCAAGTAATAATTCTGCCCCACCCTGATATTATGCTTGTCCCATTCCTGATACCATCTTCTATGTTCCAGAGATGTGCAATCCTACTTGTGCTTGCTCAAGCGAAACAGACTCAACTGCTCCGTGCCTCTCACTCCCCAGTCGGCATGAAGACTTCCAGCTGCTTTGGTGAGTAATGGAGTGACTAAAGCCAACACAGAAAGGAAGCAATGCCTTTTTAATGGAGGTGCAACATAAAGGAAGACATTCAAGCCGGTCCAGCAAGTGCAAATGATTTACTGGGAGAGGCCCACTCCAGTAGGTCCAGCAATTTCCCATTTGTCCCTTCCCAATCCTGCCCCTCCCAGTCTCCACCCTCCTGCCCTTCCCCTGGCACCTCCCTCTTTTTATGGTGATTGCACCTCTTCAGCTAACAGCTCACACACCGCACCTTGTCTACGGTACTAGCTCTGGCCCCAGCAATCCTCTCTGTCTCAACCCTCAACCCCCCCCCCCCCCTCCAGCTTCTACCTTCATGAAGCCTCTCATTCATGTGCCTTTCCTGACTCCTCCACAGACAGCTCCCAGCTAGATGGCTCAACCTGTCTTCCTGCATTTCCCGTTTCCTTTTATGGATCCTTTCCAAATCACTTCAAATTGCAAACCAGATTGCCTGAGTAAACTTTCTGGGAAGTGTCTTCCCAAAGACAGATCATCTTATATGAATGGATTGCTAGACTCTTAATTAGTCAGGTCAGCTCCTCTTAATTAAGCAAGGCCTCATGTAAATGCCACATGATGTCCAGTCTAGTGTAGACAGATAATCACAAACTACTGGTTAACAATTAGGATGGCGCTTATTTCCTTACAGTAATTACAATAATAATAAGAATAATAAAGCCTATTTATCGGTCCCAAACTCACTGTGTGGTAGGTGCCTTTCATGTAGTTTCTCACTCAATACTCATAACATTCCTCTCCAGGTAGGTATTTTTGCCTCCGTATATACCTGTTCAAACTAAGGCAGAAAGAAATCAAGACTCTTGTTTGCTATCATATGGAACTAAGTACCAGAAAGATGCAAAGTCAGTCTCTTTAAACTACCTGCCTAGGCTTCCTGATGCTTCCAACGTCTGCTACGCCCTCCATCTGTTACTGGCCTTTCTATCCTATTTATCACAAAGACGGGAAACTTCAAAGTCATGGTGGCCCCTCCTTATTCACCATTCTCCTTAAACAAGTTTTTGCTAGAATCTTATCCATTTTATCTATGTAACAATTTTTCAGTCTGTCTCTTTGTTTCACTTTTCACTGCAACCACCGGGTTCAGGCTTTCATTACCTTTCTCCTAAACTAGGAGAACGCCCTTCTAATTGGTAATTCTCTCTCTCCCTCTCTCTCTCTTCCTGTCTTTCTCTCTCTCTCTCTCTCTCTTTCCAAATCCAGTATTCACACTGTCACATATTTTTCCTCCTTAAACAAAAAACCAGTATCTTTTCACTGCCACTTGAGTGAGAGAGACCTCTCACCTTAGCATTGAAAGAAACTCTCTACAAAATGATATCTGGTTTTATGTGTTGTCATAGTTATCTTAAGTGGTCATAGTATATCACAGGGGAGGTTTGGGAACAGAGATCAATCACACAAACAGATTTAAGATCAAAACTAAGATGTCTAACAAGATCTTGAGTCCATTAGAAGACACACTTGGCAGGAAACCAAGGCAAAGCTTCATGCAGAGAAGTGAGAAGTACTGTGAGCCAGAAATATTGTAGTGACAGAAAGAGTGTTCAGAAGAAATGGGTTCATTCAGGTGACAGTACAGATACAGGACCAGTCTAAATTAGTAACAAATAGGGGTAGTGCTGAAGGAAGTAGGGAAAAGAGAGTCAAAGACGGTTTGTCGTTGAGTCTAAGTGAATTAGAAGGTACCTGTAACACAAAGAGAAAACAGTAAAGAGAACTTTTGGTCTAGAAAGATAGAAATTCTGCTTTGGACACACAGCTCTAACGTAATTTATCCTTACTCTTGAGATGCCTACCAAAATGAACTAAAGCAAATATAAATTTGCCTTAATCATCCAAGAATCGTCTCAAGTTTAAAAAGTATGTGTTGATTCTAAATATTAGATACTAGGTGCTGTATTAAAAAGAGAACTATATTATGCTCCAATCAGTCAGCAACTCCCTTTTGGTAGTTATTTCTATGATTTCCTTTGGCTTCAAACAGTAGCTAAGGCCCCTGTCATTAACCTCCATATGTTGAGTTGAACACTTACATTAATATCTCTGGTGAACTTAGGTTAATGACTAAAATTATTTCAAGGCTATTGATCAGTGACAGTGAGGTAACTCTATGAGTGGTGAATCCTGGAATGAGCACCTGTTGAAAAATGGGTCCCATGGTGCTTAAAATTTCCATCATTTTACTTATCCTTTTGTGTGTATGTACAATTATTAAGATAACTGAGGAGGCATTTCAAAGGATTTTTAGAACTGTAAGTAAAGTGGATAATAATTATAAATAACCATCATTATTCCCTTGGAGAGCAAGGCAATAAAAATTGAATAGCTAAACCATGTAATTAATGCAGATTATTTAGCAGAAGATGTCTCTAGAACATACCTACATAAGGGTAGTATTCTTCCAACATACATCCAAGTACTTTAGCACACCTACGAGCATTTTTTAGTGAATGAACAATCTGATGCCTCATAACATGATGTGGAGTGACAACGGATATATGTGAGGAAGAAGATTAATCAAAATGTTAAGTAGTTAAGAAAAAACAATTATGTTTTTTTAAATTAGTAAATATTATAGTGCACATTATGTTGAAGCTGGCTGAGTCACAGACAAGAAGACAAGAGATAAGCTCATTTAAGTTCTAATTTAGTGTTCTCTATAAGGGAGAACTGTTTGAGAAAGTGCTATCTTGAGACTTCATCCTGGAATCATTCAGACTTTTAAAGGAGTAAGAATAAATCTGAATTGTGTTTATGTTTGAGAAACATCACTAGCCCTAAAAACAACTCCTAACTCTGAGTGCAGAAACACAAACACTTCACCTCTTTCTAGAAACTTAATTTTAAACTTACACACACTAAAATTTATTCTTTGTGGTGTTGAGTTCAAAGCATTCCGAAAAATATTTTGAGTCAGATATCCACCATCAAAATTGTCTTAGAGAATAGTTCCATTCTTAGAGAATTTGCTCATGTGGTCCCTACACAGTAAGGCCCTCCTCCCCCTTCCAACCCTTATCAACCACTGATAAATTCTCCAACTCTATAATTTTGCCTTTTCCAGAAGGTCATATAAATGGAATCCTATGGTATGTAACTTTTTGGGTTTGGCTCATTCACTTAGCAAGTACTTTCAAGATTCAATCATGTTTGTGTGTATCTAGTCTACTCCTCTTTATGGCTGAGTAGTATTGGATTGTATGTATGCATTATAGTTTGTTTATCCAATTACCCATTGAAAGACAGTTAAGTTTTGTCCAATTTTAGCAACTGAATAAAGCAATTATAAATATTTACATATAGGTTTTTGTGTGAACATACAGTGTTATTTCTCCTGGGTAATTACTCAGAGTGGAATTCCTGGATCATATGGTAAGTATATGCTTAACTTTACAAGAAACGGTCAAACTGGTTTCCAAAGTGGTTGTTCCATGTTGATCTTCACTAGCAATAAATAAGAAATATAATTGGATCTCTTTGTGCCTCATTTTGGGTAATGCCTATTGACTTAATGTCAATTAGCCTATTGACTACTTCCTCAGTGTATCAACTCTCCTAAGGAGCCTTCTAATGTAATTCTTCATCTCTGTTACTATCCTTTTCATTCTAACATTTCTATTTTATTCCATTTATAGTTTCCACCTCTGCTTTGACTATCTGTTCTCATATGTTGTCAATCTTTTCCTTTACAACCGTCAACATATTAATCACAGTTATTTTAAATTCCTTTTCTGATAGTTCTATCATCTCTGTCACATTTGAATTTTGTCATATTGATTGCTTTGCTCTTGGTAGTTTGCTATTTATTCTTGCTTCTTTGTATGCCTTGTACTTTTTTTGTTGAAAGTTGGATCTCTTGTGTAGGAATGGAAACTGAGGCAAACAGCTTCTTTGCTTGCATATGCTTTTCATTATACTAGATATTTACTTTGGGGAATTGAGACAGTCTAAGAAAGGGCTGAGTTGGGTCTGGGGATTTTTGTTGCTATGGTTAAAATCAGTATGCCACAGCATTAAAATTTTTCTAGAGATCACTTGCATTTAAGCACCTCGTCTTTGCAAAGAGATTTTTTTCTCAGCATTTGCTTTACCTTTAGCTTGAGGTCGTCTCTTTCTGTTGTGCCTCGGGGGTGGGGGAGTGGTTCTCTCTCCATATTCTTACAGCTCTCCCAACATTATTCCACAGTTACCCATTGTTCAATATTGTTAGCTTGGGGAAGGGAAGCAAGTGGGGGGAGTCTGTCATTCTGGCTAAGTGCCAGTCTTAAGCAAGCACTCTGTCCCTGGATCTTGAAAGTGTGGCCTTCTTGGTGCTCCTGAACCCACACACAAGCTGTAGTTCTGGGCTCCACAAATATTCTTGCCTTTTCCCCAAGACTACAGAGTTTTTTCTGTTCCCTCTACACAGCTAGAATGGTTCTCCCCAGTGCCAAAAGTGCCAGAAGTGTTTGCTGTTCCTCTGCCTGCAGTGTCAGACTCTTATTCTATAGGGGAGATAAGCAAGAGGGATCTGCACATGGCTTCATACCTGCCTACGGAGACTGCAGTTCCCCTCCCTGGGCCATTACGTTGCTTTCTCAAAATGCTCACCAATATTTTTTTGTGAGAACCAGGTGAGGTTCCCGGAGAAGCATCTGCAAGAGGGTGCAAACTTTCTTTATAACTATAGATCCCAGGGGCTCACCTGCTCACTCTCAGCTTCCATCAGTTGCTTAATTGAACTGAAAGTGAAGTTATTGGGGCGCTTGTGTGGCTCATTCAGTTAAGCATCTGACTCTTGATTTAGGCTCAGGTCAGGATCTCACAGTTTGTGAGTTTGAGCCCCATGTTGGGCTCTGTGCTTGGGATTCTCTCTCTCCCAATCTCTCTGCTGCTCCCCAACTTTCTCTCTCTTTCTCTCAAAATAAATAAATAAAAATAAGTTATGAATCCATAGTTGACTTTTTGCGTGACTATTATAAAGGTGAGTGAGAGTGATGCTTTCTTACTGTTGACATCCCATTAGAAAACTTGAAGTTTTCATATCTTTTATGATTCATCACAAGCATTTAAGATTATAGGGATTACTTTCCAATATATTAGCCTTAAACAACATATTGGCCTAAAACATCTGCTTTATTCATTAACATGTAGACCAAACTTGATTTATACAGCCAGAAGTTCTTCACTAGTTCCTTCGATTTTATCCCTATGGAGCCCTGATTGCCCTTGTTTACATCTAAGTTGTTAGGTTGAAACAGTAGCACACTACATTAGGAAACAGGAGAACTGGTTATCTAGCCTTGTATTAACAGTACATTTTTGCCTTTTATTTTAATGCCTTTTGATCTCAGCTTTCTCAAGAATTTAGGGTAGGTAACCTTTACAATCTTTTCTAGTGTAAATAAAATTGTCCGTTATTTTTAATCTTTTTATTGCTGTTGTTCATTGTACCCCCAATTGTATCCCATTATGTTTAGTTACTATCATGAAGTTTCTCTAGAGTAATGAGTCTATAGCACAGTGATCAAGCCAGCAAGATGAAGGGTGAAACTGCCTAGGTCCAAATTCTTACTCCACCACTTTGATACTCTATATACCTTGCACAAATTACTTTTTTTCTAAGTCTCAGGTTTCTCATATAAAGTGAAAATGATAAAATAATATACAGTTATTTAAAAATTTTTTAAAATGTATTTAAGTAATCTCTACATGCCATGTGGGGTGCAAACTTACAACCCCAGATCAGGAGTTACATACTCTTCCAATGGAGTCAGCCAGGCACCCCTCCAGTTATTTTAAATTAAAGATGTTGGGGTGCCTGGGTGGCTTAGTTGGTTAGGTGTCCAACTTTTGATTTCGGCTCCAGTCATGATCTCATGGTCCTGAGACTGAGCCCTGTGTCATGTTCCATTCCCTGCTTAAGATTCTCTCCCTCCTTCTTCCTTCACCCCTCCCCTAATCATGCTCTCTTTCTCTCTCTCTCTCAAAAAATAATAAAGAAAAAAATAAAATCAAGATGTAAATTATCTAGCACAGAGAGTATAGGAATTGAATAGACATTACTTAAGAGTTTTCCAAAACAGTGGTTGAAAATCAAATTGGGCAGGCCCATGACTACTCTCTAATTGTCGGTAGCAGTGGAGAAAGATTGATTGACATTTGCACATGTCCTAGATGGAGCTTAACATCTGGGCTTTTAAAGAACTTACTTAAATTAAAAAACAAACAAACAAAGACTACATCATAGCACCAGAGTTTTGGAAAAGGACCATCCTGTCACCAATAAAAGGTGTGCCAACCCATGTATTCTCCAATCAATAATTTAAAGTTGCTGGCCTGAGGAAAATTGGCTCCAAGTATGAAATGACACTCCATATTGCCCTCCTTTTCATGTCTCATTAAAAACAAATATTTCCTGAATAGAACATTTCTTTCTGTTTGACGAAGTATGCTTAATTATGATTTTAAAAGAGGAAGAGGAAAAGTTGAGAAAAGCAAAAAGGAATGACATTGGTAAATTTGGGGCAGGTTGAGAAAGGAGAAAGCACATGGTTGGGGAACATCAACAACAAGAACAAAAAAAACCTTGATTAATTTATAGATTTTAATCGTCTTACAAGAACTGCACTCATTTTTATGGTTTCATCATTTTTTGGGGGAAATCTATAAAAAAAATCCAGATTCCAGATTAGGACCCTATCAGATATTCTCATTCATTCGATCAGCTAGGTCCAAGAGACCTATTTTAGCACATTCCCTACCTCCTCTGGTGCGTTTTCAGCTTTGGAAACTGCTGCTTGATTACGAGGGTCATTGAGCATGTATGAAAGACTAATTCAAGTGTAGTCTTGAAAATATCCATAGTTGGGGCGCCTGGGTGGCTCAGTCAGTTAAGCATCTGACTTCGGCTCAGGTCATGTTCTCATGGTCCGTGAGTTCGAGCCCTGCATCGGGCTCTGTGCTGACAGCTCGGAGCCTGGAGCCTGTCCAGATTCTGTGTCTCCCTCTCTCTCTGACCCTCCCCCGTTCATGCTCTGCCTCTCTGTCTCAAAAATAAATAAATGTCCCCTGTGTTGGGTGCTGGATAATTCACAGGCTCTTCTACCCTCTCCACAGTTGATGACTCATTGGTATCCTAATTCCTATGCTTCACCCTGACAGCTTTTAACCTAACGCTCCAAGGTTAACAACCCTTCTTTCAGCTGCAATTCTGGTCTTGATCTTAAACTGAGGTTCTGAAAATAACCTCTGCTATTTTAATGCCACAGTCCCTTTAGAATTGATAATCCTATTTGATTCACGCCAATTCTTCTCATCCCCTATTAGGAACACATACTAAACCCAAACCCAGTGACTGGGTCTTGTTGCCAGAAGACAGATTACGCTGATATTGACAACCAACCTGCCTACACTCTGTCCACCTTATCACCTGTTCCTGGATCCCATGACTGAGCTTTCCAGTTCAACAACTTGATTCAAATTCCATTCCCCACATTTGCAAATTCATAATCCTGGCCAAGTTATTTTATTCTTTCTAAGCTCTGGGTTCCTCTTCTTTAAAATGTTACTGGCAATAATTTCCTCACACACAATAAAGACTGAATACGATTATGTATTAACTGAAATGCTAAGACTGGTAGCAAGCACTCAATTGCTACCAATTTTTCCTCTAATAAGATTCATGTATTGAGACACTCTGTTTCCTTAATTGATACATCCCCCTATTTTCTTCTGGTTCCGTTCTCTTCTCCTCAAAACTACTTGATTAAAATATGATTATTTTTATCCTTTCAGCCTTGTTTCTTAATCTTTTTCACATCACAGCACACATATAAAGTGGTCATATTTGAATAGAAAAATAGGGCAAGTGGATGAAATTGCTGATGAACAGATACATTCAGCCCAGAAGCTCCAGCCTCCTCAGGGCTGACCTGAAAGCCAGGTGTACTAAGTTAATCATCTATAACTCATCACTTAAACCAATTAAGAAATTTGCTTCAATGGACATGTTCTGCCACTAGACTAGACTTTCTTCCAGTACCTACAATTGTGTCTGTTTCCTAATATCTACCACACCCAAGCAGGTGGCTCTATTTCCAGACTCTGCTAATTCCGGTCAGCCCATTACAGATAAACGAAGATGGTCTGAGAATAGATAAGACATCAATTCAACCACCATTCACTCAATTATCTGTGTCACAGATAAAGAGCATTTTTAAAAACTTACCCTTAGAAAAATAAAATGACAGACAACATTGCTTGCAGATTAATACCCTACAGGAATGAGCAAATAGAGGCAAAGTGGTTAATTGTGTGTTTGTAACATCTTTCAAGGAACATGTATACATTAGCATGGGCGACATTATGCTGTGGTAAGAAACAATCCCAAAATACCAGCAATTAAAAAAAAAAAAAAACAAACACAAGATTTATTTCTTGTTCATGCTGCACATGCCTTACAGGTAAGCTCAACTCTGTTCCATGTTTCGGCCTTACTCTAAGACCAAGGCTAACAGAATAGCCCCTGACTGTATCATAGGCTAGTCACTGAGGCAAAAGAAAAAGTGACACAGCAAATCAAATGATGATTCTTAAACCTCTACCAGGAAGAGCCACACATCACTTCAGTGTCACTTCAGATGATGAAGAGAAGTCACATGGAGCACGCAGCTATATTCCACCTATGTGATGGCTTTCTTCCTGCACCACCAGATCCCCCATGATCTGTATGCTGGCCCATTTTCCCTCTATTTTTAAACAGATTTATTGATGTAATTTACATATTAAAAACATGTGACCATTGTAAGTAAAGAATTCAATGGTTCTTTTAGTAAATTTATGAGGTTGTGCAACCATCACCCCAATCCAATTTTATTTATTTTTTTAATATTTATTTATTTCCGAGAGAGAGAGAGAGAGAGAGAGAGAGAGAGAGAGAGTGCAAGCAGGGAGGAACAGAGAGAGAGGGAGAGACAGAATCCAAAGCAGGCTCCAGGCTCCCAGCTATCAGCACGGAGCTCCACGTAGGGCTCGAATTCACAAAATATGAGATCATGACCTGAGCTGAAGTGGAACACAACCAATTGAGCCACCCAGACGCTCCACCCCAATCCAATTTTAAAACATTTCCACCAGTCTAAAAAATTCCTATTTGCAATCAACTCCCTTACACTCTCAGCCCCAGCAGCTACTGCTCCTCTCTTGTGGTCCCTATAGATATTAATTTTCTGGATGTTTCATACACATGGAATTACAGAATGTATTGCCTTTGTGTCTGGCTTTTTTCATTTAGCATAATGTTAAGGTTCATCTTTGTTGTAGTGGGTTTCAGAGGTTTACTCCCTTTTATTGCTGAACAATATTCAATTGTATGGATATATCACATTTTGTTTATTCACCAATTGATGGATAATTGGATTGCTTCAGTTTTTTTTTTTGGGGGGGGCTAATACAAATAGTCTAATGGGCTAATACAAAAAAATGGTACCATGGACTATGCAAATGTCAACTCTAGAATTTCCATCTAGTTCTTTCTTTAGTTATTTCTATTCTTTTTCTTTATTGGTATTTCCCATTTTTGAACCGCTGTCAACATATTTTCCTTTCATTCTTAAATATATGTTCTGATCCCTTAAATTCTTCAAACATATTTGTAATATCTGATTTTAAAGTCTTGATCTTCTAGAACCAACCTGTGGGCCAAGCCAGAGACAGTTTCTTATTGATTGCTTCTTACTTAAGCATGGTTCACACTTTCCTGGTTTTGTTTTGTTTGTAGAAAACTAAACATTTTAGATAATATAGTCTAGCAACTCTGGATTATGACTTTCTTTTTATTTTCTCTGAAGGTTTTTTTCTTGATATACTTTGTTGTTAGATTGTTTGTTGTTGTTATTTTATGCAATTTACCTAGATTTAATCCAAGGAATTTGTCACCCCCTGTGGTGTGAGGCTGCTCATGTTTGCTCATATTTATTTTATTTTATTTATATTTGAAGGGGTTCAGAAAAAGCCTCCCCAAAATGTGCCATCTTGACATGTGGATTACTTTGAGATGAAGTCAATCAAGGACCAAAAGATTCAGATGAGGTTTTACCTCCCCCTTAGCTGCCTGAAAGATTTTAGATGAAGACCTGGTTCAGGAAGAGAACTATCACCAGAGATAACTACAAAAAATATGGCCTAAGTGTAATGAGCTGGGGGGAAGCTCTGCAGGGCGTGGAGACCAAATTCCTGTCTGTGTCCCATTGTTCTCTGCAGGGCAGGGCAAACACTTGTTTACCAAATATTTGTTTTTCCCATCTTCCTGTAAATTGTCTTCCTTCCCTTTGAAGCCCCAGACCCCTACCCTTTCATCTTAGCTCAGGATGGCATATAACCCTCAATTACCTGAATGCCTGTGGGTCTCATATTCTTATGAGGCTCTCATACATATTTAATTAAATTTGTTTTTCTTCTGTTAATCTGTCTTATGTTGGTTTAATTAATAGACCAGCTAAAAGGGTACAGGAAAAATTCTTCCTCCTCTACAATTTTTTTTTTTTTTTAAATCAAGTCTCCTAAGATTGACCCCTAGATTTGCAACTTATTAGTCAGTCAAGAATTTAAAAAAGATACAGTCAAACACTTCAGGCCCATAATGCTTCCCTCCCTCTAATGGTGAATCTATGTTTGGTTTGAGAAACACATTCAAAGTTTGGGTGGATTTTAGGTCAGCCTGGCTTTTACTTTCTGCTGGGCCTCCTTGGGTCCTCACCGCACATGCACACAGGGCTCCAGACAGTCAGGGATGTGTGGAATGTTTATCAAGTCCCTCAATTACTATTTCACTGCTAAATATCTTCCTAGTCTTCTGGTGTGCTATTTGCCCCTACAGGGACCCCAACCTCAGACCAGAAGAGCTGTAGGCTTTTCCTGTTTGCTGCTGGGTGAGATTTTTCCAGCCTCCACTCCAAATGATGTCACCCTCTTCCACAGTGAAAGTGCTGATTTTCATGGCTAGCCAGCCCTGGTAGCAGAACTACTGTGCCCTCTGAACTGGTACAGGGCAGGTGGATAGTCCCAGCCAAGAATGCTATGGACTCCCACTGTTTTTCCGACATGTAACAGTTTTTTTCCTGAATATATGGCAGTTGTTGTTTGTATTTGGTAGATTTCCAGAGCTCTGAAATGATTTTTCTTTCACATTCTTGCAGCTTTATGGTTGTTTTGGGAAGAGAGGATTTGTCACTCTCTTCAGTCCTGTATAGCTGAAAGTCCTGACTCCTTTTGCTTTATCATGTGATCAATTCAACCTGCTATAACACTAAGATGCAAATATATATAACCAAACCCTTCAGGATACTCAGCAGAATAAAGGACTCTATTCAACAAGATCAAACCTTCATAAAAGGCAGTTGGAGATAATAATTAGAATTATTTTTTTTTCTTTTCTATCAACAATACCCTAGACATTTTTCTGGTATGAACTTAGCTACATGAGTCATATTTTTCTCCTTTTTTTTTTCTTTTTACAAGTAATAAAAAAGCAAAAGGCATACAACCACTCAGATACACAATAACACTTAACAAATCTCTCATCTCATTCCAAAAATACTTCCTTTACTTAACTTATTGAAGACTTCCTCTTCTATTATTTCACAAGTTATTCTTTCTCTACTCCTGGCCTCTGAATTTTGTGGGCCCCAGTGCTAAGTTTTCAACTTTCTTCTATTCATCGACACACAGACATATTTGGTGGTCTCATTCAGTGTTTCAGGTTTAAATATCATCTTCAAACTAATGAGGCCCAGATATACAGACACTTGTTTAACGTTTCTACTTGGATATTGAGTAGATAGTTAAAACTGAAGATATCTAAAACAAAATTCTTGGTTTCTGACCACATTCCAAGTTTGTTCCTCCACAATTCTTATATCCACCCAATATTTCTGGCCCCAAACTTAGGAATCACCTGAGTTGACTCTATTCCCTTTCACTCCACCTCTAATACACCCCCCATGTCCTATGGGGTTCATAATTCAAAATAGATCTAGAATATGAACTGATTGTCCTCCTTCAATGCCACCATCCTACACTGAGCCACCTTTATCTCTCATCTTGTTTCTTGCAATAACTACTGAAATGTTCTCCCTGCTCCTACACAGTCAGGTCTTTTGTATAAAATGTAAATTAAATCTTATCATTACTCAGCCCTACTGAGGAAATGCTCTTGAATGTTTTTGACCACCTTATTTATAGTATTGCCTTCCAAAACACAATCTTTATATTAAGCTATTCTTTTTTTAAGATTTTATTTTTAAGTAATATCCACACCCAACGCAGGGCTCAAACTTATGACCCTAAGATCAAGAGTCATTCGCTCTACCAACTGAGCCAGCCAGGTGCCTCTAAGCTATTTTTCTTTAAAATATTTTTCAATACTTAAGTTTACATTATATGCCTATTTGTTATTTTATTATTGTCTGTCTTTTCACCATAAAACAAGCTGAACAGGGCAGGCATCTTTATCTTATTCGTGGTTTTAGCTCTAATATGTGATACTTAGATATTTAATATATATTGATAATTGAAAAACATGAATAGAAGAATAAATTGCATGTATCAGAGTTATATTGAAGGAATTATGTACCTAAATGTCTCTGTATTTGTTTAAAGTAAATGAGCATTTTTCTATTTATGACATGTCTATTTAATTTTTAGAAATTAGTAAATTTCTTTAGTAATTTTAAAAATAAAAAATATTACATATTAAATCATTAAAAAATCTAAAGATGAATAAATAGAAAGTTAAGTGATATTCACTCTTAAAAGTTCACACATATGCCATTTATGCACACACAAGTTTATACATACATACAGGTATATTTTATGTATATGCACATAAATTAAGGTTATATAGTATCTATTCTTCCACAGTTTTCTCCATGCACACATGAACATATATATAGTTATGTAGACCTTTTTGTCACTGTTGTGTGTTTTTACAAAATTAGTATCATACTATGTACATTCTATTCAAGTGTTTTTTACCATATAACACATCTCGAGCAAGCATCCAATACAAATATATTCAGCCAGATAAATAGCTGGGTTATATCCCATAATATGTATATATCATTTCTTTTTTTTTCCATACTAGCAAAATACCTTTATTATTTTATAATGATAAAAGAAGAAAAGTAAGATTTATTTTTGGTGTATATCAGAGTTAACGGAAATACAAGAGATTAATAGGATTTTTATGTTTTTTGATGACAATAAAAGATTAACAATACCAATTGTTTGCCATAAAACTTATCATAGCTCCCACAAACACATATATAAATGATCATAGTTTCAAAATCTATAAAAGTAAAAAATATACAGTCAGAAACTCCCATGCTTTGATATAAAATTGTAAACATTTATTTACACAAAGCAGATGTGTTTAACAAAGTCTGAGCACCCTTTTCTTTTGAATCTTGGCTCCTGGAAAAGGGGATTTGCACTGAAGTGGAGTCATCTTCTCCTCTGACTACCCAAACACCAGATTCATAAAAAAAAAAAAAAAGCCATGGGCAGCTCCCTGGGCGGGGAAGGGGACCCCAGGCATCACATTTTATTGTTCCAACACTGCAGCGAGTGAGAAGCCTGCTATCTGCCCAGTGACCCCCTAAGGCAGGGGTAGCCCTCCCCAAAAGGGGACAGAGAGTGAAGTTTTCACTGGTTTTATATAATCATTTTTTAAAGTTTATTTTGAGAGAGAGAGAGCAAGCAGGGGAGGAGCAGAGAGAGAGAGAGAGAAGGAGAAAGAGAGAGAGAGAGAATCCCAAGCAGACTCTGCACTGTCAGTGCTGGGCCTGATGCAGAGCTCAAACTAATGAATTGTGAGATCATAACCTGAGCCCAAATCAAGAGTCAGATGCTTAACTGACTTAGCCACCCAGGTGCCCTATAATCCATTTCCTTTTTGATGGATATTCAGATTGTTACTAGTTTTATTGTGATGGAAAACAATATTGTGATACATCATTGAATTCACATCTTTATATATTGGCGCTTTTATTTCCATAGAATAGATTCTTATAGTATCATAAATGTTCTCTTGTTAGGCACATAGTAGCATTGTCCTTTCTGATTGTTTTGAGGTTAGGTATGGCCATGTGGCATGTTTTGATTGATGAAATGTGAGTGGAGGTGACAGGTGTCACTTCTGAGAGCTATTTTAAGGTCCAGTGCAGAACTTGGCAAATCCTCCTCCTCCTTTGGAGTGTTTGTGGGAGCTGCTGTGTAGATGGGTCCTCTCTCAGCCTGGCTCTTTAAGTGATTACAATGAACAATCTCCCCAGTCAGCCTGTGTTGTTATGTAGCACAAAAAACCTCTATCACATTAAGTTACTGAGATTTGAGATTGTTTGTATGTGCAATATAACCTACTCTTTCCTAACAAAAACACTTTGGAAGAGTTAGATACCTGTGTAAAAGAACGATGCATTTAAGAAATTTTGGTAGGTATTACCAAGATACTTTCCAAAGAGAAGGTAGCATTCCATAAATCTACCAGTTTTCCAAAAAGCTGCCAAGACATACAATTATTATTCTTTAAAATTTTCCCCATCTGAAAGCTGAAAAATGCTATCCCATTGTTGCTTTATTTCTTTTTGTTTGTTTTTTTTGGGGGGAGGGGGGCAAAGGGGGAGAGAGAGAGACAAAGACAGAGACAGAGACAGAGACAGAGACAGAGAATCTGTCAGTAGGTGTGGAGTCTGCCTCAGGCTCAATCTCAAGACCGTGAGATCATGACCTGAGACAAAACCAAAATTTGAATGCTTAACCACCTGAGGTGTCCTCATTTTCCTTTTTTATATTAATTGTGTATGAGCTTTCTTTATTCTATTAATACTTTATATATTATATACATTGCAAATATTTCATTAAGTTTACCATTTTCCTTTTCCTTTGATTTTGTTTTACTGTGTCATTTGCCATACTTTGTAAATTCTGTTTTGGTTTTGCTTTTAATTCATGGGGATTTTAAAAAGAATGTTTTATGAGATGTAATTACATTTTGTTTGTTTTTAAATCTTACATTATTTTTAGTTACTGGATTGTGATCACATAATTTGGGAGAGGATTTTTAAAAGATTTTATTCATAGCCAAGTATGTGACTGGTTTTTCTAAACGTTCCAGGGACAAGAGAATTGAATGCACATTCTCTGTTTGTAAGTTATTGGACTAGTGGACTATTGATCTATTTGGCTACTAAAACATGTTTGCTGTTCATCTATAGACCTTCCTCCACTTATGATGGGATTACATCTTAATAAACTCATCATAAATTGAAAATATCGTAAGTCAAAAGTGCATTTAATACACTAACCTACCCAACATCACAGCTCGGTCTAGCCTGCCTTAAATGTGCCTACGGTTGGGCAAAATCATCTAACACAAAGTATATATATATTTTTAAGTTTATTCATTTATTTTGCAAGAGAGCACACAAGTTGGGGAGGAGCACAGAGAGAGGGAGAGGGAGAATCCCAAGCAGGCCCTGCACTGTCAGTGCAGAGCCCAATGCAGGGCTCAGTCCCACAAACCATGAGATCATGACCTGAGTCAAAATCAAGAGTTGGGCACTAAAGTGAATGAGCCACCCAGGCGCCCCCACAAAGTCTATTTTATAATAAATGTTTGGATATCTCGTGTAACTTATTAAGTACGGTACTGAAAGTGAAAAACAGAATGGCTGTATGGGTACAGAATGGTTGTAAGTATATGGGTTGTTTACCCTTGTGATCTTGTGGCTTCCTGGGTGCTGTAGCTCTCTGCTACTGTCCACAATCCCACCACTTGCCCTGGGAAGGATCAAAAGATTGAAGTACAGATTCTACTAAATGGGCATTGCTCTCACACCATCATAAAGTTGAAAAATCATAAGTTGATCCATTGTAAGTTGGGGCAATCTGTAGTCATAGCTTCTATCTTTCCTTATTTGTTGTTTAGGTGTTCTGGCAATTCTGAGGTATATGGAAATTTCTTTTAGTATACTAAACCCCTTCCATAATTCTGATTTTGTCACAATCTCTCAATGTCTGTAAATCTTAGCCTCTTTGTTATGTTATATTTTTTTCATGGGTTGTCTTTTTCCATTATATTTCATACTTTGAATCTTGAATTCTCCTTTGCCTACTACTAGTATTGCCATTCCTCCTCTTCAATTGCATTTTCCTGGTGTAATGTTGGCTCTCCTTTATGTTTCTACCCTTCTTTGTCATCTTTTTAATACATGTTCTTTTGAGCAAGAAATAATTAGATTTGTTGTTTAATTAATACCTGCTGCTTCTGCTTTTTACAATGCAGTACTTTCACATTTAGTGAAATAACGAACATACTTGATTTTATTTGTTCAGGAAATGTGATGTTATTACCACTCTTTTGTGGTTATTGTTTCTTTCTTTCTTTCTTTCTTTCTTTCTTTCTTTCTCCTTTACATTTGCAATTTTGGCTTGAATATCCACTTCCATTACTTAGAGTAAAGGCTAAGCTGCCATTACAAAGAAACCTGAAAAATGCAGTAGCTCAAAGACAGAAGTTTCTCTCTATCATTTAACAGTACTGGGAAGAGAGGTCCAGATACATGGGGGCATCTCTGTTCTGCAGGGTCTTTGAGAAAACCAAGTTTCTCCTGCTACCCTCTAATGCAATTTTTTCTCCTAAATAGTTGAATCTGGGTCATGGGCACATCTGTATTCCAGCTCATGGGAGTTGGCGGGGGGAGGAGGGGGGAAGACAGGAAATTAGAGCAATCACTTATCTTTAAACAGTGAGGTAGAAATTGTCCTTAGCAATTATACTCACATGGCATTGGCAAGAATGCAGTCACATCACATTATTATCTGCAAGGACACCGAGAAATGTAATCTTGGCCAAGGAAACCATATGCTCAACTTACAATGTATTACTCCATAAGAAGGGAGAATGGAATTTGGTGGACAATTAACAGCCACTGACACAATAGTTGGCTCTAGTCATCTATTTAGATGTAAATTTCTTTCTACAAAAAGAACATACTTTTCTCCTTTCCAAGGATTTTTGGATGTAATTTTGGACATAATTCCAAATCCAGTTCAGTTATTTCATCCAGCTCAAAGTTCAGGATCTCTGGTTGAAGCATATTCTTCTTCATCAAGTCAATATGGCATCTTCCTCCTACACCCCCTTTACTAAATAAATAATAGTGGAGTTGTGCGATATTGTGATTTGTATCATACAATTCCATTACCTTATGTATTTGGTCTTTGTCCATGGTTCCTGGCTCATAGCTCCCTCCAAAGCCTTGGAAGTTCCTGAGCAGTAAGAGCAATAGGAACATCCTTTGTCATAACATTTGGTCTCTTGTACTCAGTTCCTAGGATCGTTTCAAAGCCATAAAGGTGTGATGAGTGTCAGGTTAATCATAACAAGCTCCTTTCCACAATTAAGTTTTGTTAATGAGGTTACTTTTGGAAAGCATCTAAGGGTGGAGGCTCATTGCCAAGGGAACTTGCATTCAGTCCCACCCCTGACCTTTGGGGAGTTAGGCTGGAGGTTAAATTCACTGCCAATGGTCAAAGAGTTAATCAATATGTCTATGGAAGACTGCCTATGGAAGCCTCCATAAAAGCCCAAAAGGACAAGATTCAGAAAGCTTCTGGATTGTTGAACACATGGAGATTTCAGGATAATGGCGTGCCTGGTTGAATATGGTAGCTTAGTGTCTCTTTCCACATTCTCTGCCCTATGCATCTCTTTCATCTGGCTATTCCTGAATTATATCTGTTTATAATAAACTGATGATCTAGTAAGTAAAATATTTCTCTGAGTTCTGTGAGCCGTTCTAGCAAATTAATCTAACCCAGGGAACTGGGACATTGGAAACTCTGAGCTCTAGCTAGTTGGTCAGAAGCACAGGTGATGATAACCTGGGCATGAGACTGACATCTGAGGGGGGAGGGGGAAGTCTTGTAGGACTGAGCCCTTAACCTGTGGAATCTGACCGTATCTCCATGTAGTCTCAGAATTGGGGTGAACTGTAGCACACCCAGCTAATGTCCTGGACATTGTTTGGTGGTGTGGAGGAAATCCCCACACATACACATTAGAATTGGTCCCAGAACCTTTGAAGCAGGATGAGGGTAAACTGCAATAGAAACTCCAATTTGGAAAAGAAAGCATGAGAAACACACTGGAGAGAATGATCTAGAGCAATTTCACTCTGATAGGCAGAGTTGTTTGTCTGTTTGTACTGGCAGTGAAGTAGGTTCTTGGTTGGTCCATTTGGCTATCCCCGGTTCTGCTCTTTGAGAGTGGCTCTTCTGTCCATGGTCCTTGTTGGCTTCTGAACTTGCCGTCTGGAAACTGGTTCTTTTCTCTTATACTCCCTGGCAACTTGTAAGTGATTGTTAGTAGTATGCATTCCTTGAGGACAGCTTCGGGCTTCACAATTTTGCTTTCATAGGCCATGCTGATGGCTTATTTGGTAACACAATCCCTTAAAAGCAGTAATCTGCAGGTTTATTTGCTTATAATATGTTGAATTTTCTAATAACCACACACACACACACACACACACCTATACATACATATACATATACATATTAATTTTAGTCTTGAGTATATCTCTTTTAAGACTTCTGTGTTATAACCATCCTTCTCACTTTATCTATCTGAAAATATCCTACTACTTCAGCTAGAGGTACAAGCTCAGTGGGAAATTTGTCTTGTAAATCATCACAAGTAATATTTTTACCAAATGTTTCCTACATGTGAACGAGGGTAAGTAACCATCTTCCAGTCTACCGTGTCTTCATCCTCAATGTATATTTCTTGATCTTCAAGTCAGCATCACATCTTTTCTGGTTTTGTGATGGCTGCATCCCACTTCCAGTACTAATTTCTCTAATGTTACGGCAAAAGCTAAACTATTAGTAATAGAGATCCAAAAATATAACAGCTTTATTAAAATATACATTTATTTCTTTTATACATACTAGCCCCCAAATGAGCAATTCAGGTTTCCAGGGTGACTGTGTTCCACATAGCCCTCCAGGCACACAAGATCCTTCCATTTTGTTGTTTTGTCAAAGCTCAGATTTTATTCTTAACTTTATAGCCAAAGCTGGTATATGAACATGTATGTATCCAACCTGTAGGAACAGAAATATCAAAGCAGGCAATTGTTGTTTAAATTACGGCAGAAATTTACACATTACTTCTTTTTTAAACATTTTTAAATGTTTATTTATTTTTGAGGGAGAGGGACAGAAATAGAGTGCAGGTAGGGGAGGGCAGAGAAAGAGGGAGACACAGAATCTGAAGTAGGCTCCAGGCTCTGAGGTGTCCACATAGAGCCCGATGAGGGGCTCAAACTCATGAACCATGAGATCATGACCTGAGCTGAAGTCAGATGCTCAACCAACTGAGCCACCCAGGTGCCCCATTTACACATTACTTCCATTCAGTCTACTCGTGACAGCTTAGTCACATGGCCAAACCAGGCAGTTTCTAACTTTATGTGTGCCTGCCATCTTAAGTTCCAGAAGAAGTGGAAAATGTTCATTCCTTTTTCTCCCCCTGATTTTTAATTGTAAAGTCTATGATACTTTTCTAATATGCCCTATGATTATTTTTCTATTTTTAAGAGTCATACATAATATTTCTCTATTGTCAATTTAAATTAAATAATTCTTATACCCCCTCCCCCAACAATTTGTACATTTATCTCTTACACCAAAAAGGAAACCTTTAGAATTTTTTTACTTCCCCTACTTTCTGCCCTAACCCACTCTACCCACAATTCTGGCATTTTCCTAATTTAATTCATAAAAAATTAGTTTCAAATTATTAATTTTCCTCTTGCACAGTGTTTTTTGTGACTAAAAAAAACGAGTGTGAGGATAAGATTGTGTTGGTCTTTGAACATTTCCTGGCATCCATTATAAATGCAATAAATTTTTGTTGGTTAAATGAATAATTCCTTCTTTTTTCCCCTTCCTTTTATCATGTCATAAATTATATATATGTATATATATGTACATATATATTTGATCCTAATGCTACATATTACTAGGAGTGGCACACAATCCAGTGAAATTATACAGTATTTTATTAATATCATTGAAGAAATTTTATTTTATTATTTTTTAAAGTTTATTCATTTTAAGGGAGAGAGAGAGAGAGAGAGAGAGAATCCTAAGTAGGCCCTGCACAGTTAGCTCAGAGCCCAACACAAGGCTCAATCTTACAAATTGAGAGATTATGACCTCAGCTAAAACCAAGAGCCAGATGATCAACTGACTGATCTACTGAGATGCCCCTCATTGAAGAAATTTAAAAAATAATATATTTTATATTAGGTAATCACTAATATTTTATTAGTATATGGCTAGGTGTTTTTTTTTCTTGCGTTAATTCTGACACTTTGTGTACTGTTTTATTTTATTTTATTTTTTATTTTTTCAATATATGAAATTTATTGTCAAATTGGTTTCCATACAACACCCAGTGCTCATCCCAAAAGGTGTGTGTACTATTTTAAAAAGATCTATAAATTGATTTATTCTATGGTTCTTTCATTATTATTTTCAATTTTTAACTATATTTTATAGTTTCTTTATTTTTTAATATAATTTATTGTCAAGTTAGCTAATATACAGTGTATGCTCTTGGTTTTGGAGGTAGATTCCAGTGATTCATCACTTACATACAACACCCAGTGCTCATCTCAACAAGTACCTTCCTCAACCCATCACCCATTTTCCCATCTCCCCCAGCCTCCCCCCCATTAACCTTCAGTTTGTTCTCTGTATTTAAGAGTCTCTTATGTTTTTGCCTCCCTCTCTGTTTGAAACTATTTTTTCCTCTTCCCTTCCCCCATGCTCTTCTGTTTAGTTTCTCAAGTTCCACATATGAGTGACAACATATGATATCTGTCTTTCTCTGACTGGCTTATTTCACTTAACATAATACCCTCCAGTTCCATCCAAGTTGTTGCAAAAGGCAGGATTTCACTCTTTCTCATTGCCAAGGAGTATTCCATTGTATATATAAGTCACATCTTCTTTATCCATTCATCAGTCGATGGACATTTGGGTTCTTTCCATGATTTGGCTATTGTTGAAAGCACTGCTATAAACATTGGGGTACATGTGCCCCTAAGATCAGCACTCCCGTATCCTTTGGATAAATTCCTAGTAGTATTGTTGCTAGGTCATAGGGTAGTTCTCTTTTAATTTTTTGAGGGACTTTCGCACTGTTTTCCAGAGTGGCTGCACCAGTTTGCATTCCCACCAACAGTGCAAGAGGGTTCCCATTTCTCCACATCCTCTCCAACATTTGTTGTTTCCTAAGTTGTTAACTTTATCCACTCTGACCGGTATGAGGTGGTATCTCAATGTGGTTTTGATTTGTATTTCCCTGATGATGAGTGATGTTGAGCACCTTTTCATGTGTCTGTTGGCTACCTGGATGTCTTCTTTGGAAACGTGTCTGTCTATTCATGTCTTCTGCCCATTTCTTCAATGGGTTATTTGTTTTTCTGGTATTGAGTTTGGTAACTTCTTTATAGATTTTGGATACTAACCCTTCATCCGATATGTCGTTTGCAAATATTTTCTCCCATTCTGTCAGTTGCCTTTTAGTTTTGTTAATTGTTTCCTTTGCAGTGCAGAAGCTTTTTCTCTTGATGAGGTCCCAATAGTTCATTTTTGCTTTTATTTCCCATGCCTTTGGAGATATGTTGAGTAAGAAGTTGCTCCGCTCAGGTCAAAAAGGTTGTTGCCTGTTTTCTCTTCTAGGGTTTTGATGATTTCCTGTCTCACATTTAGGTCTTTCATCCATTTTGAGTTTATTTTTGTGTATGGCATAAGAAAGTGATCCAGGTTCATTATTTTGCATGTTGTATGGCTCTTTTATTATTACTTTATTGTGATGATTTATTTTATTTTTGATTAGTAATCATAATACAGTTGACCCTTAAACAATGAGAAGGTTAGGGAAACCAATACAGTTGAAAATCAGCATATGACTTTTAAGTCCCCAAAAACTTAATTACTAATAGCCTATTGTTGACTGAAAGCTTTACCAATAATATAAAGTCAATTAACAGATAGTCTGTATGTTATATGTCACATATACTGTATTCTAACAATAAAGCTACCTAGTGAAAAGAAAATATTAATAAAATTATAAGGAAGAGAAAATATGTTTACAGAACTGTACTGTATTTATCAGAAAATACACATAAAAATGGATCTGTGTAGTTCAAACCCATGTGCTTTGTTCAACTGTAACACCACAAGGCAGATCATGTTGCACTTGAGGAATAGATATGACAGAATCTTATAGGCCAAATACCTAGACAAGTCAATAGTAAGCAGTCAACTTCCTTATAACTTTGCTTTAACTTTAATCGGTTTCTTTGTTTTATTTATAATAGTGTCGATCTATTGGTCTGTTTGGCCAGTTATATCGTGTGAGGAATCTATGACCATATTATATGTATAAATAATCCTCTATCTAAGAAATTTCCTGGAACAAGATAAACAAATATTACACTATCACCATTGGGTCGAAGAGAAAAGTGAAACTTGGAAATGTATTAAAAAATAATGATAGGGGTGCCTTGGTGGCTCAGTCAGTTAAGCGTCTGACTCATGACTCAGGTCATGATCTCAGGGTTTATTAGTTTGAGCCCCATGATGGTGTGGAACCTGCTTGAAATGACCTCTCTCCCTTTTTCTCTGCCCCTCCATACACATGCTCTCTCTCTCTCTTAAAATAAATAAATAAACTTCAAAAAAATAATGATAACAAAGAGGTATGGAAAAGATCTTCTAAACTCAAATACCTTAACTAAAATGTACAGTTTGTTGATGAGGCAAAACTACCTCCAAGAATTAACTCATTTGCTGAACATTATAAAACACTGTATTGTCCATAAACTTGTGAGAATTAAAATACTCTTGCAGTATATCCCATAATGAATAACAATGCATTGCTTAAAATATTATCTATTTTTCATCATAAATTGTTTCCTACCTCAGTTTATTTATTTATTTATATATTTTTGATAGTATAAAGACGCCATGCTGTGACTCCTAGTTATGACTCATAAGTATGAATGCATAGTAAAAAAAAATAACACAACAGTCATCCAGATACCCTCCTGTTTCAACTAAACAGGATTAACAATGCTCTGTTTAAACAAGACTTTTTTTCAGTAATGAAAGATGGCCCTTTATGTTTAGTGAGTCAAACCTAACCAAAGACATGCTGGAACGACAGAGTGAATATGTAGAAATAATACAGGCTTTGTCTCACTTCTCTGAGAAAGGAAAAGGCAACCTATGTTCATTAGTTCAGTAAGTTTTGGATTAAGTGAGACATATAATTGCCAAATGAATACAAAGTTCTTCAAAATAGATTTAGTAGTTTAGATTTAGTAGTTTCTAACTACATAAATGGTCTCTTCTGGTGAGTCCACTTGATAGAAGGTCAAATTTACAGTGATTCACAGATTTGCAGTTCTTCCAAAATGTCAGATTGTAAGTAAAATTGTTTTAAAAATCAGGAAAGGACTTATTTTTTAAATAATTTAGCCTCCTACTTTCCAAAGGGATTTACTTTCTTTATAGTATCATTTAATACTTGTTTTTTCTATCAGAATTCTTACTTAACAATAATTAGTGAGAAGATCAATAAGGAAGTTGTTGAATAGATATCCTAAAATCAATGAACTTACAATTCATGCACTTTATGCATTGAAGATTCTTTTGGATCCTGTTTACTTTTACTTTACACACTTGTAAAGAAGCTTTATTAATTTGATTTCAAATCTAATGATGATTAGAAACAGCCAAGTAGGAGAGTTAAGTACATATATAGAACGATGTTTGTTCATAATGTTGATTTTGAATCATTAACAAAAGGAGAATAATGTTATGAAGAGAGGGAGAGTGCAATGTACATTTTCCAAGATTTTCATATAATATTTTAAGTTTGAATTTCTGATTTCTATATGGAAATTGAACCTGACTAAAACATGTTGTTTTAATATATGTCCTTGTTAAATGATTCTGTCTTGCAAATAATCAAATTGTCAGAATTATATAAAGAAAACATAAAATGCTTTCTCACTATATTCACACAATGAATAAAAATACTGAAACCTAGAATGTCAGCAGTGGACTTAAGGTTCTGCAATTAAGCTGTCACCAGATAGAATAGATATAAATGTACAACTAGTAAAGTGTTTACCAGTGGATGTTAGGACTATATTACTGAAACCAATCATAGTCATTTGATATCTGCTGTTTGCACAAGGTGTTGTTAGCTAATTTATCCCCATCTTTTTTAGAAAAAAAAAAAAAATCACTGGAGGTTAAAAGATCAAAGATCCTCTGCAAACTGCCTGCTTCTCAACCGCCTAATCCTTTAGGCTGAACTACAAAAGCAAAAGAGGTAGAGTGAGAAAAATCACATAAGACAAAATAGAATTTAAGCTAAAAATAGTAACAGGAGACAAAGAAAGTCAATATACAGTGGTAAAGGGGTTAATTCATCCAGCAGATAAAACAGTAGTAAATATATATGCACCTAACATTGGAGCACCTAACTTTACTAAACAATTACTAACAGATCTGAAGAGGAAATAGTCAACACAGTAATAGTAGAGGACTTCAATATCCCACTTTCAGCAATGGATAGATTATGCAGAAAGAAAATCAATGAGGAAGCACTGGAGTTAAATCATACATTAGACAAAATGAACCTAACAAATATTTATAAAACATTCCACCCAACAGAAGCAGAATACACATTCCTCTCAAGTGCATACATCATTTTTTCAGGAAGGACCATATGATAGGACACAACACAAATTTGCTACCAAAATTTGTTAGGAAATTTAAGAATATTGAAATCATACCAATTATATTTACTGTTCACAATGAATGATATGATACTAGAAATCAACAATAAGAGGAAAACTGTAAAATCTATAAATATGTGAAAATTAAACAACACACTCTTGAGCAACCAATGGGTCAGAAGAGAAATAAAAAGGGAAGTAAGAAAATCTCAAAATTAATGAAAATGGAAACACAACATACCAACATCTATGGGATGCTACCAAAGCAGTTCTGATAGGGAAATGTATAGTGGTAAATCCATATATTAATAAAATAGAAGGATCTCAAATAAACAAACTAATTTCACACCTCAAGAACTTGGAACAGAATAACAAACTAAGCCTAGAGTTAGCAGAAGAAAAGACATGACAAAGATCAGAGCAGAAATACATGAAATCAAAATCAGAAAAGTAATAAACAAAATCAACAAAACTGAGAGCTGGTTTTTTTGAAAACATAAACAATATCGACAAAACTTCAGCTAAACTAAGAAAAAAGAGAGAAGACTTAAATAAATAAAGTCAGAAATTAAAGAGGGGATACTACAACTGATACAAAAAACAAAGGATCATAACAGACAACTGTAAACAGTTACATGCCAACAAATTGAATAACCTAGAAAAAAAATGGATAAATTCCTAGAAACATAAAATCTACCAAGACTGAGTTGGGAAGAAATAAGAAATCTAAATAGAACAATAATGATTAAGGAAATGGAATCAGTAATCAAAAACTTGTGAACCCAGAAAACCCCAGGGCCAGATGACTTCACTGGCAAACTTTACCAAATATTTGAAGAAGAATTAATACCAATACTTCTAAAACTTGAAGGAGTTTGGAAATTCTAAACTCATTTTCTGAGGCCAATATTACCTTGATACCAAAACCAGATAAGGATACTATGAAAAAAGAAAAATGCAGACCAATATCCCTAGCAAGTATAGATGCAAAAATTCTCAACAAAATATTAGCAAACTGAATTCAACAACGTATTAAAAAGATTATATACCACGACCAAGTGGGATTTATCCCTGGGATGCAAGGATGGTTAGAAATACATAAATCAATAAATGTGATACTGCATTAATAGCATGAAAAATTAAAATCTTATGATCATTTCAATAGATGCAGAAAAAGCATTTGACAAAATATAACAACATCTTTTCGTGATAAAAACCTCCAACAAATTGCATTTAGAAGGAACATACTTCAGCATAATAAAGGTCATATATAACAAATCCAGAGTTAACATCATACTCAATGGTGAAAAATTGAAAGCTTTTCCTCTAAGATCAGGAACAAGACAAGGATGCTCACTCTCACCACTCTTATTCGACACAGTACTGGAAGCCCTAGTCAGAGCTATTAGGCAAGACAAAGAAATAAAGGTATCCACATCAAAAGGGAAGAAGTAAAATTGTCCTTAATGGCAGTTGATATGATAAAAAACCCATAAATTTAAAAATTGTAAAAAAAAAAACCAAAGCATGGTTGGAACTAATCAACAAATTCAGTAAACTTGCAGGTTATAAAGTCAACATACAGAAATCAATTGTGTTTCTATGCATTAACAACAAAACATCTAAAAAAGGAATAAAGAAAACTATCCTATTCACAATAGCATTAAGAATTTAGCCAAGAAAGTGGGTCACCTGGGTGGCTCAGTCAGTTAAGCAAGCGTCCAACTCTTGATTTCAGCTCAGGACATGACCTCACAGTCGTGAGATTGAGCCCCAGGTTGGGCCCTGTGCTGGGTGTGGAACCTACTTAAGATTCTCTCTCTCCTGTGGTGCCTGAGTGCCTCAGTCCATTAAACGCCCGACTCTTGATTTCTGCTCAGGTCATGATCTCACCATTTGTAATATCGAGACCTGTGTTGGCCTCTGCACTGACAGCATGGATCCTGCTTGGGATTCTATCTCTCCCTCTCTCTCTGCGCCTCCCCTGCTTATGCTCTCTCTCTCTCCCTCTCTCAAAATAAACTTAAAAAAAAAAAAGAAATATAACGATTCTCTCTATCCATTTCCCTCTGCCCCTCCCCCACCCCTGCTCACACACACTCTCTCTCTCAAAAAAAATTGTTTTTACCCAAGAAAGTGAAAAATCTGCACAATAAAACTATAAGACTTTGATGAAAGACAGTGAAGATGACACAAACAAATGGAAAGGTATCTTGTGTTTATGGATTCAAAGAATTAATAGTAAAATGTCCATACTATTCAAAGCCATCTATAGGTTCAATGCAATCCCTATTAAAATTCCAATGGCATTTTTCACAGAAATAAGTAAAAAATTTCTAAAATTTGTATTGATCTACAAAAGACCCCAAAAGTCAAAGCCATCATGAGAAAGACAATCAAACCTAGAGGCATCGCACTTCATGATTTCAAATGATACTTCAAGCTAGTACTTAAAACAGTATCATACTGGCATAAGAACAGACACATATAAAAATAGAAATGGATTGAGAGACCAGAAACAGCCCCTTGAATTTATGGTCAACTAATATTGCAAGGGAGCCAAGAATATCCAATGGGAGCAGAAAGATCTCTTCAGCAGGGGCGTCTGGGTTGCTTAGTTGGTTGATCGTCTGACTTCGGCTCAGGTCATGATCTCATGGTTCATGCCCCATGTTGGGCTCTGGGCTGACAGCTCAGAGCCTGGAGCCTGCTTCAGATTCTGTGTCTCCCTCTCTCTCTGCTCCTCCCTTAGTCATGCTCTGTTTCTATCTCTTTCTCTCTCTCAAAAATAAATAAAACATTTTAAATTTAAAAAAAGAACTCTTCAACAAATGGTGATGGAAAAACTGGACAATCACATGCAGAAAAATGAAAGTGGACCTCTATCTTACACCATTCACAAAAAATTAATTCAAAATAGATTAAAGACTTAGGCTGTAAAAGTCCTAGAAGCAAACATATGAGAGAATCTCCTTGATTGGTCTCGGCAATAAATTTTTAGATATGACACCAAAGCACAAGAAACAAAAGCAAAAATCAACAAGTGGGACTACATAAAATTAAAAAGCTTCTGCACAGGAAAAGAAACTTTCAAAAAAACGAAAAGGCAACCTACAGAATAAGAGAAAATATTTCCAGCCACGGAGTTAATATCCAAAAATCTAAAAGAGCTCATGCTCTCTCTCTCTCTTTCAAAATAGATAAATAACCTTTAAAAAAACAAAACAAAACAAAACAAAAAAAATAAGTGTCCATCAATAGACAAACGGATAAAAGAAGATGTGATTATATATAAATGGAATATTATTCAACCATAAGAAAGGAGAAAACCTTGCCCTTTATGACAAGGATGGACCTTGAAGCCATTCTGCTAAGTGAGATAAGTCAGAGACAAACAAATACTGTATGATATCACTTATATGTAGAATCTAAAAAAAAAAAAAAAAATGCTGACCTGGTGAAAAACAGAGAGTAGAATTGTGGTTATTCAGGGCTGGAGAGTAAGGGAACTGGAAAAATGTTCTGGGTTCAAACTTGCAACCATTAGATAAATAATTCCTAGAGATCTAATGCTCAGCATAGCGATTATGGGCAACAATATTGTATGATAAACTCAAAACTGCTAAGAGACTAGGTCTTATTGCTCCCACAACAAAAAGAGAAAACAACTATGTGATGTGATAGATGTATTAGCTAATGCTATAGACGTGATCACATTGTGACATATAAATGTATCAAACCAACACACTCTGTACACCTTAAACTTACACAATCTTATATGTCAATGATATCTCAATAAAAATATTTTTTTTAAAAAAAGAAAAAAAAAAAACTAGCTTAGGCCCTTGGTTCTCAAACTTTGGCACGTATCAGAATCATCAGCAGAGTTTGTTAAAATACAGATTCCCGAGCCACACCCCTGGAGTTTCTGATTCCCACACCTGAGCAATCTGTAGCATCAGCAGAGAAGTCCCACACTTAAGGTGGCACCAGACCCTCCTGAGTACATTGTTCCAGAGGCATACCGACCTCAGGCTCACATGCAGCCAGAATGCACAGGACAGTCAACCAAGTCTCCTCCAGCTGACATCCATGCTGACTGCTCAGTGCCTGTGTCCACTGGGTTGCCAAATATTTTTTTTCTATTACCCCTGTCCTTACCTCTGAATGGTTCAGATACTGGTTCAGAGAGAAAGCCCTGAAATGTGCACGTTCCCAGAAAACAGATGAAAATTAACTGCTAAAGGTAGGACAGGAGTAGATTCTTTTGGCAAGGACCAGAATAATTTTTGGTAGAGTTTAATAAAATTCAACATAAGTAGAAAGTTTATTTTTTTTCAAAGTAACTTCAAGCTATCTCAAATAAATAAACGTTCTTAAGTAAAAGTAATATTCTTGCTATAAGCTAAATCTCTTAGGCCTGTTTTCTTATCAACTTGTTATCTACCCCTCAGCTCTTTGTCTTGTCCTTGTGGAGATGGGCCAGCCCAGGGATCTGACAAAAAGCACTGTCTTCATGGAAATTAGTGTGTACAGAGTCTGCTGGAGAACACACAAAGCACCCCTTGTACACTGAGACACCTCAATGTTCTCCCCTCCATGTACACACCACTAAGGAAGAAGAATGACCATGAGGAGAGGGGCTCCATCTTTAATATAATGGAGTTTTAATCCTGAATTAATTGAAAAATTGTGGAATTTGAATGCTTTTACGTTAAAGTGTCTAGATCGATTTTTTCCCCCTGCTCCCAGGTGATACGGACTTCAGACTGCAATTATTAGAACAATATTACATTTTTGCAGATCTGTCTTAGAGTCCCCTGTATATTCTATTTACTACTTAGTCTGGATGTGGCAGAGAAAGGACAAGATGAGCAGACTTTCTTGGCACAAATCTGACAGTATTTTCCAGGATGGACTGAACTGGAGAGGAGCCGGGGTAATAAGTAATCTGTAATACAGCAGGGAAGCCATGGAGATTGGGCCTTGGATTGTGGCAGCAGGGAACAAAGAGGAAGAGCCTGACATAAGGAAAACACCTGATGAGGCTTAGAAATGAAGAAAAGATACAAAGGGATCAAAAGGGATCAAAAGGAGTGAGGTCACTGAGCCCTTAACAGAGGATGGGTGCTCTCTGGAGCCATCTCACCTGAATGTGCATGGTGGCATCTCGTGGCCACAAGAGTTGGAAGTGCCAGTGCGTTTGTTTTCTTCTGAGTGTGGTTGACCTTGAATTGGAACAAAGTGTGTTGGGGGTGACAATGTCCCATTCAGTAGAAAGGTGGAAACACAAGAATAGCAGCCAGATAAGAGGACTTGCAAAGGGATGTCTTTGTGAAACTTTGGCATAGAAGTGACAGTTGTCACCAAAAGTCTGAATGACGGTTCCAGAAGTGAAGGGAGAGGTGGGCAGAAGGGCAGAGACTGAATCCAAGCGATTGCCAGTCAACGTGACACATCTCACGTGGCTTTATTTTTCCTTTGCTCTCTGTTTCCCTACGGATTTTTAAAAAGAAAGGTGAATTGTTTTTGATCAAAGTGAACCACCACAATTTGTAAATACGGGCTTATCAACAAAAAGAAAACATTTCTAGAATTAGCAGTTTGTTCAGTTTTGTCATCTTATGCATTTGCAAATATTATTCAGTGTTCATTAAACTTCTTTAAAGAAATCTTCGGACAAAAGTTCAGGCATTAAATTCCTTAAGTAATACAGTCTGAGGGTTATTTTCTGATAATAAAACTATTCCTCCAGGTTTTATCTAGTAAATACAGTGTTGCAGTTTTGATCATGGAAACTTATAAAGGTTATACTTAATGCCCTGGTTAGTTCCAACTGTCCCATGAATACAATACCTTATGTTAGCAAATAATTTGTATTTATTTCAACCATTACTGAGACAAACAGGAAAGTATTCTTCTCTAGTTAACAAACCAGTTATTTAGAAAAAAGAAGAAAAAGCCTTTTCTAAACCCTAGGAGTCTGGGGTGCCTGGGTAGCTCAGCCAGTTAAGCGTCTGACTTCAGCTCGGGTCATGATCTTGCAGTTTGTGGGTTTGAGCCCCATGTTGCGCTCTGTACTGACAGTATAGAGCCTGCTTGGGATTCTCTCTCTCTTGCTCACCCTGTTCCTCTCCAACTCATGTTTTCTCTCTCAAAAAATAAACTTTAAAAATGAAATAAAATAAATAAACTAGGAGTCTAGTTGCTGAAAAACGACAAACTTTTAAAAATAGGAATGTATGAAAATCTTACTTTGATTTGGCAAAAATGTTGAATTCATATTTTGAACATAATTAAGCAGTTTAAATTACACAAATGTGATATAAGTACTTTAAATAATGAGTCTCATTTGGTTCCTAGAAATATTTGCAAAGGGATTTGGGCCATTTGTCTTGGTTGAACATCCGTTGTTTTAAAATATCCAAAATGAAAATTTCTAGCTAAATATACTTCAAAGTAGGTATTATTAAAATAGGAGTGATTAGTAGGAGAAAAGAGATGTTTTCAATACCAACACAGGAATATTATGAACTGTGTTAAAATCTCTGCTTGATTTCAAAACTATTGCTGATGAACTAAATCATGGCCAAAAATAAAATAAAAGTGAAATACACAACATTAATAATTCTAATTTGTTGTTAACTTTTTCTTCCTGTTGTTAATAATTTCTTCTTATTTTTCTTAAGTTTTTGCTTCCAAAAACTTAGCTCAATCGTTACCTGTGTAATTGGTGGCTCATTCATTTACATGTTCATTCAACAAATAGTATTACAGGCCCAAAACCTGAACCAGGTACTTTCCAGTCAGTGCTTCTGGGAGCCTACAGGGTCAGGGAGGATTTGTAGGCACACTTGATAAGTGAATTCAGATTTATTTTAAGTCTATTCAAATTATGAAAATGTCTATATTACTGAACAAAGTAAACTGTTGTTTTTTTGAAATCTCTCTCTACACTAATTTAGTAGTCTAGAGTTTAATGTTTATTTATTTTTGAGAGAGAGATACAGAGCATCAGCAGGGAGGGGCAGAGAGAGAGGGAGACACAGAATCCAAAGCAGGCTCTAGGCCCTGAGCTGTCAGCACAGAGCCCCATGTGGGACTCGAACACACGAACTGTGAAATCATGGCCTCAGCCAGAGTCAGACGTTTAACCAACTGAGCCACACAGGCACTCCAGTACTCTATAATTTAAATTAGGTACTTCTGTGTGTCCTTCACTAATTCCAACATCACAGGCTATGTTGATGGTAGATGCATCACAGCACTGCACTGACTGATGTTCTTACATCTACTAAAATTCCGAAATTATTGTGAAATATGCAGGGCATCTCATTGTTATCCAAAGAAGGAAAACTGTGTCCCCCAAAGAAGCTTGATGACCTAATAGCCATCATACCTCAAATGCTTACTGCTGTGCTTTAATCATAGAATCTTATTATGATTGCATCTTTTTTCAGTATCTATGAAGTCCATTATTTATTGGGTTCCTTTTTTTTTATCATTTCAAATGGTCGGTCTTTCCCTTCTTTCATATTATTTTATATTTTCAAACCATTTTGTACTTACAACACCTCAATTATTTTTGGCAACAAGAATGCTGAAGAACGCTGGTTGATAAAAAGGTGAAAATATGTAAATAATTTTTTTCTATTTATATCATTATTTCAAAACATTAATTTTTAATAATTATTTTATTAATCAAATTGATTTATATTTTCTTTATTTTATTTTATTTTTATATAGATTTTTTAAATGTTTATTTTCAAGAGAGACAGAGACAGAGTGGGGGGGGGGGAGGGGCAGAGAGAGAGGGAGACACAGAATCCAAAACAGGTTCCAGGCTCTGAGCAGTCAGCACAGAGCCCAACGTGGTGCTCAAACTCACAGACCATGAGATCATGACCTGAGCTGAAGTCAGAGGCCCAACTGACCGAGCCACCCAAGCGCCCCTTGACTTGTATTTTCATTATGTTTTTTTAAATAATACTTTGAGTTTGGTGCTTTTTACTCTTTTTGCTTCTAATAGTTTAATTTATGTATTTTTATTTCATTATTTCCCAAGGCATATGTAGTGAGCTGATTACTTTTCATCTCCAAATAGTAATTTCCATTTGGCTTTCTTTTAACCTCTTTTTTTGGGAAACAAATTATTATGAAAACCTGGAAAAAAAAGTAAAACTTGATAGATTTTTATTTTTCTGGGCTTTTCCTTTTCAATTTCTAATTTGACAAAAAAAATTTTTTTTCTTAGAGAGTACTCAATGGCTATTGAATATTAAAAATTACTTGCCATCTAATTTACCTTAATTTGTGAGAAAAAATAAGCGGTGATATTTGATAATGGTATGATTCAGAATAGTCACATTATATTTAATGTGCATAAAATACTTACAGTGGTATTGTCAACCAAATAGCACCATAAGGATTATTCTTGGTATTCAGGCACACCATTCACACACACATGCACACACATGGACTCACATATATGCTCTACCCCTCTGCTCAAACTCCCCACCTGTCTTCTTCCATTATTTTACCAAAGCCTGGTGAAAGACTATATAATAATTTAATATTGGCATAAATAAGCTTTATTTAGGAAGCAAAATCTACCATAATATTGGGATCCAATGTTATCTAGTAAAGGCTTTTGGATTTGACATCTTCTTACTTAGTGCCATTAATGCAAATGGTGATGTGTTGTCGTAAATGACAGGAGTCACCATGGCGTGAGCGTGTAAGCAAAGAAGCATGCATGAATGATACACATGACAATTAAAGAGAGGCTGCAAAAATAAATAAGACATTAAATTCCAATCTAGCAGCGGCACTTGAAATAATATACTTGGCATCTTATGACAAAACTATCCCATTAAAAAATTTTTAACAGGGGCACCTGGGTGGCTCAGTCGGTTAAGCGTCCGACTTCGGCTCAGGTCATGATCTCACGGTCCGTGGGTTCGAGCCCCGCGTCGGGCTCTGTGCTGACAGCTCAGAGCCTGGAGCCTGTTTCAGATTCTGTGTCTCCCTCTCTCTCTGACCCTCCCTCGTTCATGCTCTGTCTCTATCTCAAAAATAAGTAAAAAAACGTTAAAAAAAAAAGTTAAAAAAAAAATTTTAACAGTTGGTTAAGACCTGTAAATACTCCATTTAAATGGCATGGGCAGTGTAGCGTCAGGCGCACTTAGCATTTGGCAGGACTGTGAATGACCTACAGGTTTGACTAGAGATTATGAGATCTTCAGGTGAGCACAAAGATGTGTCTATAGTTTCCCTCCTTTTGGGGGCGGACCTTCTCATGCCAGGGGTGCAAGTGTGAGGGTTCCAGTCCAAAGAACTTTCTGGCATATTTTAGAAGAGTAAATATGGGAGGGAGGTTTTCATATTTCCTGTGTATTCAAAAACTCATACATGTTTTATTAACAGGAGTCTATATTAAGGCCAACTGCAATATCTCTGGGTGTTAATTCTCTGGAGGGTAAGTTCCTTCTTTTATTAGAATTTTCCAATCTTCAATCATTTGGGATGAAGTAAATCTGAGCCTAAGTCCATAGGCAAAATTTGTCCTATTCCCTCTCTGTTCCTGAAAATCGACAGAGCAAGCAAGCACATTTCCAGAAGCACATAAGGTTGGAAATTGATTTCAATTTGCTAGACTTACTTATTTCCAAACTTAACTCTTCATGTTCTGTTGTCAGATTTGTCCTAGTTTGTATAGGTCTTGGGTTACACTCTGGACTAAAGAAACAAGAAATGGAAATGCAAAAGACCTCTTACCTAGGAGAATTAACTAGAATATGAACTGAAGATCAGTTGGAATCTCAAAATCCATTTCTAGGGGGAAAATGTTAATATTTACAGAGAGATTACTACATGTAAGCACTGAACTGAGCATATTACATGGCTTATCCTCTTTAATCTTTTCAACCGTCTCATGAGTTTGGTAAACTCATTACCCCACATTCTACATGAGGTACTTGAAACTTGGATATATTGAGTAACTAACTACAACCAGTAAGGGGTAGAGCCTTATTTGAATAGGCAAGCTCTTCTTTCAGGGTTCTCAACCACTGATATCCTTAACCACTAATGTTCATAACCATTGATAGGCTGTTTTCAAATATACCTATTCTTTGGGAATATTAATACTTGAGCTTCTTGAGTAAAAGTTGTAGGAAAAGAGCCTAATTTGTTATCATTTGGCATATACAATTAGTTATTATATTATGAACTGTTTTGCAGAAACAGAACAGAACTTATTGAGTAATGAGGGACAATTAAAATGGCTTCTTCATGAACAGAAGTGCACAAAAGAGATCTAGGCATTATGCCCAAGGACCTACTGCATGAAGGGGTGAAACTGCCTTTCTTATGTCCAAAACTCAAGTTCCGGATTAAAGAGGAAGGGCTCCAGCTTGCCCTTGGCCTCATGCAAGGAAAATGCCAATCTTTTTCTGCAAACTGAACATTTTTGCCATTCATATTATTCTTTTTTTTTAGTTTATTTATTTATTTATTTAAGTAATCTTTACACCAAACATGGGTCTCGAACTCACAATCAAGAGTTACATGCTCTTCTGACTGAGCCAGCCAGTCACCCCACCACTCACATTATTCTTTTTTTTTTTTTTTTTGAGAGAAAGAGAGAGAGAGAGAGCATGCAAGCTGGGGGGAGGGGGGTAGCAGAGGGAGAAGGAGAGAGAGAATCTCAAGCAGGCTCCACAGCCAGCACAGAACCCAACGTGAGGCTCCATCTCACTACTCTGAGATCATGATCTGATCTGAAATCAAGAGTTGAATGCTTGACTGAACCACCCAGGTGCCCCCACTCATATTATTCTTAATCATTGTTTATTTAGGTAAGCCCTAACTAAAGAAAAGAGAGATGAAATGAGATTTAAAGAAGTAAAGATGTACTTCTCTAACCTATAAAAATTAGCATTTCCCAAATAAGGATGTATTCAGCATCACTTAACTATTTAAAGATATGCTGCTTCTTTTCTATCATTAAGACTAAATGTGTCAAAATTCTAAGAGAATGCCTTTATCATCCTTGCTGTCCTCTAGTTTTTCCTTTCTTTCCCACAAGATACCTTCCTTAACCTCAATGAAAGCACAAACACATTAATCACCTTTAAACCTCATGCTCCGTTTCTACAGCATCCCCAAAGTACCCCCGATTTCTACTCTTACCTCCTTCTTTAAAACTGTCCACCCACCTTCTTCCTTTTCCTTAAGCCTCCCCTTTCTCAGGAAGACTGATACGTTATATTCAGCAGAAAATACATCAGAATAAAAATAATTCATTCTAAGATATGAATGACTAAAAATCTTAATAGGTATGTATAAAGGATACTGTCAGATCTAAGCTTGAAACCTGTCTTTCCTCCCATTTACTCACTAGAGAGCTTCTCTGAACCTCAGTTTCTTTCTCTCTATAAAATGAGCAGAATAATACCTGATAGGCTTGTTGTGACAATTAAAGGTGACAATATTTATGCAAAGTAGTGACTGGACATACTGGATTACTAATAAATGTTATTTTCCCTCTTACTTAAGTCTATGATAATATTTAAACATGTTAAATTAATTTTTTTTACATACCTGAATCGCAAATTGGCGGTGTTGCAAAGTGAAGTGTGGAAGTCCTCAGGAGATCACTCAAATCAGAGGCCTTACAGCTCTATTCAGTAGAATGGGTTTTTGCAAAACACATATTATAAATAGAAACATACAGAGATAATCATGCACTAAATCCACTCAAGATGTGCTTCATTAAAACAGAAAAGGGCACCTGGGTGGCTTAAGTCAGTTAAGCTTCCAACTTCGACCCAGGTCATGATCCTGCACTTCGAGGGTTCGAGCCCCGCGTTGGGCTCTGTGCTGACAGCTCAGAGCCTGGAGCCTGCTTCGAATTCTGTGTCTCCCTCTCTCTCTGGCCCTCCCCTGCTTGCACTCTGTCTGTCTCCCAAAAATAAATAAACATTTAAAAAATTGTTTTTAATTTAAAAATATAATAAAATAGAAAAGAGCTTTAGATGTAGTTAGCAATTCATTCAAAAAAACATTCACTGGGGGTGCCTGGGTGGCTCGGTCGGTTAGCGTCCGACTTGGCTCAGGCCATGATCTCACAGTCCATGAGTTTGAGCCCCGCGTCGGGCTCTGTGCTGACAGCTCAGAGCCTGGAGCCTGTTTCAGATTCTGTGTCTCCCTCTCTCTCTGACCCTCCCCTGTTCATGATCTGTCTCTCTCTGTCTCAAAAATAAATAAACGTTAAAAAAAATTTTTTAATAAAAAAAAAAAATTCACTGGACACCTGGCTTGGGCACTGTGCTGCACTCTGGGTACAGATAAAGAAGACCCCAAGTCATAGAGAGAAAACACCCAATCCTGTTGGACAGAGACTAATAAGCTCAGTCTTTAAATCATGTCAGATTATTAATTTTGTCGTATTTTTCTTTTTAAATTCTATCTGCCCCTTTAAGATTTGGGGAAGACAAGAGAGTACAGAATTTCTGCCAAATCAAAGTTTCCAGAAAACTATGTGAAAATAGTGGTTGTAAAAGGATTTGTTCTTTTTTACTTAAGGAAATTTCACTCAAAAATTAATAACAATTAAGGAATCAAGTATGTATATTCTTTGTTTTTTACCATATAAGAAAGATCCTCTTTGGTGTTTGGGTGTGTGCACATTCATGTAGTCTCTAAGCCGACCGTACTGAGAAATATTTTATCATGATTTTCCCACAGCAATATATGGCATATTTCCAACTTATCTCCACTATTCATAGCCTGAAAATGCTACATATAAAGGATTTTAAATCTTCCTTTTGAGCAGGATGTTTTATGAGCAGTTCAGTTCAATTTTAAATATAATTTTCAAGGGTAGAAATTAAGAAAAGTCCCATTTACTCTGTCATTGGCACCTGCCTTTTCACTGTGCTCTCTATGCATAACCTTTACGTGAAACAAAATTCTTTATTCAAATGTGGCAATGTCTCTTTAAAAGTCTCCACCAAAAGGCCAGCAAACCAGCTTAGCAACTTTCTTGGGTGGATTCTCAGATGAATAATTAGCCCTGAGCAATGAAACTGTCCAGCAACTATCCTCTTGAAATCTGTGATCTGCCTGAGACTGCATGCAGGGAACATGATAGAGAAGTTTGTTTCATAGTGCTTCTGAATATTGTCCAGAAAAAAAAAAAAAAATTCTTCCTTTACGTTAGTGCACCAGACTTAGGCACCCTGGCGGTATGCACAGCAACTGTGCTGTGTGGGGCCAGGGAGCCTCTGTTTATAGCCGCTAGGCTGCTACCGTCTTGCTCCCTGTCAGTCAGGAAAGCCTCCTTTCTGGTTTCTCAAACCCCACCTTCAAAAGCTGAAATTACATGACTCATTTATTTTGATACCATCAAAGTTTTGCTGACAACGTGAGATTTTTGTCTGCCCTGTGTTAACAAGTAAAGTCCTCAGGCCATAAGACAGATAAATGCAGGCCCGGGTTAAAGCCGAAAAATGAACACTTAACTCGTTCCAATCCCCCTCTTAACTCTTCTTCAGATCACTAGAGGATCAGTGAATTGTGTGACGAAAAATGTTGTGCTGTCAAGACCTAGAAGAAGTCACATCAGATAATTACATCCGAAGATCCAGAGACTCTCTAACTATATGTCCACAGTGACTGAAACAATATCTTAAATCACAGACGCACGAGTAGACGAATTTGGTAAGGGATATTTATATACTGGACAATATACATGACTTTTTAGCAAAAATGTGTTGTGCCACATTGCTGGGTCATTGATGAATATGCCAAGATTCAAAGGTTTTACTCATATCGGAGGAGTAATCATTTGGGGAAGTAGTTTCAGTAGATATGTTTTCTTGTTCTTATTAGATAATAAATTCCTTTAGTCAAGGTCAGTACTACTGTACTTTCTGTATTCATCACAACACCTGTTGAGGTACCTGACACATCAGCAATTGATACACACTAGCTGGATGAATGTACTTGAGCAGGTGACCATTTGACAGTAACTAACACTCAAAGAAGAGGAAGTCCAAGGAGACCTGGGTTCTTATCCTGATTCAGTCAATGGTGGTTTGGAACAATTTTAAATCACATAAATGTGCTGAGTCTTAATATTTTAATGTACAAAGAGTAGGGTGGATAAAGGTACTCTCAGAAGTTGTTTTTATACATCCAACAATCTTTATTTGGTGCAAAGAGAGAATGTTTTTGCTCTCATGGAGCATATATAATGGATAAAAGGGTGGGACTAAACAAGTAAATAACCAATAATAACTGCTATGCAGACAGTATCACAGGGGAAAGGAGTAAAGAGTTAACTCTTCTAAAATGTCTTTAGCTTTCATTGTTGTTTTTAATTTCTTTTTCTTCCGAATGAAAAATCAACAGCCCTTCTTGAAAAGATGCCTTGAATATCAGAAGCAAGTGTGGAGCATTTTACAAATATAGGTTTTAAGTGTTCCACAGGAGATTATAGAAGATGTCAGGAATATACAACCAGACACACAGACACACACACACACCCATATAATTTATATTTTAGTTGTCTCTAAGTGTAAGACTCTGTAAGCAATTCATGTTGAAAACCACTCAGAGTTTTCCTGATAGTCTTAGTAATGTCCTTAGCCAGTAAGCCAGTGAAATGACTTGACTTCTAAAATATCTGATGCCTAAATTATTAAAACTCATTGATGTGGATAACTGACATCCAAAAGAACCTAGCAAATTGGAAGCTACACTTGGTCTGTGATGTCAGAGGGGCATGAATACAACTCACTGGGCACTGTGGTTACCCAGGTAAGGCTTCCTTATTTAAACTTGGCACACAAAGCATGGTCATGCATAGCAGATGGGATCATTTGTTATCTTTAAGACTGATTGCCTGCCCAAGTAAGGCAGCACAAGGGAAATCCCACAAATGCAGCCAGCTTTCAGGGCTAGGAACGGTGCCACAATCACCCAACCACAGGGCAGAAATAGTTGAGATCACACTGTCCCCTGAATGGTGAGCTGCAGCATGTCCCTTGGGCATACCCTCCCCCACAAAGAGATTGGCCATGAAAAGTAGGTGTTCCCAGGGTATAGGAAAGCCTTCGGATAATGCTTCCAAAAAAGTATGCTGAATGTATTTTCAATTCAAATGTATTTTCCTACTATCAGTGCTCTCAATTTGCCATTTATCAGAAAAGCCCCTTTTCCTCTCTTCCTTCCATTTGTTTTTTCTTGGCCTTTGAGGAATATGGCAAGGAAAGATTACTCTGGAAAACAAAGAAACAAAACAAAAAATCAAGCCCATTGAAAAGAAATGAAATCCGAAAATGTGGGTTTGAGACTGCCGTCTATCAGTCTTGAATCTGGCTAAGTGTCTGTGACACAGGGATGCCATCCAACTCACAAAAGTTTTTGTGAGAGTAAAACAGAACACAATTTGGATATGAAAATGTTCCATAAGAGTCAAAGAACCGCACACTCAGAAGACTTGAACACCTACTGGAATTTTCTTGCATATTGCACTTGGGACACTTATCAGTGTCTGCTCTGAACATAGTACCGGCTTAAAAATAGCTTATTGGAAGTCAGCAGTTCGGCTTTCATGATATGAGCTTTAGAAAAGAAGTGGAAACAGAGGTAATTGGACAAACCTTCCTGAGAAGGCTATTCCAGCAAAGCAAGGCAGTGATACCCTGAGCCTCATGATCTTCGCTAGCTTTTGGCTAGTCTTATAACTGAAGTAATATGCAGAACTGAGAGCTATAAGAAGTGGAACAACAATCAGACCCAGAAACCACAACTCTAAAGGCTGGTAGCATATGCAATTGGGTGCATACAAGCGACAGTATAATCTGTAAAGGCCTAGTAGGCAATAATAGCTGAAGTGAAACAATAGCAGAAAAGTGGTGTATTTTGAGTAATGGTCTATCTCATAGTAGAATTTATGTAGATTCTAATAGAAGTCTAATATTTTATTAGACACTATATTAGATACTATCTATGGATACTATTATGTCTTTAAGATACCAGTATTCTGTTAGATACGGTCTATGCTATAAAATAGATAGTAATATCTATCTCACACTTGACAAAAAGAGTCTCTTGGTCAGTGGCTCTCATGTACATTTAAGTTCTTACACAAATCTCTCATCTCTCTATACTCATGATTTAACTTGTCTTTTACAATGCAGCTTTTTAAACTGGAGAGAAAACTGCTGAGTCTCAAATAGCACTGGAGTTTGCCACACAATGACAGTCTTCACTGCCAACATCTTGAACACTCCCTTCCTTAATCCATTCTGCCTAATGAAGCACAGCATTTTCTGCAGCCCTCTGTGTTGTTAAAAGAATATTGAAACTGCAAACACAAAAAAGAAATGGTTAGTGGGGTGCCTGGCTAGCTCAGTCAGTAGAGCATGCAACTCTTGATCTTGGGGTTGTGAGTTCAAGCCCCATGTTGGGTATTGAGATCACTTAAAAATAAAATCTTAGGGGCGCATGGGTGGCTTAGTCGGTTGAGTGTCTGACTTTGGCTCAGGTCATGATCTCGCGGTTCGTGGGTTTGAGCCCCACGTCGGGCTTTTTGCTGACCGCTCAGAGCCTAGAGCCTGCTTTGGATTTTGTGTCTCCCTCTCTCTCTGCCCCTTCCCCACTCACGCTCAGTCTCTGCTTCCCCCCTCCCACTTGAGTTTTCTCTCTTTCTCTCTCTCAGAAATAAATAATAAACATTAAAAAATAAAATCTTAAAAAAGAGGGACAAATGTTTAGAGTGAAATGAGCTAATTGGTAAAGGATTGAATGAAGACCAAAACAGGAACTCACCTAAAGCAACTTTTTAAAAAGAAATCTATGTTGGGGGTTAAAAAACACAAAACCAAAACAAACAAAACCTGGCTTTAGTCTTTATTTTTTTTAATGTTTGCTCATTTTTTGAGAGAGAGAGAGACATAGACAGAGTATGAGTGGGAGAGGGGCAAAGAGAGAGGGAGACACGATCTGAGCTGTCAGTACAGAGCCCAAAGCGGAGCTGGGCCCCATGAACCCTGAGATCATGACCTGAGCTGAAGTAGGAGGCTTAACCGACTGAGCAACCCAGGCATCCCAAGTCTTTATCTTTATTGATAAAAGTTCCTACAAAGTTGCCAGAAAGCACCTAAGAAACAGACATTATTTTATTTTACACTGAAGAGAAACTATATACGCTATGATAGAAATTTTGAAAAATACAGAGAAACAAAAACAAAGTCAAATAATTTGTAACTGACTAATATTCAGATATAAAGCCCAGCTTACATTTTGTCCTCTTGATCTAGAAAATATTTTGATGGCTATAAATTAACTATCCTTCCCTTAGCTGTCTGCAAAATACATATTTGCATAGGGTAAAACAGACTTTTTTAAAATTATTAAAAGTAAACTTTAATAAGCCTAGGACATAACCATTATGGCCTCACATTTTTAAATCAAACACCAATTTTCCTCAGCAAACTAACATCTCTGCTTTTATATGACTTAATCTGAAACAGCAATGCATTATTAAAACAAAAACAAAACAACCATGACAAAAAACTTCTTAAAATAGTGGGAGACAACAGGGGAAATCACAGTTGGGAGCCTCACTCCTCCCTGAGGAAATAGTGAGAAGCTCTTTCTCAGAGTTCGCTCATGTGCCCAAACCACCTGTGAGACTGATATTTTCACTTCCTTTTCTATACTTTGACTTTGGCACACAACGGTAGATTCTAACCAAACAAGGGGGCTGTGAGCATGCTTCTTTCAGCCTTTGTGAACCTTTAGCTTATGTGTATTTTATTTATGTGATTACTTGATTTTTGTCCTGTGCATCAAATAGTAGTCGAGTTTACCAGGAAGTGGTTGGTAAAGCTGGGACCAAGAGTCAGAACTGCTAACTACCACTTGCATATTAAAACCGCCTCCTTCTGTGAAGTGTTAATGGACTCAGTCCAGCTCCCTGCAGACATCTGTCTGCATCATACATAAAATAAATTTAAATTGGCAGTGTCAGCAGAGAAAATGAGACTTCAGGGGTGTTGGTTGCAAGACAAACCAACCCTTCGGGTGAGAAGTGACCTCACATCCTAGAGATAATGTCCTCACAGCAGGCTCTGGGAAGCCAAACATTTTAGACACTTCTCTCACTGTATCCTGCCTCATAAGGAGCAGGTACAACAAATGATGCCATCAGATCTCCTTTAATAGCAAACACATCAAATTCTATGAGATTTACAGCTGGTAGTCACATATATTTCTTTTTTTAATTTTATTTTTTTAACATATAATATTTAATTTTATTAATGTTTATTTTTGAGACAGACTGTGAGAGAGAGGGAGAGAACGAGTTGGGGGGGGGGAGAGAGAGAGGGAGACACAGAATCTGATGCAGGCTCCTGGCTCTGGGCCAGCACAGAGCCTGATGCGGGGCTTGAACTGACGAGCTCTGAGATCACGACCTGAGCCAAAGTCAGACGCTTCACTGACTGAGCCACCTAGGGACCCCCACATATGATTCTAAGCTTACTTCCACTTCTGCGTTGTTCAAAGACTCATTTATTCTCATAATGGCATGTGGTAAAAGGGATTGTATATGTGTCAGCTATTGTTACTGTTTTCCCCTTTTTAAGACAGAAATATTTGATACTCAGCCCTACTGAAGAAAACTTGCAAAAACAAAGTGTTAACCTGGTTAGCACTTTGATATA
Source organism: Panthera uncia (assembly GCF_023721935.1). Lineage (NCBI taxonomy): Eukaryota > Metazoa > Chordata > Mammalia > Carnivora > Felidae > Panthera > Panthera uncia. The sequence goes on along the minus strand of NW_026057586.1, from coordinate 40,767,159 downwards.
CTCTAAAAATTCCCTAGCAGTATGGACAATGCATTACAAATGAGCACCTGCTCCTTCAAAATGTTAACTGATGCAGGTTGCAAAATTAATATACAGAAATCTGTGGTATTTCTAGACATTAATAACAAAGTAGCAGAGAGTGAAATTAAGAAAACAATTCCATTTACAATTGCACCAAAAATAATAAAATACCTAGGAATAAACTTAACCAAGGAAGTGAAAGATCTATACTCTTAAGATTATAACACACTGATGAGAGAAACTGAAGACAATACAAACAAATAGAAAGATATGCCATGAGCATAAACTGGAAGAATTAATACTGTTAAAATGTTCCAACTACTCAAAGCAATCTATAGATTCAAAGCAATCCCCATGGAAACACCAGCAGCATTTGCCACAGAACTAGAACAAAGAATTCTAAACTTTGTAGGGAACCACAAAAGACCCTGAATAGCCAAAGCAATCTTGACAAACAACAAATCTGGAGGTATCACAATGCCAGGTTTCAACATATACTACAAAGTTATAATAATCAAAACATTATGGTACTGACATAAAAACTGACACATAGATCAATGGAACAGAATAAAAAGCCCAGAAACAACCCACTCTTATATTATCAATTAATCTATGACAAAGGAGGGAAGAATTCCAATAAGAAAAAGGAAGTCTCTTTCATAAATGATGCTGGGAAAACTGGAAAGCAACATGCAAAAGAATGAAACTGGGCTACTTTTTTACACCATACACAAAAAGAAACTCCAATAGCTTAAAGACCTAATGTGAGGCCTGAAACCATACAACTCCTGGAAGAAAACATAGGCAGTAATCTCTTTGACATTGGCCTTAGCAATATTGTCCTAGATATGTCTACTCATGCAAGGAAATAGAAGTAAAAATAAACTATTCGGACTATACCAAAACAGAAAGCCTTTGCACAGCAGAGGAAACCATCAACAAAAATGAAAAGGCAACATATGGAATGGGAGAAGATAACTGCAAATGACATGTCTGATAAAAGGTTAATATCGAAAATATATAAAAAACTTATACAATTCAACATCAGAAAAACAATGATCCAATTTAAAAATGGACAGAGGACCTGAATAGACATTTTTTCCAAAGAAAACATATGGATGGTCAATAATAGACACATGAAAAGACACTCAACATCACTAATCATCAGGGAAATGCAAATAAAAACAACAATGAGGGGCGCCTGGGTGGCTCAGTTGGTTAAGCAGCCGACTTTGGCTCAGGTCATGATCTCACGGTCCGTGAGTTCGAGTCCCGCGTCAGACTCTGTGCTGACAGCTCAGAGCCTGGAGCCTGTTTCAGATTCTGTGTCTCCCTGTCTCTGACCCTCCCCTGTTCATGCTCTGTCTCTCTCTGTCTCAAAAATAAACAAACGTAAAAAAAAAATTTTTTTTTAAAACAACAATGCGAGGGGCACCTGGGTGGCTCAGTTGGTTAAGCGTCCGACTTCAGTTCAGGTCATAATCTCATGGTTCGTGAGTTCCAGTCCCTCATCAGGCTCTCTACTGTCAGCATAGAGTTCGCTTAGGATCCTCTGTCCCCCTCTCTCTTCCCCTCCCCCATTTGCACTCTTTCTTTCTCTCAAAAAGAAATAAACACTAAAAAAAAAACAATGAGATATTTGATACTGTCATAATGACCAGTATCAAAAAGAAAAGAAAGAACAAGTGTTGGTGAGGAAGTGGAGAAAAAGAAACCCTGTGCACTGTTGGTGGGAATGTAAATTGGTGCAGCCACTGTGGGAAACAGTATAAATTCTCCTCAAAAAAATTAAAAATAGAAATACCATATGATCCAGTAATTCCACTACTGGGTATTTACCCAAAGAAAATGAAAACACTAATTGAAAAAGATATATGCACCCCTATGTTTATTGCAGTATTATTTACAGTAGCCCAGTTATCGAAGCAACCCAAATATCTATCCATAGATGAATGGATAAAGCTGTGGTATATAAATATAATGGAATATTACTTGGCCATAAGAAAGAATGAGATCTTGGTATATTTTTGATGATATGGATTGACCTAGAGGGTATTATGCTAAGTGAAATGAGTCAGAGAAGGACAAATACCATATGATTTCACTTATATGTGGAATCTAAAAAACAAAATGAATGAACGAACAAATAAAAAGCAGAAACAGACTCATAAACACAGAGAACAAACTGGTATTTTCCAGTTGGAAGGGAAGTTGGTGCCGGGTGGGGAGGGGGGCGGCAAAAATGGGTAAAGGGGAGTGGGAAGTACAGACCTCCAGTTATGGAATGTATAAATCACGAAGATGAGAGGTACAGCATGGGGAGTATAGTCAATAGTATTTTACTAGCATTGCATGGTGACAGGTGGTAGCTATACTTGTGAGCACAGCATAATGCCTAGAGTTATCGAATCACTATGTTGTATACCTGAAACGAACATAAAAATTGTGTGTCAACTATACTTCAATAAAAAAAAGTTAACCGAAACCTCCAATAGCATGTAAGTTCCTACAGGTCGTTCCAAAGTTTTATTTCACTTTCAAATCATGGCATCTAAGATAGAAACATGGTGGCTAATACTGACAGTAATAATAATTAATACTAGTGCATCTTTTGCACATCATCTCATTTCACCTTTCTTTCAGACATTATCATTCGCGGTATAGGTTATGCAAATTACCATTGTTAATGACAGCTCACACTTTTGAAGCCAAATGAATGGACCACATAGTTGTCCACTATTCACTCTAAGTATTAAATTAATACATGTGTTTGGGGAGTGTATGTGTGCATGTGTGTCTATGCAAGGTTGGATGGTGTTAAAAGTTATGCTTGTTTACCAAAAATGTACATCTGAAGCCACACCACTATAGTATCAATATCATTAGAATGATACCACTTTATCAGTGTTGAGCCCAGTAATATGTTACGATGTGTATCAGTAACATTTTAGAGATCATCACTCATCACAATGAATAACGTATTGATGCAGCAAAACCATTTCCACTGGTTGTATTACAGATGGTGTTTGATGAGATAAACCAGCTATTAATACAAGAAGGGATTCAGATGATGCTAGGAAATTTTGGTCACACATGTTCTTTAAGTGACTTGTACCATCACAGTGTTGGGCTTCAGAATGAAATGTATGGGGTGTGGTTGGGACACAGAAATATTCCAGACAGGTTGCTTTATCATGGGAACAAATCAGAAGTCCAATTTTCCTACTTGAGCACAAGATAAACAGCAAAAGTTATTTAAAAGCAATGTCTTCGATCCCTCTCAACTGCAGTCAGATTTAGTTCTCACAATTGAAATGGGAATATTTATAGATAAGGTACTGGATATGAATTCAGAAAATTTTAAAATGATGGAACCATGGCAATGTTTAAAAATATTTTCAAAAATTCAAAAGGCAATTCTGTACTGATAGTTAATTCTATAATTTACAAATCTCAACTAAAAATGATTCCCTCACTATCATCCATTGAAAGGAAATTTTAAAAGTTCGTCTTTAATTTCCTTTGGAAAATCATAGTCTTCTCTATTTTTATCTGTCTGTTCCCCAAATCACAGACTTGCTTGGACCCCCCTGGGATAGTTGCTGTCTGCATTGAGTCACAGTAAGTGACATAAGGAAACTTGAAGAACCTCAGTCTTTGGAATGAAGGAGCTACATCAATAAAGTAAAACTAAGGTCCCTGAAGTTACAGACCATTGTTTTGCCTTATTTTTTTAAGAGATCATTAAAACGCTGTTTAGAGGTAAACCATCAAAGAATCACAGTAGAAAAAAAATTATTTTTATCAATTAAGTTATCAATACCATTCTCTAGACATTAAATAAAATCCCCACAGATTATCAAAGAAATAGCTTTTTCATTAGAATTTTGAGATGGCACTCTCACCAACTTTTCTCAAATCTAAAATTTAATAGTCCTTGTTATTAATTTTTCACCAACTTGTTATATTTCCAAACTGATTTGCGATTATGCATTTCATATTCTACTGGGTTCACTAGATATAGACACTAATTGTACCTCATTAATTCCTACACTGGATTTGGCTCTAAAAGTGTTGTTATGCTTACTACTGGTAAGGTAAAAAAAAAAAAAAATAGCAAGAAACAAAGAAATAATTTAGTTATATTTTTGTTTTTCTTTCTATAGTATTAACATGTGGTGCATTACCATTTCTTAAAAAAATCAGTTTCTGCAATAAAAATGAAAGAAACTACATTATACTCCAGGGGACTTAAAATGATGTGGCTCTAAACTCTGGTTTTAAAAGCCTGGGCGATTAGAGAGGAGAGAAAGAAGGGTGTCCTAGTTTTTCACATGCTGAATGATTCAGCAAAACAGTGCTGTGAACACATCAACATGATTCTGGAAAATACTCAAAAATGTCAAAGAGAAGTCTGGAGGTAAATTTGTGGTATACTATGTGTCAATTAATTTCTTTAGCATCCAAGTTGATTCACTGGACCTTAAAATGAATAAACTATCAAACAATTAAAGGTTTGGGAAAATGATATCTAATGTAGAATTATAAAATATATCTTCACGCTTTACCGAATGATGAGAACTGGTTGGAATATATGAAAGGATAGAAATGTCATAAAATTTTTTAGATTTTTTCCCCCAATCCATATCCCAGCTACCCACCAACAGCCACCATTTCACAGTGGAGAACATTGAGTCCAGTGAGGTTGAAGTTGTTTGTGTAAGAATGAGGGTTACTTCATGGGAGATCTAGAGATGAAAAACTCAAGCATCATAACTTGTAGATTCCCTTCCACTTCTTCAGGCCTGAAAATGAAGTAATTTTATGGATTTTTCAACAAATATACCAAAATCTACTACGTAACCAGCATTTGCATCAAAGTAATTCTCCAGGAAGGTGGAACAATGGCACAGAACATTTTTAAAGCACTTCCTTTAAAACTATTTGTACATCCAATCTATTAATCACAAAAAGAGACTCATTCTGTAATTTTTATTCTAAAATGTTTGCTTATGCTCTAAAAATGTGTCACTCAGGTTAAATAATAGAATTAATCCAGAAACTTGTTTCTGAATGACTTTTGGTCATTATTAAAAATTATGAACAGAAATTTCAAACGACAGAAATTTATTGCCACAATTTTGGTGCAAGCTTTGAAATTAATTCCAGAGGAGTCCTGAAATACTGTGAGATGTGGCAACAATGTATAAATAACTGGGTGGTTTTCCAACATGAACACATTGAATAGACATGACCAATTTTCCAGGTATATTTGTGTATAAGCCAAATGAGTCATATTAAGGAAGGTAGAATATTGAGCAGTAAATATTTTTCTATTGAATATTTCCCATAATAATGTTATACTATTAACATTATTTTTTAAATAAATATTTTTATTTTAGAGACCATTTCACTTTTTCATTTGAAATACATACTTATGACAATCTGTAATTTAGATCAGTAAAAATGTGACAGTATCTTTATACTCTAACTTGTCAATAGTATTGCAATTATAGAGTTACAGATGATTCAGTTACAGAATGATTCATAGAAGTATATGCTTTGCATGCTGCCATCCATCACTGTCATGTCCCTAACATGTATAAAGTGTATTTTCGTTAAGTTTATGTAATTATTTGGAGAGAGAGAGAAAGCATGCACACATGAGCAGGGGAGGGGCAGAGACACAGGGAAAGAGAGAATCCCAAGCAGGCTCCATGCTGCCAGCACAGAACCTGACAAGGGGCTCAATCTCATGAACCACGAGATGATGGATGAGCTGAAATCAAGAGTCAGATGCTCAACAGACTGAGCCACCGAGGAACCCCTAAAGTGTATTTTCAAGACATCAAAGTAAAAACACATGAATGTTCCAGAAAAATAGATAAATAGAACTGTGGCCAGAAATAGGGACATTGTTTAATGGATAGCTAAGTCTTTGCCTTATTTTGGAGAACAGAAATACAAAATAACTCTAGAATTTCTTGGAAACAATATTGTATATGTGGATGTGTGTTAAAATTCAAAGATAAATGCTAAAATAATTAAGATATAACTGTTGCTTCTAGACGAACCCCATATGAAGTAGACTACTGGAGCCTGGCTAATTGCTTAAATCTGGATGCTGTAGTGGAAACACCCAATACCTTTAAAATAAGGCTTAAAAAACTCAAACTATTGCCTAAGGTGAAGGCTGATACAAAGTTACTGGGGAAGTTAAGAGAAAGACACACTTCTGCAGTCAGAAATTGGACTGAGGCACCTCCTAGCTTAGTAACTAGGTCAGCATGTTACCAAGAACAGCAGAAGAGCTTTAGACCATGAATATAAGACCTGATTTGGCCCCAAGTTCTCCAAGTCAGCTCAAAACTGCAGAAGACAGAGAAGGGTAGGGAGAGACAGAGAGGGACAAAATAGAAATATTTAAGTGAGTTTACAAATCAAAATGTCAAAACCTGTAAGCAAACATGGCAGTAAAAAGGACAATAAACAGAATTATTCTAAATAAAATGAAAATGTAAGAGCAATCTACAGATAATCTTAAAATAAATATGATGAGGATACTCAAAAAGATAAAAGAAAAAATTCCTGGTAGAGTAAGAAATCATGAAACCAAACGTGGCAAAAATAAAACAAGAACAGAAGTATACAAAAAAGAACAAATTAGAGATTCTAAAAATCAAAATATACTCAATGATGAAATTTTTGAAAACGTAACAGATGATAAATCTCTGGACACAAAGGCTGGACACAAAGACAGAGTTTAGCAAATTAAAATATGGGACTGCATGTCTCTACCTGAATGCGACCCAGAGAGATAAAAGAGTTTCAAGATACAAGACAGAACAGTTAAGAATCAAGGAGAATAGTCTGAGAGGCTCCAGTGTTAATTAATAGGAATTCTGGATGAAGAAACAGCTAAGAATTTTTCAGAACCAGAAGAAAATGTGAATTCCTCAGATTGCTGGTGCTTAACTGAATAAATGAAAATAAATCTACATATTCATTCTTAATTTCTAGTTTGTTTTTATTTATTTTTATTTTATTTCAGGGTAAGAGAGAGAGTGTGTGAGCAGGGGAGAGGGACAGAGGGAGAGAGAAAGAATTTCAAGCTGGCTTAGAGATCATTCCCATGACCTTGGAATCATGACCCGAGCCAAAATCAAGAGTCAGACATTCAACTGAGTGAGCCACTCAAGGGTCCCTATTTTTATTCTTTTTTATATCATCAAACTAACTATTTCAAATCACCTTTCAAAATACCATTTTTGTTGTTGATGTTAACTGTTTTAATGGAAGAGATAATTGATTTTGCCTCTGTGAATTTGGCTTCCTAGCCCTGATTTTAGAAATCTGGACTAGTTCTCAGCAATTTCAAATAAGAATTTGTTTTTGAAAATAAAATATGCTTTAACAAAGGCAAGTGTACATTTGAGAGTCTGACATTAAGTAAATAGAGCATGTCTTGAAAAGTATTTATCAGTTTAACCATAGCTGTCCCATGGAATCATTTAAAATAAGTTTATTTTCCTTGTCATCTTTTATCAAACCCTAATTCATTCCTAAAAAAACAAACAAATGACAAGCAAAACATAGAGTCAATTCTATAAATTGATTTATGGTATTTCTGATTTTACATTTTTACATTAAAATGTGTAGAATTATAGCATCAAATTATTTCTTTTCAGATATTTGAATTTATTATTCAAAATTCAATTCATGTTGTACATGAAATAACATGCATTATGTAGTGGACATAAATGGTAGTTCCATTAAAATGTTTAATTATTGTTTAAGAAGTAAGCATTAATATTTATAAATGAAATATAATACTTATTAATAATATAATGTTGATTCTTGACAATCTCAGATACTATTTTACATAACAAATGCTATGTGATTATACTGTGATCTTATCATGGATAGTTGCATAAATCATATTCATTTCTTCTGTCTTGAAACATGATTTCTTTTCATAACAACACTATAGATTAATTATTTTTTTTTAACATTTATTCATTTTTGAGAGAGAAAGTGCAAGCCGGGAGGGGCAGAGATAGAAGGGGACAGAGGATCCAAAGCAGGCTTAGCACTGATGCAGAGAGCCCCACATGGGGCTCAAACTCACAAGCGATGAGATACTTAACCAATTGAGCCACTCAGGCACCCCTAGATTAATTATTAAGAGCACAGGCTTTGGAGACTCTGAATCTTCAGTTAGAATTTATAGTTGATATCTGAATCTATCCTTATAAAGTCAGGAAACATAAACCACTTTAAGTCTCTTAAATAAAGGACATTAAATAAGAAAGTTGGTTACTCAAATAGGAGTAATGGAAGAGCTGAGATGTTCAATCTACAAGGCTACTGAGAGATTAGCAACAATAGGAAGGAGTTCCCTCCCCCATAACTGGGGGACTGTGGGGAGGTGATGGTGTTTCGAAGGACCCAGAAGCCCGTGGGAGCCAGAACCATGGAAGCTATGCCTGGTAGAGCTGGGATCTTGGAATGAGGCCTTCTGGTGGCAGCCAGAACCGAGGAGAAAAAGAAGCTCTTCCTGCAGATGCCCCAGGAAGCACAAATACAAGAGGAGAAATATCCTAACTACACTCCTTCCCCTAACCTCTAACATTCCACAAAGCCTTCCATTGGCTATACTCCCTAGAAGTCAGACAGCAGAGAAACCTGGGAAATGTAGCCCAAGGAAAGGGCAGGAAATACAGATTTGAGGGAAAACAGGCTACTTAACATCACTGAATGTTTCATTTTTTTCACTTTTGAAATGAATTTTTTTTAATATTTATTTTTGAGAGAGACAGAGAGAGACAGAGTGTGAGATGGGGAGGGGCAGAGAGAGAGGGAGACACAGAATCCAAAGCAGGCTCCAGGCTCTGAGCTGTCAGCACAGAGCCCGACAGATGGCTCGAACTCACAGACAGCGAGATCATGACCTGAACAGAAGTCAGACACTTAACTGACTGAGCCACCCAGGTGCCCCTCAAAATGAAACATTTTAAATGACCACATTTTAAATAGGCATTGTAATCTAGGGTTACAAACATTAAATTATACATTTAAAGCACTGAGTGGTGGATCTGCCATATTACAAGCTCTCAATAAATGGTATTCTAATGATAGATTTTAAGTCCTCATATTATTTAAAATGTTAATCTGATCTTTACTATGTTTGGGTTTTTATTTATGCCCTCCTAAATTATGGCCTCATACTCCAGAAGTAGTCTTCAGGGCTACCTCTTTCTAGCAAACATGACTTTCTTTTCTTCAATTCCAAAATCTTTATCAAAATAGTGTTAAAAATTTCATAGGTCAAAAGATATTTAGAATCTATGTATGGATTTGAGAAATAATCTAAAACACAGGCATGTAAGACTTGTCTGATAGCTACAGTTTCTTGATTGTCTATGATATGCCACATTTGAGACTTTAAATACTTAATCTTATTTAACCCTTATCGTGAACTACTTCATATCTGATATAAGTATTATTATCACCACTTAAGAGATAAGAAGGCAAATGGTCAGAGGTAAAATAGCTTGGAGTCATAATCTAACCAAACCTGGTGTTAAAATCCTTGTTTGCTCAACATGAAGGCCCATAGTTTGGCCACTATGATACATAATATTTGCTACTACATCGAGCCATTATTGTCTTCTCAGTTTCCATATGCTAAATTATCCTGAGAAGCTGGCTGTCATTTAAAATGACACCTACTTCAAAAAGATTCATGCATCCCTATGTTTATTGAAGCATTATCCCCAATAGCCAATATGTGAAAGCAATCCAAGTGTCTATCCGTAAATAAATGGATAAAGAAGATGTGGGATGGGGCACCTGGGTGGCTCAGTCAGTTGAGCATCCGACTTCAGCTCAGTTCATGATCCCATGGTTCATGAGTTTGAGCCCTGCATTGGGCCCACTGCAGTCAGTTTGCCAGGGAGATCTTGTCCCCACCCCCCTGACCCGTCCCCTTCTTGCTCTCTCTCTCTCTCTCAAAAATAAATAAATTAATTAATTAAATTAAAAAAAAAAAAAAAAGATGTGGGAAATGTAGAATATTACTCAGCCATAAAAAGAATGAGATCTTCCCATTTGCTACAACATGGATGGACCTACAGAGTATTACACTAAGTTAAATAAGTCAGACAGTAAAAGACAAATACTATACAATTTCATTTATAGATGAAATATAAAAAAACAAAACAGACAACAACAATAACAGCAGAAACAGATCCATAAATATAGAGAGCAAACTGGATGCTGCCAGAGGAGAGGGGCCCAGGAAGAGAGGCAAAATGAGTGAAGGAGAATAAGAGGTACAGACTTCTAGTTATGGCATGAATAGGAATAGCATAAGGAATATAGTCAATGGTATTGTAATGTGTTGTGTGGTGACAGGTGGTAGCTACCCTTGCTGTCGAATCACTATGTTGCACCCCTGAAACTAATGCAACATTGTGTATCAATTATACTTCAATTAAACAGAAATTGGGTTTTTTTTTAACGTTTAGTAATCTAATTGTTTTCATTTATTCCCTCAACAAATACTTCTGAAACACTCCGTGGCAGGCACCCTTCCGGACACTGGAGTTTACAATCTGGCTGGAGAGAGATAATACACTGATGTATTTGCTTTTTTCGCTGTCTAACAAATTACCATTAACTTAGCAACTCAAGAGGACACACATTTATTATCTCATAGTGTCTGTGGATCAGAAGTCCAAACAATGGATGCTCTGATTAGGGTGTCCCAAGGCTACAATCAAAGTATAAACCAGGCCTCAGTTCTCATCTGAGGCTCAGGATTTCTCCCAAGCTCGCGTGGCTGTTGGCAGCATTTAGTTCTTGTAAATATAGAACTATCAGCCTCAAAGTTTTGTTTAGCTTCGAGAAGCTACCTGCAGTTCCTTGTCATATGGCTTTCTCCCCGAGGGGCCCTCAAAACTTTATAGCTGGCTTCTCCAAAGCCAGCAAAGGAGAAAGTCTCTACAGCAAGTCTGCTAATGAAATGGAGACTTTTTACAATGTACCTTAATCACACTGATGACATCCCTTCACCTCTGCAATGAAATATAACCTAATTCTAGCCATGACATCCTATCACCTTTGCTGTGTTCTACGGTTTAGAAGCAAGTCAGCGGTCCCGCTGATACCCAAGGGGAGGAGGTTGTGCAAAGGCATAAATACCAGGAGATAGGGACGATGTGGACTACCGTGAAGTCTTCCTGCCACACCTGTAAATAAATATACAAGGATAATACCAGATGGAAATGAGTACTCTTCAGAGATTCTCGGTGTCTCATGAATTAATGGTCAGAGAAAGCTTCTTTGAGGAGGTGGCATCTGAACTGAGATCCCAGTGATGAGAGGAAGCCAGCTAGCCTGGCTGTAGCAACAGTGAGAGTAGCTGCAGAGAAATGGATGACAAAAGTGATAGGAAATGAAGTCAGACTGAACTTGCAAACATACATATTTCTTCTCCGCGCTATTATTAGAAGTTTTTAAATAGTGTAAGGGTGAGATCTGATGCTGTATTTTATTTTGAGCGTCAACTCCAATTGCATTAATGAAAATAAATCATTGGGATTTAACAGCAGCAGCAAGGAGACGAGCAGAAGGCTACCAGTAGTCCAGGGTTAAGAAGTGGGAGCTTAGCCTGGGGTGAGAGTGCTAGAGATGGAGAGGGGTGACAGGCCTGAGAAATGGTTAAGAGCAATCAGACTTGCTGACATATCAGGTATGGGATATGAGCAATAGAGAAATCCAGGGAAAGTTCCTTGTTCTTTGTTCTCCCTGCCTTGATAAAAACAATTTTCTGCAATCCTGCTTTTCTTCCAGAATATGTTCGCTTTATGTCCTAATAATCACCTCCTTGTGTCAACGGTTGTCGCACAGAGTTCTTTCATCTATTTCTGGGGATGTTGCTTTATTAAGGAGCATCCTCAGATTCCACTGGCCCATATCCAACCTCACTATGTTAGGCAACTCTTAGATAAGAACAGATGTTACCCTCCATAATGTGTAGGGACACTTTCTTATACACATTGCTTATAAATTTAGAAAATGTGTAAAATACAAATTTCAAACAATGCTACATAGTGTGGGAGACTGAATAACTTTTTAAAAAAATTTTTAATGTTCATTTATTTTTGAGAGAATGAGGAGGGGGAGGGGCAGAAAGAGAGAGGGGAAACACAGAATCTGAAGCAAGCTCCAGGCTCTGAGCTGTCAGCACAGAGCCCAACATGGGGCTTGATCTCACGAACCGCAAGATCATGACCTGAGCTGAAGTCAGATGCTTAACCGACTGAGCCACCCAGGCACCCCTGAATAATTTTCTCAATTACGATTTCTTGTTAAACTAAATTATTTTAGTTTATTGCCTTAAGGTGAGTCAAAGGACCATGTAGAGGAAAACGAATTAACAGAGTTTTAGTCTGTTTTGTGGTTTAATCAAAATAGTTTAGTTTTCCGTCTCCCACCACCCTTTCAAAATGTATTCATTGGCTGTAATCTTGCCCTGCCTCTAGATAAAGCTGGAGTGGTTCCCAGGAACGTTCTGTTTATTTCTAGATGAGTGGAACTGTAAGTCACAAGGCCGCAAAATGCATAGTTCTAATTTAGAAATCAAAATGTCCAGAAGAAAGTATATACACGGCAAATAGGAGAATAAATTCTTCAATATTCATTCAAAGGTAAAGTCTTCTCCCCTTTCCAGGCTGTCTTCTCTAGTTGGCCGAGTAGATGCTGCTGGCTTCTGCTCTGACATCCTTCATCCATCCCTCATTTTCTGCAGGATGTTTTCACCCCCATCAGAGATGAAGCGGAGGAAAAGAGCGATGAGAACTTGAACTTGGTTGGGTTGGTTGAACTGGGGGTTCCCACAGTCCCCTTTCACTATGATACTGAGGACACAAGCAAAAGCCTGTTTTCATGGGTGGCACACCCACCCAGGCACACATTGCTGGTGCCCTCCCCTCTCCCAGGGGCTTCAGCCCAATTCCCACACATGTTGTTCTTCACAGGAAACACGCAGGCAATCTTGGGCAGGACACCTCTGAACTGCTACAGCCCAGCTGACCTGGCTATTCAACCAAGCAGTTAGTGTTTCTCTGCCCTCCAGTGTCCTAGGTGAACGTCAGACCCCAGGACTGGCACTGAAGAGCAACACAAATACATCACTTAAGAAGTATAAATCATCTATGGGGCACCTGGGTGGTTCAGTAGGTTAAGTGTACAGCTCTTGGTTTCAACTCAGGTAACGATCTCATGGTTTGTGAGTTCGAGCCTCACATGGGGCTCTGTGATGACCACGGAGCCTGATTGGGATTCTCTCTCTCTCTCTCTCTCTCTCTCTCTCTCTCTTTCTCTCTCCCCCTCGCCTATTCACTCTCTTTCTCTCTCAAAATAAATAAATGAACTTGAAAAAAAAAATTTTAAGTATAAATCACCCTTATTATTAACTTGTCCAAAAAATTTCTCCCTGCTATTAGTAATCCAAAATTATAAATATTTTGATATAAATGAGGACATATGCACCTAAATTAAATTAAACACTCTCTTTCTTTTTCTCTCTCCCTCCCTCTCCTCACCTCCCTCTCTCTCTCCCCACACTGTTTGAATCAGAGTTGCTACAGAGTTAAGGCTCACAGCAACAACAGGTAGGATCTTGTCTTTAGCCTAAGGGCAACCACATTCCTTGTGTTGCCAGCACCACTGATTAAAAGTGGAACCCCCAGATTAGAGTCAGAAAACACTCTCAGCTATTAAAAACATCAAAATGAGCAATGGAATGTTCTTTTAGTCATTGCTTTCTTAAATCAAAATGAATTTCTGTTCTTTTTCTCTCTAATTTCTGAAAAGTACATAAATATTTTTATCAAGAAGGACAATGGAAATATGTAGCCAACAGAAATATATATAAAATATAAAATGCAACTTACCATGCACCATTTACAGACAGAGAAGTGAAGGTGCCAACCCCCACCCACCACCTGTAGCCCATGTTCACTATTTCACAACTGTGTTCTCCAGAACTTGTCTATACTTGCTGATTACATTTTCAGGGGATGGTCCATTTCTTATAGTTTTCACTTCTTGTCATATTGCTTTAAGAAGTCGGTAGAATTCTAGTTATACTATTCTCAGATAATGTACAAAATTATTTCCCTCCTTTTCCCAGATTTGTATAAACGACAAATACCTCCAAATACGGAGAAGAAGGGGAAGAAGCAGATTACCTGCCATGGATAGAACTCCAAAGAGACTGAACTGACATTGACCCTAGAGTATACTTTTTACCCTTTAACCGTGTTAGTAATCATGTTTATTGGGATTTGCTCACTCAGGTGTGAGGGGAACATACCACACATCTTCAGAGCTTGCAGTTCAGATTCTGAGATTCGCCCAAGGAGAAGAATATAATTTATTTCATTAGTCATCCTGAGTTCTACTGCACAAATGACTTCTTTTTAATTGTGTGAAGCCCCCAAAGGTTTAAAAATAATTTTTATTATTTTTTTAATTTTAAGAGAGGGGCTCCTGGGTGGCTCAGTCACGTAAGTGTCCAACTCTTGATTTTGTCTTGGGTCCTGATCTCACAGTTCATGAGATTGAGCCCCACATTGGGTTCTGTGTTGACAGTGCTTGGGATTCTCTCTCTCTCTCTTTCTCTCTCTCTCTCTCTCTCTCTCTCTCTCTCTCTCTCTCTCTGCCTCTCCCTGCTCGGGCTCCTTCTCTTTCTCAAAATGAATAAATAAACGACCACCCACCCTAAGCGGACAGAACATAGATCATAAAGTCTAAACAACGGAAAACCATGGACTGTTTCCTTTAAAGCTTGACTACACTTTTAAGCTCATATGAACAATTTCCAACTTTGTTATGTTCAAATTTAAGCCAGCTTGCCATTAGATAACATTATACACAGTCAACACTAATACATGTTTTATACACAAAGTTTGAAGTTTGTGCCACTTCGTGCCTTGTGTTTTTCTCTGCTTGTTTATTTGCTTGCTTAGATTTGTATGTACCTATCACGCCCAAAATCTCTAGGAGAAATGCAAATCATTCAAACATATCAGCAGTCTACAATTCTTTCTTAGAGACAAATCGCCCGGAGTCTTTGTTCTCCTCTGATTTGTATAGTTGCTCTCTAGGCAGGACTCAGTTATCATACTGGGTCTTTCTTTCACCAGTATCCTGAGCATTTTTTTTCTCTTATCTATTGGATTTTCTGATTTCTGATCCATGTCATCCTCTTTCTTAGATTAAGTTTTCATTTTAATGAATAATATCCTCTACTAGCTTTGAAAGGGCACATGAGAGAAAAAGTTTAAGACATTGAATATCTGAAGACTTCTTTATTTTTTAAATTTTTTCTTTATTTTTGAGAGAGAGAAAGACAGAGCATGAGCAGGGAAGGAGTACAGGGAGATGGAGACACAGAATCTGAAGCAGGCTCCAGGCTCTGAGCTGTCAACACAGAGTCTGAGGTGGGGCTCGAACTCGTGAATGGTGCGATCATGACCTGAGCAGAAGTCGGACACTTAATTGAATGGCTAAGTTTGATGTCATTCATATTTAAGAACAAGGCAATGAGAAACTGAATAGAAGTTCAGTGTGCATGGATAGTATTTATCATTTAAAGACATTGTTACAGGATAATCTCTTTAGTAAATTAAGTTTGAGTACTGACCCTCAATGTCTGTAAGTCTTTGGAGAGGGGATAGAGCTTGTAAATTTCCAGAGAGGAATTTTCTTCCATTTTCCTACCCTGGAGAAATAATCCTGGCAGTCAACATCTCTGAGCTAATGGAGGAAAGAAGTTAGGATCTTACCATTCAAAATGTAGAAATTTAAGCCCTATTTCATCACAGGGGTGGCTGTAAGTCCAGAGTCTCTCTACTTGACCTCTCCAGAGAGTAACCTTCTAATCTTCTACTTGAGTAAAGGAGGGGCATCCAATAGCTGTGCAAGATTTGGAAGGTGGAGTATTAACTACTCTGAATACTGACCCTTCACTTTGTTTTCCTCTCCATCTGTATCTGTCTCCAGTCCATGAGGCCTCTGGTCTTGAGGCATGAATCCATCTATTTCTAGTTTCAACTCTCAAAGATCTACTGATTCAAATACCACATACCCATCTGATATCTCTGTTTTAAAGCATAGTTGCAAATGTCTGCTTACTCTCTATCTTTATCCCTGGGCATTAACAGTTGTTTTAATTCCACTGGGTTGATAAAACAGTTGGCTTAATCATTTAGATTTGATTTTTGGTGTATTTAACCTATAGTATCTAACTAGAAACTCTCCTGAATTGTTTTTCCCTACAATCCAATTACTTTCCCCAACGAATGTCTTGTAAGTTGAATTTTCTTCATCTCATCTCATCATTGTGCAAAGTAAATGAAAATTATGAAAAGAAAAGTGCTAATACTAGAGATAAGGAGCCTAAGTTTTATAAACTTAATACATTAGAGATAAAGATGGAGATCGATAGGCTTACCAGAAGCTGTATCTCTTTAAGTTCAATCTGATACTTATTGTATTGAAGTCAGTTGAATATGTGAACAGATAATAAGGTATAAGAATAAACCTAAAGAGTTTGTTTGTTTGTTTTATTTATTTATTTATTTATTTATAAATGTTTCTTTATTTTGAGAGAGACAGAGCCTGTGCATGAGCAGGGGAGGGGCAGAGAAAGAGTGGGAGGGAGGATCGTAAGCAGGCTCCGAGCTGTCAGCGCAGAGCCTGACATAGGGCTCAAACTCCTGATGAGATCATGACCTGCGCCAAAATCAAGAATCGGTCACTTAACCCACTGGGCCACTGAGGCTCCCCAAGGATATGCTTTAAATGCTGAAAATATATTACTAAAAATGGGTGTTTCACAGGTAAAATGTAATTAAGGAATTTACAAGGGAAACCTTTCTATAATAATAAGTCTATCACTAGTCTTCAGGGAATTTGAATTCCAAAAATTCCAGTACCATAGGCACAAAACTATAGAACACTCCAAACAATTTTTAGGTTACCATCTTAAATTTAAGAGCCATAAAGAAATAAATAACTATTCAATTAGAAAGGTAATGGGGCGCCTGGGTGGCTCAGTCGGTTGAGCGTCCGACTTCGGCTCAGGTCACGATCTCGTGGTCCGTGAGTTCGAGCCCCGCGTCGGGCTCTGGGCTGATGGCTCAGAGCCTGGAGCCTGCTTCCGATTCTGTGTCTCCCTCTCTCTCTGCCCCTCCCCCGTTCATGCTCTGTCTCTCTCTGTCCCAAAAATAAATAAACATTAAAAAAAAAAAAAAAAGAAAGGTAATAAAGTCCTTGGTAATTGCAGAGTTCTCTGATATTTTCTGGTACTGTCTTGACCTATTTACTTTCTTTTTTAACTGTAGTATGACTCCTTTCTATCAAAGCTTGTTCTTATTTTTTCTTAAATTATTATTCATGTTATACCTCACTGAAAGCACAAATCAGTGCTCTATCTCCTGACCTTTTTGAAAACCAGTTGGATGTATATGACACAAGCAGATGGCTGTATGTGCCCAAAGCAAGGAGGACCAGAGGTTACACTCCCTTGTAGTGCAGTGTGTACTAAGGACAGAAGAGTGTGATTTCTTCTTAATTCGAATTTATATCAGTGTATCTAACAAATGTTTTTACAAAAATTTTAAAACCTTTTTTCACACTTTAAAAGACTGAATATACTTGTCTATTTAACTCTTCTTAAAGCTAGTACTTTTGGAAATTTGCATATAAATTAAATAGAAGTAGAAGGTTGTTTGAAGTAAATGGTGACTGGCATTGTGTTTGAGCCATCTGTTTTTCTGTGTCTCACCACAGTTGCTATTTACAAAGCAAACTGCACCTCCTTAACATTTCTCACTCTGAGAACCAGATCCACATTTTTCTCTTATCAGCAGCTGGTCCCCTGCCCTCAACTTAATGTTCAACTAAAGCAACTCAGACTCATTTCACTCATTTAATATGCTTTCCTTCTCTGAGGAAAGAATTTGTATATTGAGCTGTGCTGAATACAGATTTTATTTAGCTGTGTATAGATGTTTTATATTTATAAACACATGTAATTACAGACTGTCTCCAGCCTATTTGAATTACCTACAAATGGATATAGCAATTGCCTGCATATCACCTTACAGTTTTAAAGTAAGTAATCTCCTATTAACTCAAGTTACCAAAAAGATAGAATCATATATATATATATATATATATATATATATAAAATATATCATATTATAATATCATATTATATATATAAGTATATATATATAATAAGTAAATATATATATATATATATATATAATAAGTCCTAAATTTTAAAAGTATTAATTGAATCTTTTATTCTCATTAGCACCTTGATACTGGGCAAGATTTAAAATGAAAAGAGCTCAACTCCTGTTATCCCAATGGAGGTGATCATTTTCTCTCTTCAGCTGGTTATTGGGTTTTTAATTATCTAAAATTTTAATGTAAACCTTTGGCTGTAGTGGCCTACAAAAGTTTCATGTTTAGATTTAGGGCTGTTACTCCTGGTCTGTCAAGGGTAGAGTTCTGAGCCAAATGCAACTATGTGGAGGCCTGTAATGTAAATCTTTAGTCATTAATTCCATTATCTCCCCATACCAAAAATAAAATGAAATGAAATGAAAAATGAAAGTGTTTTTATTCTGAGGTAGAATTTACATAGAGAAGAATGTACAAAGCTTAGTTGTATATACATCAGTGAGTTCTGACATATGTATATACCACTGTAACCCATACCCACATCAAGGTATAGAACATATCTATCCTTCTAGAAAATTTCTCCATGTCTCTTTCCAATAAGAAGCCCTCTTTTACCCCAGAACTAATTGCTTTTCTGACTTCTATCACCAAAATTCGTTTTCCATACTCTTGGCATGAATTTGATGCAAATAAAATTATAAAGTCTATATTCTTTGATACCTGGCTTGTTTTGATCAATATAACACTTTTGAGAGAAACATACAGCCTGACGTTTGGAAAAGGGGAAGTAAAAATGGACTTTCTTTAAAGATGGTATAATTCTGTATGTAAAAATCTTGGGGCATGAGGTAAAAATGCCTATAACTACTAAAAAATTGAGCAAGTTTAAGGGCTGCAAAGCCACTATATGAAAATGGTTGTGTGGTTTTTTTAAACCAGTATTTTATTTTACTAAGTAATCTCTTTGCCCAATGTGGGGCAAAAATTCACAACCCCCAAGATCAAGAATCACATGCTCCACCAATAAGCCAGCCAGGCATTCCCTAAAAATCACTGTGTCTTACTATGCCTTTTGAATAACTTTACAGGTGATTGATTAAGAAATTGTTGCTGGAATGGAAGTATTCTTGAGCAAATACAGGTCCAGAGACACACACAAACATAACTCCAAAACAAACATAATCAATGAAGTGAAAAAAAGACCTAAAATATCCCTAAAACCTAGCAAACAATCAAGATTTTAAAAAAAGAAAAGAAAAGAAACTACTAGGCAATACATAAGAGAAAAGCATTAGCTTTTGTGCTCATCATTTGTCCTTCCCTTAGGGAACTTCTCATTTGTATAAATCCTTATTTCTCTGGGAATACAGTTTTTAAAAATCTTGTTGCAAAGTATCTTGCAAAGTACAACCAACTGGAAATGGGACTTTGTGCTTCTGTTATATATGAAAACATTTAGGGATGCCGGGCTGGCTCAGTCAGAAGAGCTTGAGACTCTTAATCTCAGGGTCATGAGTTTGAGCCCCATGTTGGGTGTGGAGATTGTTTAAATAAATAAAAAACTTTTTTGAATTTTTAAAAAATAAATAAATGAAAACATTTAAATTGCCTTAACAAAACCTGAGCTACCTCTGCATACTCTGTGAGTGTATGTGCGTGCACGTACGCACATGTTCTATGTCTTTAGAAAGCATTAACGCTTACAAAGAATAGCTGGCCAAATAAAGAAGGGCAAGCTTTAAATAGATGTAATCAATTAAGTAAAGTTTAAAGGCTGGTTGTAGACCGTTGTACCAAACAAGGTTACCAGACAATTTGCTCATCTACACCTAAGTGAATGAAAGTAGAAGATGATTGCAAACATGTTTATTTTGAGATTTCCATATTCTAGACACTGTGCTAAAGACTTCACATTCCTTGTCTCATTAAACTCCACAAAAAGTGAAGCAGGTAATATTTTCCCCATTTTATAGATGAGAAATCAAGGTTTAGAGTTTAGATAACTTCCCCAAGGTTACACAATAAGTTAAGAAACCAAGATTCAAACCAAGAGCTCACATCCATGCCCTGACACCCCTTTGCTTTTTCCTATATGTAAGCCAATATTCTCTACTTCCTTTCTGATCATCCCCTAGGATGCTCAAGGATAAATTGTTATATATAAGAAAAGTTCTTAAGTATCTTAATTGCAATTAAATGCTCCAACCATGTAAGAGCAGTGTGAGGTAGAAACTAAATTTTCTTTAAAAATGTATACATGCAGGGCACCTGGGTGGCTCAGTTGGTTAAGCATCTGACTTCCGCTCAGGTCATGATCTCACAGTCTGTGAGTTCGAGCCCCGTGTAGGGCTCTGTGCTGACAGCTCAGAACCTGGAGCCCGTTTCAGATTCTGTGTCTCCCTCTCTCTGACCATCCCCCATTCATGCTCTGTCTCTCTCTGTCTCAAAAAGAAATAAACATTAAAAAAATGTTTTTAATGTATACATGCATGCGTACATAATGTGTGTGTGCACAGGTGTATGTGTGTGTAGCTGTGTGTATTATGTTTCTGTAGGTACTACTATACAGAAAGATACTTAAAAGAGAGGTAGGGGTTTAGAGGTGGAGTGGAAAACAATGACTAACTCTATGTAATTATTGTGTAATTTCAGTGAGTACGGTAAATGTTTATTCTTTTTGTTTAAAAAAAAATCTAATAAACATGAGGTGCCTGGGTGGTTCAGTCAGTTGAGCCTCTGACTCTTGGTTTCATCTTAGGTCATGATCTCACGATTCATGGGTTCAAGCCCCTCGTCGGGCTCCATGCTGACAGAGTGGGGCCTGCTTAGGATTCTCTCTCCCTCTCTCTCTGCCCCTCTCCTGCTCATGCTCTCTCTCTCTCAAAAACAAATAAATAAACTTAAAAAAAAAAGTCTAATAAGCTAAAACCTTTTACATTGGCATGTATGTTTTGGAATGTTACTTCCACAGAAACATAAATATAAATGTTCTTGCACACAGAAATATGTTTAAAGAAATGCTTTTTAATTATTATTCATCTGTGATTTTATTCTTCAGGACATGATAAGAATTGAGGAAATTTGAGGAATTTATTGTCAATTGAAAAATTCTACAAATCCTTAGTTTTAGGTAGATTTACACTTGTAATGAGCTATGACCTTGGGCAAACTTCAAAATAATTAGCAATATTTCAACCCAATATGGTGTGAAAGATGATTTTTTTATAAACAGAAGCGTAAGTTCCTTCAGTATGTCTTATAGAATTAATGAAGAATGACTGTATTAGTCACATAATTAAAAGGCCTAAGAAGTTGTAAGTGAATTGCTTTATCATTTAATACCTCTTAAAAAGGAATAATATTTAGTTATTTATCCCACCACTTGTAGTGATGTATGTATTTTGCTAAGTCAGAGATAATATTTTAAATATAAAATTCACATCATATCTCCATTAATAAAAATGATGTTCTTTTTCTTAATGGAATAACACAACCCATTTTAAATGCTTTCCAAAATAGAATTTTAAAAATATCAACAGTGCCATTCAACTCTCTGTTATTGGGTAAAAGAAAATCATAATTTGAGTACAGGGAATTTTAATGCTTTCTAAACAGAAATGGATTCTCCAAAACAACAGATAAAAATTATCATAAAATAAAGTTTCCTGAAGGTGGCAGCATCCTAAGCAAATCTTTTCTCAACATTTGTAGTCAGCTGTACTCACTCATGAAGTATTACTAAATTCCGTGGTGAAGATGGCTAGGAATGTTACAAACCATCATTCATTATGAAAACAATGTAACTATCATCATCACAATGATGTGATCTCTAAGGGATTCCTACCTAAAGTGTAGCCTATGCTTTCAAATACATTTTATACTCAATACAAAAATCTTTGTGAAGGCTTTTTATATGTATAAAGATTTCTGTTTCTTGATTCATTATATTATTTTTTTTACTAATAAATGTCAGCAGAGTGACAGGGCGACAGATACATTTCAAAAGTCCAATTTCCAACTTTGGGTCATTTTCTTATCAGAAAAAAAGCATTTTTAATTCCAATTCTTTTTTTGCATTTCTTGAAGTAGAAGCAAATAATCATGATGAATATTATGACAATGATTCTTGAAACTAAGCATGGCTGCATACATCAGGAGGGAAATTCTAATTTAAACACTGGGTTTTAAGGTACTTGTTCAATTCGATTGAGTTTTAAATGAAAACCCATAAAGTTTTTTTGCCTGCCAATAAAATATTATTTGATGACATACTTTTGAAGCTATAATGTTTTCTCTACACAGATGGTTATGGCTGTTATCGTTATTATTAAAATGCCAGTTTCCTGACCAAACTTTGTGATTAGAGACTCTTCTAGGAAGAGATAGTTCATTATCATGACCAATCATGCCATCCCTGATTAAATACCCCATCAAAGATCAAAGTCCCCTCAAGGGGAAGGTTAGCCTGTAGGAAAAACTGAAAGATACAGTTCATTAATAAGAATCACATAATATCTGGATCTTTCCATTTACCCCAGTCAGGTGCACCTAAATTCTTCCACACTCATGCAATACTGAAAAGGACCCCGGGTGGCTCAGTCATTTAAGTGTCTGACTCCAATTCGGCTCAGGTCCTGATCTCACGGTTTGAGCCCTGCACCAGTCTCCATGCTGACAGCGTGGAGCCTACTTGGGATTCCCTCTCACTCTCTCTCTCTCTGCCCCTCCCCTACTTGTGCTATCTCTGTCTCTTTCAAAATAAATTTTAAAAAAAGAAAGAAAAAGAGGGAACAAGCATTTTCTCAGTACTGAAAGCTATTAATCTTTTGCCATATCATTCATCAACAGAGTTTCTCTGGATAGATATAGGTATTTTTCCTTCAAAATGAGATGTGTTTCTCCATTCCTAAAAATTTATTGGTTGATTTCCAGTCACTTGGTATTCCATATCTAAACATGTGGATAAATGTTCAAATTCTACAGTGTTTGTCAGTCACCTGCTATCTAAAATTTAATGCCCGTTTACCATGTTTCCTAAATTAGATTACCATATAATCAAATGTTATTTTAGCAAACTAGTGAAGCCTTGTGTGTCACAGGTACAAAGATGTGGTGTTTCTTTGCAAATCGTAATTTGCAAGCCAGC
The DNA here is from genome assembly GCF_023721935.1 of Panthera uncia. NCBI lineage: Eukaryota > Metazoa > Chordata > Mammalia > Carnivora > Felidae > Panthera > Panthera uncia. Next base: position 40,743,725 of record NW_026057586.1, on the reverse strand, counting down.
TGACCCATATGGAACTACATGATTCAGCAAAGAGAAAGTTCCTGGCAGTCCCATACAACCTCAGCAACTTTCCTTCTTTAGACCTTCCCCAACCAGAGTTTCCTGCTCTGCCCCTGTTGCATTTTCACACCTTCCTTCATCTTGTTTCTTTCCTTTATTCTCCTGCATATCATTGTTCTTTCTTCCATTTTTTTTTTTCTTTCTTCATCTTTGTTCCTTCCCTCTTCATTTTCAGAGTCTTTGAGCCTGTGGATATTAGGGATTTTCCTGAGGTATTTCCCAAAGGTTGAGGAAAAGCACCAGAACTGGACTTAAAGTCACACAAGCAACAATAGCAAGACCCTGGGTGCTGACGGGCCATGGTTGGAGTGATGATTTATCTGGATGTTATTGAGTACAGGACAAATAGAAAATGGAGACAAAGAAGGGTCTATGCAGTCTACTTATAAATTGAAAGCCAAAAATTTCCAACATATTCATCCTATAAATCTGATTTGTGTATTTAAGACTAGCAAGTTAAAAATTCTTGGAAGATTTGGTCTAAATGTCTCGCTAGTATTATACACTATAACACCCAGCAAGCACATTATACATATAGATGAAGAAATATAGAGAGAAAAACTGGGCTCCTTTATTTCACACTTTGCTAAATAGGCTTGAAAACGAAAATTTACGAACAAGAATGGGAAAGCCATTTTAACTGAAATTGGATCACTTAAGCATGAGTGATGTAATAGAAGATAGAAAGAGGTATATAGAAGAGAAAATGGCATGATCGTATCATGGGGAACTTGAAAGAAATAGCAAAAAACCTAAAGTTGAAATATTAAGAAACAATAGAAGTGTTCATCTACGCAATTCACAACGGCCTTGGAAGGCCTTTGGAGGACAGAGGCAAGAAAAATAATAATAGTCAGGATTATAAGGTTTGGCAATAACAGAGAGAAAGAGAAATGATGTAGAGGCCAGAAAAAAATTGCATTGATCAAAGTAGTAAAAGAGAAAATAAATTTGGAAAGTCACATAGAGGAAGAAGCAGTAAGATTTGGCCATGAATAAAAAAAGAGCTGGTCACATCATGTGTCAGGTAGAGAAGATTTGGACATTTGGGAAGGACAAAAGAAGTTCAGTAACTGTTTTGCGAGGAGTCAGTCTTGCCACAAACCAAGTAGAGTTAAAACACTGGTTCTAGCCAACAAGCTGATTTCACACTTGCATAAAAGGGCAGCCAATACATAATTTAATTGTCACTGAAAGCAGAGATGACACTAATTGTATTTTAAACTCTTCCTAATCTCATGGAATGTGATAGTAAGTGAACTGTGGACAGCATCAAGCTCATTTCTGGCACTCAACTGAAGTCATACAATTAAAAAACAAAGTTAGTAGGAAGGAATGTGTGTTATTATTCCACATTAGCTACCTAGAAATTTTAGGTACTCTGCATCTGAGACACACTTGTCTCCTGATCCCTCCTGCAGAATAAAAGTATATATGCAGTTCTTTGCCAAAGTGAACAAGGAAAAGAAGAGGCAGGACAGAGTCACTCTACAAAAGTACTTCCCTCCTCCTTTGCCCATGGGTAGAACAGGCTAATCACACCAAAGATGCAGCACCCATACCCCCATCTAGTTTCAAATTTCCCATTAAAAATTGACTTTCCTCTATGGACTTTCAGTACAAGGAAATTAGAACCCAAAAATATAACATAAACTCTTAGTTTCTGTGATTGATGAATAATAGTTAGTGTTAATTATTATTTATGGAGCCAGGATGCTTGACTTCTTCAGGTATAGCTGTGGTGCCAGAGGAATTCCATTTACATAAAGGCCCCTATGTTTTTAGATAGGGGGGGTAAACATCGGAGCTTATTGCCAGGTTTTCCTGTGGCTGAGTCAGAAGATAAGGGAAGGGGGTGGGTATTTTTGTGTGCTTTTTTTGTTTGTTTTTCCCTTGAAACTCTAGAAAAGCAGCATTAGGGTTATCCTTCTAGACAGAGAAGAGTAATGTAGATGCCTCTGGACACACAAAAGTGGAGTCTTGGCTTTAGGAGATGGACTTTGCAGTGTGTTTTGCTTTCCTGCTTCCCTTAGGCAGGACCCAAAAGTTCTTTATAAAAGCAAATTTATAAGAAGCTCTGTTCAGATTCATAGGGAAAGTTCAATTACTTTTTAAATTAACATATAATATAAATATGGTGTAGCTATGATACCTGTGAAAAGTACACCTATCATGGGCACATGGCTCAATGAATTTTTTACAGGTGGCTATATCCGTGTCACTAGCTCTCTCTGATCTAGAACATGAAGGCCCTTCATCACTTACTTCAAATGAAACTACTAGCTTGAATTCTAACAGCATGGTTTTTTGTCTGCCTTTTGTTTTTAAGATTTTGTCTTTTTACTTCATTTTTATTTTTTCAAAAAATTCTTAATGTGTGAGAGAGAGAGAAAGAAAGAGAGAGCATGAGAAGGGGAGGGGCAGAGAGACAGAGGGAGACACAGAATCTGAAACAGGTTCCAGGCTCTGAGCTGTCAGGACAGAGCCCGACTCGGGGCTCAGACTCGGGAATGTGAGATCATGACCAGAGCCCAAGTCGGACACTTAACAGGTTGAGCCACCCAGGCACCTCTGTCTTTATACTTTAAATAAATGAAATAATGCTGTATGTTCTTTTCTGTACAGGCTACTTCCACCCAATACTATGTTTGTATGATTCATTCATGTATTTGGGAGTGTTATTGATCAGTTATCCTCACTGCAGTATAGTACTTAATTTATATGAATACACTGTAATATATTACCCATTCTATTGATGGACATTTGAGCCATTTCTAGCTTGGGCCTATTATGCATAGCACTTCTTCCACAAACATTCCCATATGTCTTGCAGTGCATATATTCATTCATTTATGACAGGCATATATCAAGCAGGTGGAATCACTAAACCATAGGGTAGGTACATATTCATTTGTTTTAGTGGATAGCACCAATTTCCAAAGTGTTTCTACCAATTCATATTCCAACCACAACATGTGAAAATTCCAATTGCTCTATATTTTTGACAACCCTCAGTATTTTCTGTCTTTTTATTTTATCCTTTCTGATGGGTGACCATGGAGTTTAGAGCTGCACTCTAATGCCGGTTGAGGAGACTGGGACAAGATCTTGCTACTTAGGGTTGTAATGGGTCTTATAACCCACCTTGGTATATACCATCTGTTTGGTAACTGAAAATAAATAGATTTCTGGGGCGTCTGGGTGGCTTAGTCAGTTGAGCATCCAACTCTTGGTTTCGGCTCAGGTCATGATCTCACAATTTCGTGAGTTCGAGCCCCGCTTCAGGCTCCGCACTGGTGACATGGAGCCTGCTTGGAATACTCTCTCTGCCCTTCCCCCACTCAGCCTGTCTCTGTCTCTCTCAAATAAAATAAAATAAAACTTTTAAAAAATTAAAAAAAAAGAAAGATACAGATTTCTTTAGAAATCTACCAAGCAAGCCAAATTTACCCATCAGCCAAGGATCTGAAAAAGTTGAGGGGTCAATTCTTTAATTCAATCACACTGAATAAACTTGAGGTTTCTTTTTTCTTTTCTTTTTTTTTTTTATTATTTCCTCTCTTTATTTTTTTTTATTTTTTAACACTTATTTATTTTTTTTTCAATATATGAAATTTATTGTCAAATTGGTTTCCATACAACACCCAGTGCTCATCCCAAAAGGTGCCCTCCTCAATACCCATCACCCACCCTCCCTTCCCTCCCACCCCCCATCAACCTTCTAAACTTGAGGTTTCAAGGATATATATTTTTTCAAGCAATTTCATTTTTCTACCTAATTGTTTTACTTTTAATCAGTCTAATTATTTGCTTTTTTAGAGATTTATCCAAAATGCTTTGGTGATTTTCAAAGCTGAAAAATGACTGATTAAAAAACTTGTTCTAGATTAAAATGTTACTCATTATTACTACCTGATATTCACTGTGATAATTATCAGCAAGGCAAAAACTAATAAAATAGAGTACTTTTTCCAGCAATTCACAAACTAAAGAGAAAGATAGATAGTAATAGCTAATATTCTTCTAGTGCAAGTACTTCACACATATCTCATTTCATCCTTACAACAAACATTGGAGTAGGTTCTAGCACTGTTGTAGACGAGGAAACTGAGGCACAAAGATGTGAACAAACTTCCTGAGATAGCAGTGATATAGAAATGGGACCAAACCCAAGAAGTCTGACTCCAGAGTATTCTTCAAACCATTACACCATCCTATAACAAAAGACAGAATAGGATATGTGCTTAAAAATACGGCTAACAACAAAGTTATCTGACAGATACAAGTGGGAGGGATAAATTCTGACTGTGAGTGTTGGGAACTTCAGCAAAATGGCATCGAATGACCTGGGTTTTTAAGATTAGGTAGTATTTTTAAGGGAAAAACATGAGAAGAAATGGAACTTTCTGTAGCAAGAAAAACACAGATTCTAAATTCCTTGGAGAAAGGAAATGTATTATGTTACTGTAACCTAATAGCCTAGAAAAGGGTCTGTAAACTAACAATGTTGAATGAATGCAAAAATTTAGGGTAACCAGTTACTGTATACATCCTGTAGTCCTGTTTAAGTGGCCAATGGATGATAAAGTGACAAACACATAAATGAATGGAAGAGCACATTCAGGAGAGCCGTACTTTTGGGTCAGCGTAATGAATGTATAGCAACTCAGCCTAAGATTTAAAATTTATCACGTCATGCAATTTATTTTCTACCATAATGTTGGGATCTTTCATTGAAGGAACTTCTTTCAAAATTCTGGGAGTGGTTTTGTTAATGGATCATTAATTTTAACTGCATATAAACTAGGCCAAATTTTAAATCCCTTTCAATAGTGTTATCTTCACATAATAATTTTAAAAATTATTTTCTTTAAAATGATTAAGAAATCATTGATCTAAAATATTACTTTAGGGGACTTCTGGGTGGCTCAGTACTTTAAGTGTCTGACTTCGGCTCAGGGGGTGATCTCGTGGTTCATGAGTTCAAGCCTCGTTTATTTTCTGGGTCAAAAAGAGCTCAGAGCCTGGACCCTGCTTCGGATTCTGTGTCTCCCTCTCTCTCTACCCTTCCCCCATTCATGCTCTGTCTCTCTCTCTCTCTCTCAAAAATAAATAAACATTAAAAAATATTTTTTTTAAAAGAAGCTAATATATTAATTGAGGTCAGACTTGGGGGAAACAATAAAATACTACCTTTTAGTTTAATAATGGCTTCTATAAAGTATAGTACAGGTCAGGGAAAGAGAAAGCTAAATATGGATTATCCTAAGGAAAGCATTTGAAACAGCAAAGAGAAATTCATGGAGATGTAATGGAACACTTATAATAACAATAACAAAATTAAAGGGGAAAAAAGGTCAAAAACCCAAAATATATCGGTTTAATGAAACAGGTTAGAGAATTCTGATAAAACAAGATAGACTATGGTAGTACCTTCAAAAATACAAAGTCATATTCACTGATAATATTATGATGTAAACAATGTATACAATATGGTTATGATGTATAAGAATACATAGAAATATAAGATAATGGATAAAAATGATCAGCTCAACTAAAATAGCATTTTAATTAAAAATAGTACCTTATGTTATAATTTCTTTCTAATAAAAGGTAAACTACTTGATACTTTCAGCAAAATTGAAGAGAAAAACTCTTCAGATTATAGAATTAGGGAGATTCTTCCTAAATATTAAAGCAAAACTCTCATGTGTTAAGTTACAGAATGTTATGGCAACTTAAAATTGTCTTTTGCACCATATCTTCCAAGTTCAAAATTCTTCTCAATTGTGATCACTATAAACAAAATATTCCTGTTAAATAAGTGGATGTTGGTTGTGGCTATCTCCATAATTTTCAGGTGAGAAAAACAAAACCGATTACTTCAGTGACGTGTTATTTGCCGGATACTGGAGCAGGGCCTCTTTATCTTGAGTCAATAACGATTTCCAATGGTCTCACTAGTCTCTAATCAAAACTGTTAAATGTAACTTTTCCTTTATCTGCCCAACTTTGAACATGAAGCACTGTTTTTTCCAGGACAGATTATTTTAGAGCACTCTAAAGCCACTCTGGAAGTCTAACTATGACTCTGTTTTGTAGAAAGTGGAAGGATACAAAATTCTGAAAATAAATTTGAGCCAGTAAGTCTTCTCAATAAGACAAAAATCCCATGAGATTTTATTTTCTATCCATATGCACACAACATATTTTCATTATCAAAGCAAGTTAACTCTCAGAATTAAGGTATAATAGGATCAACTTTTCAGCATTGACCTCTGCTGTTATTAGCCAGAATAATACACTAAGACCTGACAAAATTATGCCTGAAAATGTTTGCAACTAATTGCACTTGTGAATTAAATAATGATGTTTGGGTGGTGCCTTTTTTTTCCTCCAAAGCTATTTGTACTTGTACCAACACACTTGATGGGTCCAACTTGACCTCTTACTCATAACTTTGAAAGCAAATGTCCCATGCACATGTTAGGCAACTATTTATAACAATTATGTTGTCCTCCACTCTTTTTTTTTTTTTTTTTGAAAATTTTCTTGGTTTTATTTTTTTTTTTCAACGTTTTTTATTTATTTTTTTTGGGACAGAGAGAGACAGAGCATGAACGGGGGAGGGGCAGAGAGAGAGGGAAACACAGAATCGGAAACAGGCTCCAGGCTCCGAGCCATCAGCCCAGAGCCTGACGTGGGGCTCGAACTCACGGACCGCGAGATCGTGACCTGGCTGAAGTCGGACGCTTAACCGACTGCGCCACCCAGGCGCCCCTGTTGTCCTCCACTCTTAAGCAAATATTGTATACAAGAAAGTTAATACATACTGTAATGTTTCCATAAAAAATCTTTAACTCTGTAAAATTTGGAAAAGAAAGTTCTATTTTCAAATAAGCACTATTTTTCATTTCTCAAAGAAAACTACCTCACGTGGTTAGTAACTTGACTTTGTATAGTCCTATCAAAAACTGAAACAAATCTTTTTATTTAAAAAGAATTATGAATTCTAAGTATTGAGAATATCTAATTTTTAAGAATTATATCTATCTATGCTTTCATAAAACCAAATTTGTGAGATAGAAATTCTAACACTAATACTTTTCTCATTCTTTAAAAATAATGACTAATAAAAAAAGTAATGATGGTACTAATTATATTTCTTATTAGTGTTCATTCTTATGATCTCAGAATATTTAAATATTTAGTTGCCCCTGACTGTCTTTTTCCCTGTTCACTTGTTTACCCACTCCCAAGTCTATGTTTTAATTAATTTTAATCAGGGCAGATTAATAAATCCCAGCTTGTTCATGGGAACCAACTGATTCAGAATGAGTCTTTCCTAATTGTTTTGTGTTCACATGGGTGTTCACTTTGGCTCCCCTTCAAGCTTCCTGCCAAGGGGGAAAATTACCTTTCCACGCCCAACTAAAAACAGAGTCAAAGAATAATTCCTTTGGTGAGCAGCGTCACTGAATAAGCAGTTTTAGCGTGATGTGTGTGTGTGTGTGTGTGTGTGTGAGTGTGTGTTTAATGAAGATCTGTGTGTAGATTGTCTACAAAGTAGTTTTCATATAGAAGAATACCACATATGTTGTTGCTTTTTTTTTTTTTTTTTTTTTAGAAATCACATTCTGAAATTTATAATCTTTATTACTAAGTTTTTTAAATCCCAAAGAACATGTTTTCCTCCTGGATGAAACAGTTTTCTTACAAAAAACTGGAATACTTTTCCCAGCCCATGTTTTGTGTCTTTCATCTCTAACCTTTCCAAAATAACATTTTCTTTTGATATCAGCCTCTTTGATGCTGTTCTAAATGAAAATGTTTTTGAGTTCATTTTTTTCAGAAGGTAAATATTAGTCAGTTAAAAAACAAATCCTGACTGTATTATGACACAGAACTTCTTACATAATTTCTTGCCCTTCTCATAACAGAAGTCCAGAATCAGTACTCGTCTGGTTTGACCTGGGAAATGTATCCAAACCCTCCAGGGAGGCCCAAGCTTCCTATGTCAGGGATCGCTTTGCTTTAGGAAACCAACACAGATTGAGTGCCCACAAAGAAGAAAAGAAAAAGATCCCTATGAGCTGAATTGATATATTAGAGGAGGACAAAGAAGTTTTCACAGAATAATGAGGACATGTTGGTGAGGTTTTAGAGCCTCAGGTTTCTCTCCAAACCCACCTCCAGAAGTAGCACCGCCTCCCTCTTTCCAAGGTGATGAATCACAATCCTCTCAACTCGGGAGTGGCCTCCAGAGTGATGGCTGTCAAAACACTCCACTTGAGGGCTGATAAACACTTCTTGAAAATGGCGGTGATGACAGACTGGGTAGGTTTTTGAGATATAGTTTATGAGAGTAGGATTTTAGATGCAGGATTTTTAATGAATGCCCCTCCGAGAAGAGCTGAAGAAAATCAATATCGTGTGTGGATGTAGGCATACAAACAATTTTTTTTTTATTTTTTTAATGTTTATTTATTTTTGAGACAGAGAGAGACAGAGCATGAACGGGGGAGGGGCAGAGAGAGAGGGAGACACAGAATCCGAAGCAGGCTCCAGGCTCCCAGCTGTCAGCACAGAGCCCGACTCGGGGCTCAAACTCACAAACCGTGAGATGACCTGAGCCAGTCGGACGCTTAGCAGACTGAGCCACCCAGGCGCCCCAAACAGAAATTTTAAAACAGTTCTCTCTTCCACAAGGTCATTAGAATTTGCTTTTGACCCAGAAAATAAACGATTTCCTTTCATATTAATTCTGACTTAACATAAACATATAAACATCAGATAAGTATGTGATTATATTCTTTCAGAGCTTGGAGGAGATGCATAATTCTGCAACATAAATGTTGCGGTGGCATTTACCAACTGGTCTCTGGTTTGGAAAAATATAAAATTGGTCCAACTCCTTATTTTCTGAGAATTCCTCCATTTTATAATGTTAGCTATCTAAGAAAACTGGGTCTCTTTAACTTTCTTTAGGCTATGCCAAGACCTCAATCAAACTAGGTAGGCTTCTGTTTTATTTTTCAAAATACAATAAGTGCAGGCTTGCATGTGCAAGGTTGCAGAATCTACACTGCGGCATGAATGAATCTCAGGGAACATTTTAAAAACAGCAGATTACATCTCTCCATTTTCCTTCACCACATTTTTTCTTCCCTTATCTAATGTCCTTTTACAGCATATTCTTTATTAAAAGAGAGACACAAAAATATTCTATCCTACTACTCCAAATTCAAGGGTATATAAATGGTGCCTTCTAATTGCATTTTTCAGTACATCATACACTTTGTGCCCAAATATCTCTGCCTGCCTTCCTTCCTTTTTTTCTTCCTTTCACGCTTACTTGTTTTCTTTCCTTTATTTAGGAAAACCATCCACAAGCATTAACTAAGCACTTCCCATTCATTTACTCTCCATTATTAACTTCTTCCTACTTTGAAGACATATTACGTTACAATATGAAAGACTCTGTGAAAGACAAGTAAGCCCCCATCTTTTTCTTCTAAGGAAAGAAGACGCATATTTGAGAGAGAATGTGTGTGTGTGTGTGTGTGTAAGAGAGGGATGAGTACGTATGGGGAAATGTGTAAACAGTCAACTGCAATTCAGGTCAGAATGAAATCAGCCATACAGGTATTTTAGATGTGTTCTTCTGATTTTAAGATATATCCAAAAAGTCAATGGAAGGAGGCAGCCTCTGTGCCTGGAGGTGGAAGCCAGGTGCTAAAGTGATGGGCAGAGGATGAGGATGAGGCATTCTTTGCTGAGGCAGCAACACTAGGGAAGGCTGGGAGGTGGCCAGTGCCTATTAGGGAGCTGAGTTGCCCCTCAGTAACTTAGCACATTCCCATTTGCTTTTATCTTTAGAGAACTGAATGTCTCCAAGAGATGACCTTGCTGGCCACGGATAATGTCAAGTTAATCCATGTACCCATTAGTCCTGAATGAATTGGATTTCATTTGTCTCAGAAAGTAACCTCTCATCCAAGCTGTTTCCTTTTGTAGTTTAAAGTTTCGCATTTAGTTTAGACTTTGAGAAGATAATGTTTTGGAAATGGTTGGAGCTTTTAATTTCATGTACTTTTAAATCCTTATTTAAAAAAAAAGAAAAATGGGCACCTGGGTGGCTCAGTAAGATAAGCATCCAACTTCGGCTCAGGTCATGATCTCAGTTTGTGAGTTCAAGTCCCACATCGGGCTTTCTGCTGTCAGCACAGAGCCCACTTCAGATCCTCTATTCCCCTCTCTCTTTAACCCTCCCCACCTCCTCAAAAATAAACATTAAAAAAAAAAAACTCAGTCAAAGCTAAAAGTGTTTAATAATAAACGGAGAAAATTTCAAGTGGATTTCCCAGGATTACTTTTGGGGGATCTGAAAGAGATTTCCATGAACCTCTGTGGATTCCCAGCATCACTTTCTCCATATTATCTTCCTTATTCTTTGATCATGTTTTTTTCTGAAAGGATTAAAAATCATTTATTTCACTGCTTTACTCATTTACACAGCATTTATGAATGCATACTGTGTTCTGAGCACTGTGTGAAAACTCAAGGAATTTGAAGAGTTTTGTTGTTTTATTGTTGTTTTGTATTGTTTTTCTTTTTTAGGGAAAACTAAAGCCTAAAACCTAAGAGGGATAAATGCTCTGTTAGAAGTTCTGGAATACTACTCAGCAATGAAAAAGAATGAAATCTTGCCATTTGCAACGACATGGATGGAATGGGAGGGTATTATGCTAAGCGAAATTGGTCAGAGAAAGAAGATATCATATGTTCTCACTCACATGTGGGATCTGAGAAACTTAACAGAAGACCAAGGGGGAAGGGAAAGAAAAAATACATATAGTTACAAACTGAGAGACAGTCCAACCATAAGAGACTCTTAAATACAGAGAACAAACTGAGGGTTGATGAGGGGGGAGGGGAAAATGGAAGATGGGCATTGAGGAGGTCACTTGTTGGGATAAGCACTGGGTATTGTATGGAAGCAATTAATCATAGGCATCTACTCCCAAAGCCAAGAGCACACTGATACTTTATATGTTACCTAACTTGAAAATAATTATATATAAAACAGAAATTAAACAGAAATTTGTAATATTAAAAAAAAAAGTCCAGAGCACTCTAGGAGCCTGTAGAAAGAGTATTTACTGCCTGTTTAGAGAGTCAGAAAGGATTCCAGAGCTCAGCCCCAGGTGACTCTTTGAAGATGAGAAGTAGTCAGGCAGAGGGAGTGAAAGGTAAAAGCATATAAACTTGAGAGAGAATATTAAAAACTATGAGAAACTGAAGATGAAAAAATTCAACCATTTTTAAATAATAAATGTTTGTTGACTGAATAGACGTAAAAATGACTACCCTTTCCAAGCTTTAGCTACCTAGAATGAATACAAACATTTTATTCTATCAAGCCTACTTTCCAACATCAATAATTTTTATGATTCTATTCTGCATTTTCTCAATATTCTTAGACTATTTGTCCATGTTATGCATCCAGTGGAACTCAATACTGCAATAAAGTCTGTATCGTTTGAGAGTAGAAGAATATTCACACTGAAATTCTCCAAACATTCTTGCAAATTTGTCATGCGCTTGCCAAGTGATTTCTGATGTTATTCCAGAAATTAGGAACAAATTTATCCTAGACGAAGACACAATAAACCCGAGCTTTTATTCAATGACTAATATGCCTGACCTCTGATGACCATATGATGTGGGCAGCAGATTATCTGCTCAGTGGTATATCATCTCCCTCACCTCCCTCTAGACTCTTTCTGCTAAGCTATGAAATCGTCTGCTTTCATAGACTATAAAACCTTAAGTAATTATCTACTGGTTTCATGTACCATTCCACATTAGTAGAATCTGTGATTGTAAGAGGACAGGTGACTCTTTCCTTTGGTCTTTTCTTGTACCCAGCAATGGCTGGATTACTCTAGAAGATTTACAAGGGTCTTATATGTTATTTGAAAGTAAGTATAATCCAGTGTTAAAGAACTGAATGTGACCAAACTATAGAGTTAACATGAGCTAACAAACAAAATGCATCCCTGAATCTAGCATGACTTTTACATTGAAGCCAAATTAACATCATTGTCTATCAAAGTTTTTAAAACGTGGGTTTTTTATTTGGTGAACAGATGGGTAGAGTTTGTGGCAAGGTTTGTTCCTTGTTTTGTTTTGGTGTTTTGATGTATTGTAGAGCTAGGTGCCTTAGCAGGGGAAATTTGACAAAGTTCTGTTTACCTGGTTTAAGGTACATATTAGTCTTTCTGTTAAGATTTTACAAATGATCGGGGAGCCTATGTGGCTCAGTCGGTTAAGCATCTGACTTCAGCTCAGGTCTGATCTCACTGTTGGTGAGTTTGAGCCCCACATTGGTCTCTGTGCTGACAGCTCAGAGCCTGGAGCCTGCTTCAGATTCTGTGTCTCCCTCTCTCTCTGCCCCTCCTCCACTTGCACTCTGTGTCTTTCTCTCTCAAAATAAACACTGAAAAAAAATTAAAAAAAATAAAAAAGATTTTACAAACGATCTTTTCAGAGATAGGAGCTAAAGCACAACTCCTTTCATGATCAGTTAGCTCTGTTCACACCAGAGCCTGGGAGTCAATAGGTCATCCTGGAATCAACATGGGCTTTGTAGTCACTTGGCATTTTATTTGAATACCATCTGTCTCATTTCACTCATTCAGCAGGTATCTAGTGAGTATCCATTTTATGCCGATTCTCATTTGGATGCTGGGTACAGATAGTTTGAAAAGAACACAAGTCCTGTTCTCATGGAGCTTAAACCCTGCAATTTTAACCTCTCTGTTTCAACAGAACAGAGTGATTGGAAGTTTAATTAAGATATGTTTCATATAGAACTGAAACAACTTATGTCAAGTGCGTAGATAGTACTTCAGTTTCTACATGCCCTATCTAACATGTTGGTGATGCCCAACAACAATTTCACAAAGCAATTTCAATGTGGTGTTCACTCCTTGAGAGTGTTATCAGAGGCTATGTTGATAAATTGTTGATCTTTATGACATCAGCTTCAAAGATTAGGGGCTTACACACAGAGCTGGTTTACCTGAAAAACGCCTCATTATTAATTTGTTATTAATGTATTTATTTAAGCATTTTTGTAATAAGCTAAGTGTCTAGCCACACATCAGCCCATGGAGGTAATTTCCTTTTGAAGGGCTCTGTTGTATAATGAATAAGCTTGGCACAATCCCAAATTTGGGGGAGAAAATGGGCCAGTCACTTCGATTGTCTGGGTCCACCTCATAGAGAGGATAAGAGAATAGCACCTATTGAATGACACCAAAGTTCCTTTATATTTGCAAGACTTTATGGTTCTACTTCCGTTAACTTTCTAAAACATGCTTTTTAAGCTGCGAAGAATATCCCTCACTTGGAATGCTATACTCATTCATATATTTTACAATTTTATAAATTTATGTTTTTTAAATTGACTGCTTTTAAATAAATGGACAAAAATTTAGAGAGTTCTTTACTTCGGTTTCCTATTGTCATAATTTCTTCCATTCCGTGTATCTGTGTACATACATGTCAGTGTATGTATATGTGTGTGGCAGCAAGTACAGGCTCAGTTGAAAATTTTTAAGGGAAATTTGTGTGGGAAAGACACAGTAGTAAGAGAAAACTATTATTGTTCTTTTTTCTTGCTCTCTGATCCCAAGGAAAATTTCCATCTCTTCATATATTTACTGTCAGTCTTCAGACTATACGATTCCTGACTCTCATCTCCATCTTGAACTCCTAAACCTAAATAGGTACAAAAACTTTGGTTCTGCTACAACTCAAATTAGTTCAAATGCAACTCAAATTACTTAAGCCAATTTTATTGGCTCATAAAATGCTAAAACATATAGGAGTTGATTCGTCTTGGATCCAGGGACTCCAGTGACACCACCAGTGCTCTGTTAACCCCTTTCTTCTCTTTTCTTTTCCTTTCCCTTCCCTTCCCTTTATCCCCTTCTTATCACCCCCCCCCACCTTTTTTCTGCGTTGTCCTGCTGTTAGCGTCATTTTCAAGCAAGCACTTCCCATGTAGCCCCACACTGAACCAGGAAGATGGGAAGCCCCATCTGAACAACATGTGCAACAAATACAGAACGAGCAGATCTTCTAGAAGATGTCTGGAAAGAAAAAAACAAAACTCTTCATTATTCTAATTCCCTAAACCATTTACTTACAATCCTTTTGTAGACGCATTTGATAAGAGAAAGCAAAATGTTAGCTGAAAAGACTCATGCCCTACTCCCTAAAGAGATAAATACATCATTTCAGAAAAAATATATATAATTTATATTTACGCATTTAGCCAAGAATCTATTTTCAATAGACTGTTCCTCAAAGGTTTGGAATTACAAAGCAGAGAAGAAATCCCCTTCTTTAAAAAAAAATCACCATTTGAAATAAAAATGCTTAATCAGATTTTTCTGTCAAATCATCTCAGTCCCAAAATGAAATGTTATAAAAACAAACAAACACACAACAATAACAAAAACCAGGCAGGATTTAAAGAATACAGATCTTCAAATTATTATATTTCTTATTTCAATTGGTCAATAAGTCATTGAATATTCATGAGCTTTATTAGCCTATCTCTCTGCTAGTCACCATTCTATGTGAATAGAATACAGACCTTGCGTTTATGAGTTAACATGGAAACAAACAGATTAACAGGTAATTACATAACAGAATGTGTTATACACAGAAATGGGTATTGGAACACTAGCTCTTCCTAGGAAGTCAGGAAAGTCTGCAAAGAGAAACCATTTGAGATGCATTTTAAAGAATAAGAAAGAATATTTCAGGCTGAGGAGACAGGGGCTAAGGGAAGATGTCCCAAGAAGATAAAGCCATTTGAGCAAAATAGCATGAGCAAAAGGGCCTAGCATTTGGAGAAAGGATAAGTACTTCAGTGGAGTACACACTGGAAGCTGGAAGTGATGAGAGCTGAAAGGAAGGTTTCAATCAGATCTGAAGACTTTAAGATTTTATTTTAATTCCAGTATAGTTAACATACAGTGTTATATTAGTTTCAGGTGGACAATATACTGATTCAACGGCTCCACACATCACCCAATGCTCATCAGGACAAGTGCACTCCTTACTCCCCATCACCTATTTCACCCTCCCCCCGGCTCACTTCCTCTCTGGTAACCACCAGTCTGTTCTCTATCATCATGAGTCTGTTTCTTGCAGATCTGAAGACTTTAGACAGTAAATGAAGAAGAGTATTCTCCTAGCTAGGAATCTTCCCTTCACTATTTTAGAGAAATGCAGCCTCACTTAAGCATGCATATAGGCAGCACACTGGGCACTCTACTAAAGATTAAAATCCCTAGTTGTCACTCTTGACTCATTTTTCTCAGGGTAGAAGAGCAGGACAGCCTAGAAGGGGTTTTGGTGCAGATGTCATCACTAGCTCTGTCATACAGGGACCCTATGTCTGTCTTCATAGAAAACCATCTTTCTCAGTCATACTATGTATTCTTTCTTATAGATGGACGTGTGGTTTTAGTTGACGTACAGAACACATTTAAACCCTATTCAACTAATCTAATAGAGTAAATGGCCTGAGCATTCCTGTACACAATTTTTGGTGTACTTGTTTTGTTGGTTCTTTTTTCCCAGCTGTTGTGAGAGGACCTCACGTACTACAAAATCTATCCTGTATCCCAGCTATGTCTAGACCAAGCAGAAACCGCAGGATGTCTCTTGCATGCTCATGAACATCTTCCCTATGTCATCTGCCATTTGCTTCCTCTCCTCAATTCTGGTGATATTTGCTCCAATGGGCTGCACTGCTCAGAGATGAGCTGCTTTTACATGATGAGGGTTATCATCATCATCGGCCACACACCACCATCTCCTCCTGGAATCCTCAAAACACTACAAAGAAGGGTTATTAGACCTTTTATTTCCAGTTGGGAACCATGTATCAGTGCTGCTGGTAATCAGTGTTTGTAGGCTTTAGTGAAAAGAAAGAAAGAAAAATATCATTTCAGTTTTACATGAGCACCTCTTTTTCCAATGTAATCAGGCATACGTTGAAGACAAGAGACTAATTGATACGATGGGCAAAATGGTGTAGTCATGACTGAGCCTTCCCTTCTGACAATCATATTTTGTTTCCTGGACGAGACTTTCCTTTCAGGTGACATTCTCTCCTAGGCTGCTTGCCAATCCCTCATTATAACTCATTTTCAGGAGGGCCTAACTTATACATACTGAACCCAGGGGCACACAGGTGAACGAGAGAAAGCAAGTCTTTCTTGCTCTTCAGTTCATGCTTTCCATGTGTTGGCAGCCCTTGACTTTTGGGAAGAGCCACAGAAACAAAGGACAGATTTTATGTAGCTATATATTCACTGCAATGACCAAATGCTTAAAGTGCTATATGAAAAAAAAATGCTTTAGAGGCTCTAAAATGAGAAAAACAATTATTTATTATTATTATTATCCTGTG
Organism: Panthera uncia; assembly: GCF_023721935.1. NCBI lineage: Eukaryota > Metazoa > Chordata > Mammalia > Carnivora > Felidae > Panthera > Panthera uncia. Next base: position 40,727,164 of record NW_026057586.1, on the reverse strand, counting down.
AAACTTTTTAAAAATAATGAAGGAAAGTTATTAACAAAAGGTTACACTGATAATCAATAGGGGGTGAGGAGGGAGGCAGAGACTTCATGTACTTGAAAAAAACAAGGATAGTTTGGCCCAGGAGCAAAGCCTTGGTTCTGGTGGAGTGAAACACCACTGAGAACAGTATGGTATGTGTCACTCAGAATTCCTCCTGGCCTGCCCATGCCTGAGATTTAGGAAGACAGTGATACAAAAATCCTCATGTTTGAAAGATACAGGGCATCATTAGTTTGATACCCCCTGTAAATGAAAGAGAATGACATTGCCTTTTGTTCTCCCTAGATGGCTGTGTTGTGGGATCCAGCTCTTCCCAGTGGGAGAGTGGGCATTGTCTGGGCAAGGGCAGTGGTACACCCAGCATCACCAGATCTGCTTATGAACACTTTGATGAAATCCTCCGAGAAACCTCAGAAATGCTTGGGAGTTGGGAGGTTAGTCTTTTTTGTGACCTAGGTGCATGAATTATCCAGTAGGAGATCAATTACCATGAAAAAAACCCCACAACTATGTATCCACCCCCTTTCCCCACAGACTGTCCTTATTGACTATCTACAGTTGGCTTACCCGTGTTAGTGTACATCTATAACCTCTGGCTCATTCCTTTGGTGGTTCACTACCTCCTTAGAAAAATCCCTATGTAGATCACACCGAAAACCACACCATCACCCTTTGCGCTTCTTAAATTCATGATGAATTTGACAATTAGACAAAACTCCTCATCAGCTACAGAAACCAAATTTCGGATTTCACTGATGCAGCAACAGCTCTTTATTCTCACGCACTGCGTCCGGTACAATCTTTGAGTCTCATTGTGCGATTCAGCTCTTAATTGGCCTAAGAGCACTAAGCTGTCACCTTGAGTCATAAGGAGTCCCATGAGATGAGATTCTCACTCAACCGCCTCCATCCTTTCCTTATCTCTTCCTCCCAACTTCTTTCACTGCCTTACCCCCTGCCCCATCTATCCCTCTCTCTTCTCCCTGCCAAGTTTTCAATAGTGCTGTGCTCCTCAGAACCGTATCTCGTGCCACGCAGCTGTGAGCATACTGAAACCTCTTCTCTCCCTTCTCCCAACCTGCATCCTGTCCTTTCAAGGACCAGCATGTCTCATCTCAGCAGAGCTCTCCACCCCTCACAGCCCAGCCCAGAGTCTGAGCACAGGTTGTTGCATGCTCTGGGGCTTCTCCACCTCCACCCTGTTCTACCTCTCCACCCACCTCCTCCATCCCTGCCCAGTCTACACCTGGAGGCAATTGCCTGCTCTCCCAAGCTACTTAGACCTTTATCTTCACTCCCCATCCCTAGAGCCAGTTTTACTGCTATTCACCTGCAGGGAGGGGAGAAAAAAAAAAAAACAACAACAAAACAGAATGGAGGCAGCACTCCCATAGCTTTCAGGAGGCAGCTGCAGAGGAATTCAGATGCTCCAGAATGATGACTTTCAATCCCCCCCTTTGTTTAACCATAACCCCTCACAAGAAATCCACTTTACACTCTGACCCAGAGTATACACATATTAACTGAAGAAAATATAAATTAATACAACACACTAGAGGAAAGAACAGGATGTACTGACTATGTCATGCACAGAACTAACACACATGAACAGCCACACATTTAAAAAGAACTGTAAACTTCTGTGGTATGCATGAACTCTTTATTATATTATGTACATTCCTATGTTACAATGATAATAGGTAACAGTGATGGGGCACTTGCTCTGTGCTTGGCACATATATTAAGTCATTCAATTCCCCCAACACTATAGGTAGGCCCTTTATCAACCCTATTTTACCAATAAGGAAACTGAGGCATGGAGAAGTGAACTAACTTTCCCAAGGTCACATGGATAGGAAATGACTGGACCAGAATTTGAATCCAGGCTGCCATACTCTGGCACAACTACTCTCCTCAGCCCCATTAGATGTGTAACTTAAATCACTACATAGGCTTCACAAATCAAAGTATATTGCTATTTATGGGTAACTTAATGGTTTTCAAAGGTTATCATTAATGTGATTCTGGTTCCATTCACTTACTTTATAATCTTACCTCCTGCAAGATGAAATTAACAGTAAATACATTTGACAGACTCATTTTTTCAGGTTTTGGAGATGGGTATCTTAAGCAACAAATTAATGTTAAGAATTAATATAGTATTTCTTGTTAAATATAAAACACTTTTAATAAATTACATGTCTAGGTCTCAGGACAGATTGATATCATGTATTTTGATATTATGAACAAAATACAAAAGCCTTTCAGTAGTAATTTAAAAATGCGTCTTTCCATTATTCCATTATTCTTTTAAACGAAAAGGGGGAAACATGAACATTAATGCTATCTCTATAAACTGAATAAAAGCTAAAAAAATAAAACCCACTCCTACAAAATTATAACCATGTGCTAGTGATGAAACAATCGTAAAATCACAAACAGTGGAAAACTGAGCAGAATACAATTTTGTTCACTTAAAAGAAAAAACAATACCAAAATTTGGGACCTATATTTCAATTATTGATCCTATTTTTTGATTATTGACTTAAGTTTCCATTGTTTCCATTCCATTCTAGATAAAACAACTCTTTTTAGGTTCCTTTGTTTCTAGGAGTGCCTGGGTAGTATGTTGATTTATCATCTTGATTGTCATGTTAGGTTAGAGGAATTTCAATCTTATATCTGAATGCTATTTATCTGTCAATAAAAATGGCTGCATTTATGAAATCTCACATTGGAAAGCTAAGCAAATGTGGAAGAAAGCTCTACAGAAGGCAGAAGACCTGAGCTGACCTTAAACAAGTCCTTTTTGCCTGATTTGATTATTCTAAAATATATTTGAGCACACACCATATGGTAAGTTCTAGGGCATTAAAAGTAGTAATCAGCAATCATATTGGATAGAAAAGTTCACCACACAAAAATCATCGAAGAATTAATTATTCATTATAAGAATTAACTGTGCAGTTTTACTTAACACAAATCCAAAGTTTTCTTTCTCTTAAGTTTATAACAAAATGTATTTATTACAAAATACTTATTTCCCAGAATCACAAACTATAGAAGCAGGGAGCCTTATTATTTCATTTACCAGAACATTTCCACTTCATGGAAAAAAGCTCTGAGATCCAGAGATATGGCAACTGAGCTCAGGTATAATTTACTTAAAAATGTATGGCAGGGAAGGCTTTAAAAACATTAACCACAACTTTCCTTGTATACTGCCAAGAAAAACTAATTTTTAAGGCCACAAATTTTAAAATGACCCTTTAAAAAATCAGTTGATCTTCTTAATGTTTCCATGTCTTTGAAGTATTTAAAATGCTTTGTCTTCAAACTAAGTTCTATGTGAGTTGGTACAGAGAAATAACAAGGACGGCTGTGAAGTTACCCTAATGGGTCACGCCTACTCAGACCAAAGGGGGGAAAAAAACAAGTTTAACAAGTTCTTGCTAAGAACATACATTTACTAGACCTATTAATTTAGCAAAATAATAGTAATGTTATTATAAAGCAACTGTAGTAGGTGGTAAGATAGTGAGATAGCAGTGGCCATGGGACACTGGTCAAATCTCTCCCATGTTTGACAAGTTTGATTCCAACACAAGCATGTATGTGCACCATACGCTGAGTATGAGGTAACTTTTCTGGTTATGGTTCTATCTGGGAGGTATCTCTAAATGAACAGCTATATCATTAGGCAGTAAAAGTCCATTCAGCTTCCAGGAGTGTCTCTAATTTCAAAATCATTTTGAAATTAGGGGTTTACCATTTAAATCAAATATTCACCTCAACTTAGAGAATCTGGCAACCATACATCACCACTTGTCCTAATACCGCTTTCAGGTGGGAGTCTGGGAAACTCTAGCGTGTATCAACCTCACAATTTATCAACCGTCAAAGTGCAGGAAGGTCACTACCTGACTAGATGCCACAAATTCCATCTTGATGGGTTAATAGCCCCTAGTAAGCAACAGTCTCTTAATTAAGTATACGCGGGGTTAAGTTGAGAAGACGGATAAAGCGTCACCACCTATCTACTCATCTGTTCATTGCTGTCAAATATTGGCCAGTTCTAGACATAACCCAGACCACTGAAGCATCCATTTATCTTTCAGCAAGTTTTGATAATCTTTAGTTTTAAGTGCCACAACTTCCTATAAATTCAAGGACAATAAACTACATATAAGATTCTTAAATATAAAGGTGTTTCAAAAGATGGTGAGTGATGCATTTCATAATGTCTGCAAAAGAAATGAAGGTTTCATTTAAAATACACTTTACATTTAGGAATGAAGGAAGTGTTCAAGTACTTTCATTAACTCCGACACTCTTTGCTCTTCCACCACTGTTGCAGTAAAATGTGTAGGGCAGATAACCACACTACCAGAATTCCTGAGTTTATATTTGCTTTTCTTTTTCAGTATTTATTCTATTACTAATAGTGAATATGAAACAGTACTATTAGGAATTATCTCATTACATTTAACAACTTTTGAACTTTGGAATGTTTAAAACTAACAATTTCACATCAAACATGTGATGTAAGAGAGTAATTCAAGCATCAAGTCAGACAGCCAATTAGAGGAAATCTAATCTTTCCAATTTTTATAGTAAAAAAACATTTTGGCTGCATTCATTTTTTTCCCTGTATTCATGCTTGAAGACCATATTTTTATTGGAGTCAATAACATTTTATTTGAAGCATTAACAACTTTATGTAAAAATTAATAAAAGTAGATTCATTGAAGAGAAATAAATTTATCCATATATTTTATTAAATGGTTAATCTCACAAATATGTTTAAGATTTTAATGCAATATTCTCTAGTAGGTACAGCATCTAGTTGTAGGCACTCAATAAATACTAGTGGAATAAATGAAAGAATAATTTTCAGTCTCAAAAACTCTTGGAACACTCCTTGTGGGTAGAAAAAAAAACATTAATGAATTACTCGTTATTTGTTTCAAGATAAATATGTCTTAGGCTCATTCATGTTAATAGTTTAAATGGTCAGTGATACTCAGGTAATTCTTATTTTTAAAGTACTGGATTCTCCTTTTAAACATTCAGGTACTTTATATTTATATAAAAAGTTTTTACTAGATTATACTACTAGCTTAGACTACTAATATCTGTCAAAAAATACTCAGTGACTAAAGTAACAATAAATCAATTTAATTTATATTCTATTACTTTTATTTTATTTTTCAAGAGAATGTTTTTATAAATATTTGAAAAACTTAATAAATATTTGGAAATATTACTTATTATTTAACTAGTAAATAGAGAACATATAAATTTGGATCTATCAATTATTTAGTCTACACACAATGATGGGTAAATGTAAGATATCAGAGGCTCCTTGCAATAATTTTAACTTCCCAAGTTCCTGGCTTACAGGTTGGGCTGCACTGACCTGAAGAAAATAAATAATATAAACATAAGTACAAAATAATACTGTCATTTTCTCCACAAGGGCATTATCCTCTCTGAACTATGACTTCCTTATGGATATCTTGGATCTCTGACACCTAACAGCATCTGACACATAAGAGCTCAATCCACATTTATTGCATGAACAAATAATCTATTGAATTTCACTAATTGGCAAGTTTCTATAGATTTATCATTGCCACTTTTTCTAAGTATACCCCCCGAAAGGATCTTTTGTTGTTTTAATAATCGGTGGGTATTCTTAAAGTTGTGTGTGTGTGTGTGTGTGTGTGTGTGTGTGTGTGTGTGTGTGTTGAGAGAGACAGAGACAGATGGAGAGAGCATGATTGGGGGAGGGGCAGAGAAAGAGGGAGAGAGAGAGAATCCCAAGCTGGCTCCACGCTGTCAGTGCATAGAGCCCGACGTGGGGCTTGAACCCACGAAACCGCGAAATCATGACCTGAGCGAAAATCAAGAATCCAGGGGCTCCTGGGTGGCTCAGTCTGTAAGCCTCTGACTTCGGCTCAGGTCATGATCTTGCAGTTCGTGAGTTTGAGCCCTGCATGGCGCTCTGTGCTGACAGCTCTGAACCTGGAGCCTGCTTCAGATTCTGTGTCTCCCTCTCTCTGCCCCTCCCCCAGTCACACTCTGTCTCTCTCTCACACAAATAAATAAACATTAAAAAAAAATTTTTTAAAAAGAATCCAATGCTCAACTGACTGAACTACCCAGGAGCCCCAATAATCGATGGCTATTCTTAAACCAAATGAGTGTTTGTTGGGATCTGAGTGAGGATGAAGAAGGGGGCATTTTGAGGAGCAAGTGGAATTCCTGCTGCAGGGTGGACCATACTATGCCAGGAGTGTGGTCCTATTTGTACTTCCTGCCTCAAAACAAAGAAGACCTCTGGGAAATGCTCTCTTTAAAGAGTGATAGACTGCTAGAGATAGAACTGCTTTTCACAAAGAATCCTGGTGTGGAGGAATCCTGTGGAGGAATCCTGGCCCAAGAAAAGCTTTACATATAATATCTTATTCAATGCCAAAAAGCCCCTATTTCTAGAATTAGGGATAAAGGCAAGTGGAGATTTTACTGTGGGATATTTAGCCCCAATTCCAAAAGTCTTGATGATAAACAAAAGGCAATGAGAGGATATTCTTTAGTAGACTGTGAGGGGTTTACAGAAAAGACCTACAAACTGACACACACAAACGAAGACACACACACACACACACACACACACACACACACAGAGGGACTGAGGTCATCCCCTGGAAAGAAGATACATAACAGATAAGCAAAAGCAATAAATTGCTAGACAAATGTTTGGAGAGGAATACCTAGCATTTAAGAGAGTCGTTTGGATTCAATCATATACATAAAATGAACACGAAACTTTCCCATCAGGAGTCTCATTGTCCACTTGTGCTGAAGAGAAGCAGCTTATCATGGGGCATCTTAAGATGCTTTGCAGATGAGTAACATAAGCCAACTGTTGAACAAACACCAGGAAAGTAGTACTTGGCTCTCAGAAAAGTAATTCTGATGTGGGCTGATGGAAGCAAGCAAGTGATGGTTGCAAAGACACCTTGCTAGGGAGTGTCCTGAGGAGGACACAGTTAAGGAAAGAGAGACTGGCATGACATCCCTGTAAGGCCCTTTGCAACCTACTTAACAACAGGAAAAGAAAATTCACTTGCATCTCCTCTTGGATTAAAATAAAGCATGGCCAGTTACAACAGAGCAAACCCCAAGAACGATCCTATCAGATCCTTTCTCTTTCAACTCTACAGGTTTGGGCTTATTGTGGCTTTGGTATACTTTCCCTTTAGTACAACACACTTTCCCTGCTCACATCCTTCTTCATCTCCAGACATCCTCCATATTCCATTAGGATCCATCTCTACGGAGACTCCTCTCACTCTTTGAAGCATATTGGTGTTTTCTCTATAGAATTTTCTTCTATTTCTATTACAGAAGCTGTGGTGTAACATTTTAATTTATTTTTTACCTGCATATAAAAAAATCACACACATACCTCACATATATTCATGTGCTCAAATCCTAGCCCAATATGTGCTCAATAATTCTTGTTGATGCTTCAGTACCAGTGAGCGTGACTCCCCCTAACTCTCTGGCAGCCTCCGCTGAGAGTGCCCAAGTTGTCACTGGTAACCCTGCTTGCTGGCCAGGAGATTAGCACTACCTCTTTCCCTGCCATGTTCTCAAGGATTCTTGAAGCAACATCCGTATCTATGGTCTTCAGTATTCTTAGATAGTGAGGCCTGGGTTCAGTGGAGCTGAGATTGCTCAGGGAGAGAGGGAGAAGAACTACTTGGGTATCTCTAATAAAATAAACACCATGAGACCACACGGATGGACCATAGGATTTGAAAAACTATTATCCTCAGGCTCAAATGACTCCTATGGCTATGAGACCATTCGTAACTTGGTTCCTGCTGAATCCTCTGGTTTCTCCCCTCATATTCCCCTTCTCATGGTTCACTTCTGTTGAACTACTTGAAGACCCACCAACTCACCATGGTTTTTCTGCCCCTCATTTGTCCCGCAAACTCTTGCCTATTAAACAGATAGCATCATCTCCATTTCTCAAATGAGAAAACTGAAACTCATGGGCATTGACTGATTCACCCAAGGTCACACAGTGGAAGATGTGGATTTGATCTCAATTTGTCTGACTCCAAACTTTATCTTCTCTCCTTTAGGTCAAGCAATTTCTCCTAATTAACAGAAGCATTCAGGTTGTTCTCCATTGCTGGTAATATCACAAAAAGTATAAAAATAGAACACTCTCTAGATCACTGTATCTCTGTAATTTGTGTAACATTTGTGATGCACATGCCAAGGCAATTTAGAAATAGAATCTTAGTAAGTTTCTGTGTCCAAAGTTCTCTAATTTTAAGATACATCTAATCCACTTTGGGCACTAAGTAAATATATAGTCTTTGGCCAAAATCTCACTCTAAAATTGTGGATTTAGTAAATGTAAAATAAGACCTAAGAATTAACATTAAGAGCTTTTTGAAAAATAATTTTCTAAATGCTTTTTTGTGTGCAAGACATTTATTACCATGAAACTTCATACCTCCGAATGGAAGTAAATATGTTTGATGGCAAAAACTTATATTAAGATTCTGTAGTTACTTGATACTAGTCTGAGATGAGTTGATGATATAATATCAACACAAGATTGCTGATAGAATGGGGTGTTTCTTTTATACTTCTCAATCAATATCTCTGAATATATGCAGATGTCCCTGGGTGTTCTTCTCACTGACTCTAAATCCACAATTCTGTGACTCACGATATACAAGTTTGACTGCTTGGATGTGCAGTTCCAGAGGTTAGTCATCAGCATTTCATGATACCTAGTAGATTATATCATGGAATTTTGATGATGTTTGCAGTTGCTAGAGCTGAAAAACCTTCCCAAGAATCAGAAACATGTTTTAAAAACCTGTTCCCAGGTTTCTTGTTGTAACTCTGTCATAATTGCCAAAACATATGCACTACTCACTGACTACAAACTGAAAACTTATTCTTAAAATCCCCAATAGTAGAATTTAAAAAAAAAAAAAAAAACATTGCTTGAGATGAAGTGATGAGGAAGTAGATACAACAAATACTGATTATTTTTCAAGAAGGTGCAATGAAATAGAATTTATATGGAATTAACTGTAAGACATCAAGTCTAAACAAGGCTGTAAAAATTAAGGTGGTAAAATTTCTGAAAAATGGGGCTTTAAGTAAGTTTAATGTAAAATATTTATTGAGCATATATGGGCTCTTAGGCAATGCTAGGAAAGCAGAGGGCAGACGTGCTCCCCTATTTTATTTTATTTACTTATAATTTACATCCAAGTTAGTTGGCATATAGTGCAATAATGATTTCAGGAGTAGATTCCAGTGATTCATCCCCTATGTATAACACCCAGTGCTCATCCCAACAAGTGTCTTCTTTAATGCCCCTTACCCTTATAGCCCTTCCCCCACCCACAACCCCTCCAGCAATCCTCAGTTTGTTCTCCATATTTAAGAGTCTCTTATGTTTTGTCCCCTCCCTGTTTTTATATTCTTTTTGCTTCCCTTCCTTATGTTCATCTGTTTTGTATCTTAAATTCCTCATATGAGTGAAGTCATATGATAATTGTCTTTCTCTGACTGACTAGTTTCACTTAGCATAATACCCTCTAGTTCCATCCATGTGGTTGCAAATGGCAAGATTTCATTCTTTTTAATTGCCAAGTAATATGCCATTGTATAAATATACCACATCTTCTTTATCCATTCATCCGTCGATGGACATTTCATGCTCCCTAGTTTTAAACAGCTTTTTCTCAGGAAACTCTAGAGTACCATTCATACAAGTTCTTATGGCCACACCCAAGTTCCTATGGACTCAATCTTTTGCTTCTAATACATAGGTCTTTGACCTTAGTAAGACCTCTAGATTCCTATACCCTGCTTTTCTTCAGAATTAATCATTTAGGGGATCTACTCCTCACTTCCTTCCCTTCCCAGAACATACTCCATAGTCTATTTCTTTGGATACTCTTGACAATATTCACCTTCATGTTATTCACAAATTTACCAAGAATCATCGATTTTCAAATTTGTTGACTTTTCAGTATTTACCATCATCCTTTTAGATCTGTTGACAAAGTTTGAGACACACGCTTTTCCTCTTAAACAACTCCCTTTTGTTTTCATTCATTTATTACTTAAAAAATATTTACTGAGCATTATCACGTACCAGATTCCAGAAATACAATTTTGATGTAAAGAACAGCATGGTTCCTCTTCCCATGAATATAACAGTCTAGTGGTGAGGACAGAGAATAACAATCACAAAAACACATGTAACCTTGCAACTATGATAACTGCAAAGGAGACGGATAAGGTCTTGACATTTGTTCCCCTTTACTCTAAAAGCCATTGAAAGTTTTTAAAAGAGATTGTTATGTTTAGGCTTGCTCTTGGAAATACCTTTTTTCCAGCAATAGTGTAGTAAACAGACTAGAGGTTAGCCGGAATGGGATGTGGATCCGTTAGAAAGTTACAATAGTAATCCGGGTGAGGCACCATAATCGCTTGGCTGGGACAGTGGTAGAGTCAAGATGGAGAGAAGAGAATGAATCTGAGAGATATTTCCGTAGTAAAACCAGTAGAACTTGGTGATAGATTGGAAATGGAAGGGTAAGAAGAAAAAGTTGCTGATACCTCTCAGGCTTCTGTCTTGTACAACCAGATAGATGGTGGTTTTACTGGCTGGTCAGAGTGAAGGGACCCTGCAAACTGGTGCAGCCACTGTGAGAAACATTATGAAGATTCCTCAAAAAAATTAAAAATAGAACTACCCGAATCATACTACTGGGTGTTTACCCCCAAAATATGAAAATACTAATTCAAACGGACATATGTACCCCTATGTTTATTACAGCATTATTTATAATAGCCAAATTATGGAAGCAGCCCAAGTGTCCATCAATAGATGAATGGATAAAGAGGTGATATACATATGTATATATACATACGTACACACAGTGGAATATTATTCAGCCGTAAAAGAATGAAAGCTTGCCATTTGCAGTAACATGGATGGATCTAGACAGTATAATGCTAAGTGAAATAAGTCAGTCAGAAAAAGACAAATACTACATGATTTCACTCATAAGTGGAATTTAAGCAACAAACCAAGTGAACAAAGGGACAAAAAAGAGACAAAAAAAAAAGACTCTGAAACACAGAAAACAAACAGAGAGTTACCAGAGGGGAGAAGAGGTGGAGGGGGGAGGGGGTGCAACAGGTGAAGGGGATTAAGAGTACACTTGATGAACACTGAGTAATATATGGAATTGTTGAATCACTATATTGTACACCTGAAACTAATATAACACTGCATGTTAACTATACTGGAATTAAAACAAAACAAAACAAAACAAAGTGAAGGGACCCTTTCTGAGAGGGAGAATGTAAGTTTTCAACACTCTGAGCTGTATCTGAAATTTCCAAAGGAAATGTCAAGTAGGCATTTGGATATATAGGTCTGGAGTTGAAGAATAAAGGTCTAGACTGAATAAGTCTATGGGTAGATTTATTGCATAAAACCAATCTATGGGAAGAGGGATACAAGACCAAGCTTCATGAAATAATGCATCGAATGGGTCATTGGAGAAGAATATGCCTGCAAACAAACAGAAAAGCAAGAACTAGAGAGTTGGGAGATCAATCAGGAAAATGTTGGTGCTCTATTTTTCTCTTGTCTTCAGCACTGTTCTGGAAACTACTCATCTTAAAATTCTTCCTGTGATTTAAATTACATTGGATTGAACCAGTTTGACCACTTCTTTGAAGCACCTTTTCTATCTCTTTGCTAACTCTTCTTCCCCTTTACCAAGCAAAGAAAGTTTTCTCTTCAGATATTTTCATATCATTCTCTTCATCCTCTCCCTAAGTGATTCTACCACTTACACAATTTTGTTGTCATCTTGAAACTGACAACTTTCACATGTATCTCTCTAAACCTTATCTGTCCATCTGCCTTCAAATGGACACTTAATATTGTCTCTTCTATTTCCAAAAGGTCAATTACAAAGCTTCAAATATCTTCACCTTTTATTATAAAATAAGGCCTACTGATGATAAAATATAGAAATGGATCAGAAGAGTATAAAATTCAGCATGCAATTTCTTCTCTAATAAACAGATTTTTGTAATTCCAGACAATTTCTATGCATATAAAGACATGAATATACACAACGCATATTTTTACACAAGAGGTGTGCACAGTGTTCTGCATCTTGGTTTTTAAATTTATTGTAACTTAGATCTCTTTTCATATCAGTATATTTAAATTGGTCTCATTTTTTAAAATTCCACTATATAAATGTACCCTAATTCATTTAACAAACTGTGCCCTGATAGACATTAATGTTGTTACCAGTTTTTCACTATTACAATAATGCAATGAACATCCTTGTATGGGTATTTTTTATCAGTGTATCTGGGGCTAATTTCTGAGAATGGAAATGGTTGCATCAAACTGTATTATAAATTTTTGTTATTGTCAAATTACCTTCCTAAAACATTCTACCAACTTGCACTTCCACTTTCGGTCAAGACGATGATTTCATATTTTTCTACTTCCTCTCCAATAATGGGTATTATCCAATTTTTTGTTATCAAATTCTAATCTGATTGGTGAAATAGTTTTCTCTTTTTTTGTTGTTATTGTTATTTATATATCCAAATTTTTTTAAGTAGATTTCATGCCCACTGCAGAGCCCAACTCAGGACTTGAACTCAACCACCCTGAAATCAAGACCTGAGCTGAGGCCAAGAGTCAGAGATGCTTAACCACCTGAGCCACTCAGGGAGTCCCTATATATTCAGTTCTGACTAAAGTTGGGCGTCTGTTTTTCGGCCTATTAATTTTGTAGAATTGTCAAATTCTACAAAAAAAGAAATTTGGGGTTTCATTATCATAAGGCGTCTTTCTGTAAAAAACAAGGTATATCTTTGTATTGATTCATGTTCCTTATGAAATCTTTAATATTTTTATCATGCAGGTTCTATACATTTCTGTTCTGCTTCATGATGAGGTAGTTTACATTTATGCTCACTACTACAAACTATTAGATTTCTTTTATTATATTTCCTAGTTGATAATTATTTAGATTACCCATTTATATTTCTTTCATTATAATCCCTAACTCAAATTATTTACATTACTGAATTTTATTAATTAGGTGCTCAGCCAACTTAATAAATTTTCAAGTTGTTTGCAATATATTTTTAACTGATATTCTTGGAATTCTCATGTGAATGAGAATTTATGATATGTGAATAATCATAATTTTAAGTTGTATCCAATATTTTTATTTGACCATTCATTCCAGAAATAAGTCATATAATAGTGGGATCCTTTTCCTGAATTTAATAAAAATGTGCTTACCATTTTGACACTGAGCAGAGTGGTAGATTTTTGGATGATATATAATTTTTATCAAATTAGTGACTGTTTTCTTTCTTCATATTCATTCTTTCATTTAAAAAGAAGTGATGAATTAAATCAAGCTTTTTAAAGCATCTGTAGAAGCTTTTTTTTTTTAATTTGAGCTATTACAATGGTTAGACACTGCCATAGGTCTGTCTAATATTGAACTACCTTATATCTCTAGGGAGACTTTCAACCAGTCACAATTTTTTAACCTGCTCCCCAAATCCATTTGTCAATATATCATTTCCAACTTCAGCAATTGTATTAATGAATAAGATTGTTCCCTTTGGTTTGTTATTATTATTGCTTTTTGTTTTTGTTGTCTTTGTCTGATTTATTTTCAGAATTATATCTTTATAATCTGCCAATGACTAACGTTATAAATGAAAATCTCTTAGTTCTATTTCCCCTGCCTTTTTTCCCTTAGAGCATGCTATGCTATTTTGACTTGATTAAAAAAGGTTCTTGACAATGACTGAATTTTCATGACAAATATTCTTCATGATATTTAATTATTGTTTTTTTAAATTGTGTCAATTAAACTATATTTCATCAAAAATTTATAACGCTATTCCTAATTTTTTGTTTTGTATACACTGGTGGTAAAACTATTTATAAAAATAGACATCAGGGGCACTGGGTGGCTTACTCAGCGCAACTTCAGCTCAGGTCATGATCTCGTGATTCGTGACTTCGGCCCCGTTTCAGGTTCTGTGCTGACAGCTTGGAGTCTGGAGCCTGCTTTGGATCCTGTCTCTCCCTCTCTTCTGCCCTTCCCTCACTCATGCGTTGTCTCTCTCTCTCTCCCTCTCTCTCTCTCTCTCTCTCTCTCTCTCTCTCTCAAAAAAATAAGAAAATAAAATAAAATAAAATAAAATAAAATAAAATAAAATAAAACATTTAAAAAATAGACCTTAAAAACATTATAATTTCTAGGGTTAAAATGCCCAAATCAAAATTTTTCAATTGTCCCATAAAAAAGTTCTTTATTGCTAATCTTCATTATCATTGAACATTCTATGATTCAGAACAAAGAATCAAAAATTATGTTTAGTTTATGTCACCTTATAATCTGATACAAGCCAGCATTATATTTTGTATATCATAACTGACATTTTTAAAGGTTCCAGGCCATTTTATTATAGAACATTCCCAAACTGACATTTTTCTGATTGGTTTCTCATTTAATGATTCAGGTTAAATATGTTGGACAAGAATACTATATAGGTGACATTATATATAGTTTTTATAGCATCATGCAAGGAGGCACACATTGTCAGTTTGTCCCATTACTGGAAATGATTAATTTGATCAGTTGGTGAAATGGTATGATATTTTGAGATCATGTAAATGCCCAGTTTCCCAACAAATTTCCATTCAACAGTATTAACATTCATTGATGATCTTCACCTGAATCAGTTATTATTTTGCTGGGCACGCTATTAAAATAATCTAATTCTACTTGATCCCCCCTATATTTATTAGCTGGCAATCTTTCTAAAGAAGAACTTGTTGTCCACCCCACTACCCTTTTGAGGAACACTATGGGCTCACGTATTCTTTTTTATTCAGAGCTCATTTGTAGCATTATTCTTTTTGATCCTTTTTGCATCAAAGGCACAAACTATGGTTACATAGCAGAGGAATTTGTTATTAGTAGATATATATAGTCATGGTATTGTGTCATGATATACACAACTTACTTCCAAATTATTCAAAGCATATAAATACACAAACTATACAAAATATACCTTCCAAAATGTATGTGTGTATGAACAGAGAGCTAATGTGAAAAAAGCATTAGCAAATTTCAAATTTGGATGAAGGTTGAATTTTTTTAAGCAGAAAAGGAACAGAACAAGACAGACAAAATGTTAAAAACTGCTTAGTTCTTACATCAAAACGTCAGGTTCCTTTTTCTTCCATTTCACCTAATATGAGAAGGAAGTGTTTCCCTCCAGTCCCCATCACCCTATTGCTTCACCATCATCCAACCTGTCTGCTGGTTTATTTTACTTTTGTCACACTTCTATATCCTTTTCCTTTCCTACTGAAACCAAACTATTTCAGGTTCATCACTTAAACTATTATGGTGGCCTCCAAATTCATCTTTCTCTGGTGTCTCTTCTCTCTCCATTCCAACAGTTCCAGGACAAATTCCCAAAGCAGGTATGACTTTGGTCCATACCTTGCTCAAAGCCCACAGTAGTTCTTTGCCATAGAAGATCATCCAAATACCTGAGCAGGGCATTTAAAGTCTTCCACATTCTGTTAACACATCAGCCCTGCTACCTCTCACAAGTAGTCCACATAGGTCCAATTTTATTCCATTTTGGCTGGAAAAATGCATGTTCCCCTCTACTTTCTTTCCCAGCTACATTTCCATTTATTGAGAATGTATTCAACCGAAAATTTCAAATTATACCTCTTCCATGACGAGTTCTCCAATTCCCTTAATGTAGAAATTATCTCCTTTTTTTCAGGGCTCATAAAATGTTACAGACCTTTCCTATAGCACATACATCAATGTGTCTCATCATAGAGACAAGACAAGCCCCATCACTCCTTTTGAGATCCAGTCAAAGTTATAGCCTTCTTAAAGATAGAAAGTTCTATTACCTATTTTCATCTCTCCTGACAGCCAGCATAGTACCTAGTAGACCTCAAGAAATATTGGTAGAATTGAATTTTGAAAACTACAGTCACCAAAAGTTTCTGAAAATGACAAAGTAAACTTTTAATGTACTCATAGACTGTATACACACCCCTAAATGGAAAATACTCTAGACAAATTTCAATCAGTATATTATCCTGAAACATATTAATACCACTATCATCAAAAGCAGGGTCTTCAAAAATGAAAAGCAATGGTGGAAAATGTTAAGAATGTGCAGAGTGACTGTACTTTGTTTACACCAAAAATAATAAATAACCTGGAGACATAAATTTGCTGCCAAGGGGTTCCAATATGAAGACATTTTTATCTGGAAGGAAATATGAATTTATGAGAGTTTTTGAAAAGAGGTGTGACATAAGGAGAACAATGTTTCAGAAACACTATTCTGGAAAATGAATGCAGTATGTATTAAAAGGGCAAGTGCAGACATACCATTAGAAGTGTGGCACAGAATGCCACGTGAAGAGGGCCTGGAGAGGGTCTACAGCGGAAATGAAGACAGAAAGGCAACATTGAATCAAAAGGAGATATAAATTTGAAAATATAACATGAATTGAAAAGAAGAAATCAAGAATTTAAAAAATCAACTTTAGGGGCGCCTGGGTGGCTCAGTCGGTTAGGCATCTGACTTCGGCTCAGGTCATGATCTCACAGTCCGTGAGCCCCGCGTCGGGCTCTGTGCTGACAGCTCAGAGTCTGGAGCCCACTTCACATTCTGTGTCTCCCTCTCTCTGACCCTCCCCCGTTCATGCTCTTTCTCTATCTCAAAAATAAATAAAAATTTTAAAAAATAAATAATAAAATAATAAAATAAATAAAAATCAGCTTTATTATGTCTTACAGGTGTAGTCTTTAACATTGTAAGATTTCTCCAACATCATCTCCAACAAAACAGGGCTAAGGGTTCCCAATGTACCCCATGTTTGTTTCTATTTAGCAAGTCGGGGGAAAATCTGTTGTCTTTCCCATTCCAGCTAGCCTGGAGCCATGTGAGGGCAAGAACCATTGGATATTCATCTTTGTAACCCCAGTTCCTAGTATAGTCAAAGCATGTAGTAGGAAAAAAAAATATATATATATATATATATGTGTATATATATATATGTATATATATGTATATATATATATATGTACATATATATATATATATATGCGTGTGTGTGTATATATGCATATGTGTGTGTGTGTGTGTGTGTGTGTGTGTGTCGTAGAACTGTACTGATGATAATTTACTGTAAGTAAAATGAAGGACTGAACTTGCACATGAAATCCAAATAGTCCACAGGGGTGGTAGCCAATATATACAGGTAAGTGAGTAAGAAAGCCTTCCAGAAGAGAATAACAATAGTTCTATTTCAGTATGTTTGCAGCTACAGAGTAACCTCTGTAAGGGAAAGTTCAAAATGATTTTGAATGTTCTACAATGCCTAGCATAGCAATGAAAATGAAGTGGATGCACAATTAAAATTATTTTTTTAATTTTTTAATAATAGCTTAGTCTCTAACCACTGTTATTTTATCATAAAATATTTAAGTTTTAAGATACATCCCAAGGACCTCAAAATCATCTGATATTTTTTTCCCTGTTCATGAACATTCTTTCTATATAGAGAAAAATACGTTAAGATGTGATGCTATCAAATTCTTATTCTAGAATTGACTAGAAAAAAATAAAATTAAGATTTTCCTTAAATCGGGTTTAAAAGAAAGGCAGAAGAGTTGGGCCATAGATTGTTCTAGGCAATTAAACAGTCTTTCTGAAAACATAAAACTAAAAATATATTTCTATTATAAAGATGTATCTTTTCCTCAGTGATTAACTGCATTAACGTTGGTGGTTACTTCCAGTCAGGATTTCTGCTCATACACTTTGAATCAACTTTGTGGATTCTCCTAAGACAACTAATTTACTAATGAGTCATATTTTGTATTACAAATTATAATCTGTTCACCTAGTGCAGGGGTCAGAAAACTTGTGTAAAAAGCCAGATAAGCAGTTATTTTAGGGTTTGCAGGCCACTCTGTCCTAACTACTCAATTCTGCTGCAACAGAGGAAAAGTAGCCACAGGCAATACATAAGCAAGTAAGCAATTTTTTTCAATAAAATAAGAAAAAAGGCAGTGGGACCAATTTGGCCCATGGCTATAATTTGTCAACACCTACTTCAAACCATTATTTTAAATGTCACTATGAAATTTTTCAAATATACAGAAAATCAAAGAGAAAACCATATACTATTATTTAGATTTAATAATTAACTTTTTGCCACATTCACCCTATGTTATTGCTAAATTACCATAAGGAAAATTTCTTTTCTTTTTAAGTTTATGTATTCATTTTGTGTGTGTGAGAGAGAGAGTGCACAAGCTGTGGAGGGGCAGAGAGAGAGGGAGAGAAAATCCCAAGCAGGCTCTGCACTGATAGCGTGGAGCCCAACTCGGGGCTGGAACTCACGAACCATGAGATCATGACCTGAGGCGAAATCCAGGGTTAGACGCTTAACCAACTGTGCCACCTAGGCACCTGTACCATAAGGAAAATTTTTGTCACCAGTTTTGCCCATGCATAATTTAGCAGTGTCTTTAAAAATAAAGACATATTACTACATAACCTAATAAAATTTATAATAATTCCCTGTCTATATTTAAATTTTGCCAAATATCTCCAAAGTTATTTCTATAGCTGTTTTGTTCAAATCAGGGATCTAATGAAGGGTCAGACATTATATTTGGTTGTTACATATTAAAAGAAAAGTATCTTTTAATCTAAACAGCAGCCTCCAAGGGCACCTGGGTGGCTCAGTCAGTTAAGCATCCGACTCTTGGTTTCAGCTCAGGGCATAATCTCACAGTTCATGGGTTCAAGCCCCACGTCGGGCTCTGAGCTGACAGTGCCGAGCCTGCTTGGGATTCTATGTCTTCCTCTTTCTCTGTTGCACGCTTGTTCTCTTAAAAATAAATAGCTTTGGGGCGCCTGGGTGGCTCAGTCGGTTGAGCGTCCGACTTCGGCTCAGGTCACGATCTCACGGTCCATGAGTTCGAGCCCCGCGTCGGGCTCTGTGCTGACAGCTCAGAGCCTGGAGCCTGTTTCTGATTCTGTGTCTCCCTCTCTCTCTGCCCCTCCCCTGTTCATGCTCTGTCTCTCTCTGTCTCAAAAATAAATAAAACGTTAAAAAAAAATAAAAATAAAAATAAATAAATAGCTTTAAATTTTTTTTAAAACGTTAAAAAAAATAAAAATAAAAATAAATAAATAGCTTTAATTTTTTTTAAAACGTTAAAAAAAATAAAAATAAAAATAAATAAATAGCTTTAAATTTTTTTTAAAACGTTAAAAAAAATAAAAATAAAAATAAATAAATAGCTTTAATTTTTTTTAAAACGTTAAAAAAAATAAAAATAAAAATAAATAAATAGCTTTAAATTTTTTTTTAAAACGTTAAAAAAAATAAAAATAAAAATAAATAAATAGCTTAAAATTTTTTTTTTAACGTTTATTTATTTTTGAGACAGAGAGAGACAGAGCATGAACAGGGGAGGGGCAGAGAGAGAGGGAGACACAGAATCAGAAACAGGCTCCAGGCTCTGAGCTGTCAGCACAGAGCCCGACGCGGGGCTCGAACTCATGGACCGTGAGATCGTGACCTGAGCCGAAGTCGGACGCTCAACCGACTGAGCCACCCAGGTGCCCCTAAATAGCTTTAAAAAAATAATAGCAGCCTCCATGCCCCCAGACTTTCGTGTGACTTACTGAGAAATACTGTGATTTTAAAAAATGTGAACAAGATCTGAAATCAATACATCTCAAAGGAACATTAATCTAGAGACAAATACAAACATTTTTGTTTATATTATCCTTAATATAGTTACCTCAATTTCTCTATTTTTAAGATTTATTTTATTTCCCTTATTTTTTTAAACAATTTGTGGAGCTGATTAGGGCAATTTGACACATATGAAAGCAGAGTTCCACATATGACATCAAAGCATATTTCATAGGGTTTCTCTGAAATATATGAATCCATGCTATGGGTATTATGTATATGAAGGGGGATAGAATGGTCAGTTACTTTAATTAGGCTTAAGACATTCTAGATTCATAGAATCCATCACCTTTAGTGAAAGATGCTGATTATTTTGTCTTTCAAGAAGGTATTACAGTATCTCAAACTGTGAACAAATATAGAAAGTAGGCACCTAAGAAGACATTCTAGAGTTTGCAGTGCCTCATGAGAGAGAGGAAAATCCCTTCCCAGGAGAACTTTGATCCCTGTCAGAAAAATCTGTCAGCTTCTCGGGGAAATTCCAAATACAGAAATTACCCCAAATTTCATAAAATTTCTAGAAACAAGAACTGTTGGTATATATGTGGTAACTCCCACACTAACCAATATCAGATAGAAACAGGGTCTGGTGAGACCAGAAACCAACTTGTGTAGCAATGTTATGTGACAGTGTGATATGAAATCACAGATAAAGTGGCTGGAAGAAATAATTGAGAAAATGTGAATATAGAAATGGGAGGGGTTTGTGTTGACTGTGTTTTAGAGTATCTTAACTCATTGTCATCAAGAAATAGGATCACTAAGGAGGAAAAGGGACTGGGTAAACTCACATAACAAGAGTTCATAAAGGAAAGGGAAGCAAAAGGCATTAAATGGAAACTCAGAAAGCTAGAAGTCTCCCATATGAGAAAAGGAATATAGCAGATTTAATTAAAGGGAGTTAAATTTCTAAAGAACAAGCATTAAGGTTTAGGATGAGACAGAAGATAATAAAAGCAATGACGCTCTCACCTCTCTACACTGTGCAATATGTTAACCACTGGCCACATGTGGTTATTTAAACTTAAATTAGCTATTAAATGGAGTTAAAAATTCAGTCATATTAGCTACATCTCAAATGCTCAGTAGCCACAGATGGGTAGTGACTACTGCACTGGATAGCACAGATAGAGAACACTTCCTTCCACGTTTCAGAAAGTTCCATTAGACAACACCGTTCTAAGGAGATGAAGATAGTAGGAAAGAGGAAAAGGCAGGGAAAGAAGTGAAGGGGGAGGAATGATGATTCATAAACTCCCTTTCCTACTTGTGCTTAATGTCACTCGTTCTCATGGGACAATCAGGAGAGCCACTGCTCTGCAACATTAAGGTTCTGTCACACCTCCTCTCCAGAGAGCTGCTGGAGAGATCACTGCCGACAAAGGCTCTAGGTGCCTGGGACTCTGGGAGTAGGGCTTTGAGCTAGGGGTGGAGCCAGGGTTGGGCCAGGGGAAAGGGCATTCAATGGATGAAGAGGGCCTGTGCATAGCCTAGCACCATGCCCAAAATTCAAGGTGGATAAAACATTCACTTGCCACTGAAAAGGTGAAAGAGAAGATCCTCTCATCTCTGGTGCTCAGTGAGTTTTCAGTCATTCACAGTCATACAATCCTACTACTAATATCTTGCTCAGACTAAGTCATAGGTCAACACTCACATTCTATCTTACTCCCCTAAGAGAAATTTGGCCTGAGACTATTCCTCTTATTTCATTTATTCATAACGATCAATTCTTATCAGTAGCATTCTTATTCACTGAAACTACATACAGGCATTGCATTTCCTTCTCTCTAAGCTCCATGAGGAATGGCATGAAATTTCAAACCACCATTGAGGGACCTTCTTTGCCACACATCTGTAATGAAATGACTGCATTTGGTAGAGCCTCGGACCCTCAGAGATATCCTCTCTTTCTGAGATATGCTTTGTGTCTTTTTGACCATAATCAACATCTTCTCAGCTGGATCTCTTGTTCCACACTGCCATTTCAAGATTTCCCACCACTCACGATATGTATACTATACGCTGCCAGGTGAAGAGAGCATAACCCAAGAACACTTTCAGTGTTGCCCTGTGAGAGTCACTATTTTCATAAATTCCAGGGCTGCCTTCAGTCTCCCATTTGCATGTGTGGGCAGCCATTTCTTCAGTGTATTCCTCATGTTCTAATTGGCTCGCTATCCAGATTCTTGGCTCTGTGCTTGGGACTCGTCATTGACTTTTCACCCACCTCACCTGCAGAGCAGCTCTCTCTGGATTTTCATTAGCATTTCAGGCAGTGATCTTCATTTGTAAAACTATTGACAAGATTTTAATTGGTGGTCTTGATTTTTACATTTAATCTGGCTTAGAGATATTTTAAATTTTGTTTTGCTACATTTGATAAGGGCAGAACCTTAAAAAGGGAAAAGTACTTGAGGAGAGAAGACACTCGGTTAGAGAGAAAAGAGAGGCTTCCTGGACTCCAGCTGTCTGCTTAAAGGGAACTGTGACATATGCAGAGGACCTTATAACAGTAAGTATCATAGTTTTGCTTGTTTGGATTAACACTTTCTAAAAAAATCCTCACTCTTAACATCAGCAAATTTTCTGTTTCTTTTACAATAACTTAAAAAAATGACTGAATATTTTCTAACATCCACTGAAATGGAAAGTTTATGATTTTTGACTCTGACCTGAAGGTTCTTACTATTATTAGTCTGAACCAGATAATCCTTTTTGAATAATATCAGCATCCAGACTACACTTGCCTGTTTAAGAGAGAAGCTTAAGCAGCTTATAAATAAAGCACAGGGAAAGCCCCTATCAAGTGTGTAACTCTCCATACGTCTGATCATTTTAGATGCTTGACACTGAAAGCCTTCATTAAAGAAGTGAATCTTCCAGCCCCACAGAGAGCTGCCTTTCAACTGGAAGAAGGGTGTGTCCCTAAGCTTTTACCTGGGAGCAATGATGATCTTGTCAAGCATTTCAGTGAGACCAGCCCAAGTTTTTAGGGTGGGGATCTAGACTGGTTATACGTACCTTCAGTTCTTCTCCCAGAGAAGGCAGAAACACCTCAAAGCCTGCATGTAAGAACATCTACTGAGAAATTATTTTAATCAGACACCAGCTGAGTGGGGGAAAGAAAAAGAACAGAGAAGAACAAACAAAACTCCCTTGGTCTTGGATGTAAGAGAACCCAGCTGCAATGGACTGGCACTTTGTTAGAACAGCTGCAGTGCTGTTCATTTTTCTGGTAAGTGGATTCTGTTAAAAAAAACCCTCATAATCATGCTCATTGTGAACAAGTGAGAACTTTTTTAGAAAGTGTTATTTAGTGTTATTTCTAACCTAAACCCATTAAAAGTTTATGTTAATGACAAGGTGATTTTATGAACTAGATTTTTAAATAGTGTTTCTCTCCTTAATTGAAGACTCGAGCATATTAATGCATCAGTGTCAACTCACCCTATCACATCTCTGATACTGAAGTCAGTGCTAAGTCATGCCGGGAAAATACTGACTTTGGGGAGGTCTTATCGCTGCTCGATAGCATTTGGTTGTTCAAATTCCTTTTTGCAGGGGGGCTCTTAAACTAATATCACAGGTGTGTCCTGATTTTTACCCTAAACATTTTTCCATTCTTTGGGTAACTCTGCTGGCAAATTCACTATAAAAATAGGATACATATAAATTAAAAAGCATAGCAATTTGCGACTGGCCTCACAATCCAAACTGTCTCATTGGTTCCAGATATGTTTGGGATTCATAACACTAATATCAAAAGCCCCACACTGCTAAGCTATGATTTATTTAAAACATTTTTTAATGTCAAAAACCATGACAATCTGGGAGATTTGTAAATGATATAATAAGTGAAGGAATAGCTATAATTAAGGAGTGAGTATAATTATTATGATACTGGTTCTTACTACTGGAAAATCAGCAATGACTGATATGAAAGTTGTGTTTGATGGTCAGACAAATGTAATGAGATGTTTTATCACCGTCTCCTTCACACGTCATTAATTTTCTCTTTTTAGAGATAATAAAGATAACACTGAGTTGCTGCATCAAATTTCACTTCTGTTGGGAATTTTAAAATCAGAGTCTTTCTCACAGGAAGGTTAATGTTATCCAAAGAGGCAAGTGCCAGGCAAATCACCCTCCAATTTGGCAGCATATAGTCCTGTGGGTCATATTTGTTTCTACTTGCTTAAGTTTTGAACTGGATTGTTGGGTTTCTACAATAACAGGTCAGACCTTTGATTCAAACATGCTGGTTGGTCTGAATTCAGTTTATTAAGTAAAAGTGGTCATAGCAGTGGATTTGTTACGAATAAGCATCAATAAGCTGGTAGCTTTAGTTCCAAGCTGCCTTTAGAAGACTAGCCCTATTCCATGGAATTTTTAATGGATTTTTAGGATCAGTTAATATAATTTGGGATGAGTAAGGATTAATGAGCACTTGTATAGGAGCATCTGTGTATTGCCGAGTAATCAAATGTTTTTATTTTTTGTTTATTTTTAAATTTTTGCTGGCGACTATTCATTTTTGAGAGACAGCGTGAGTGGGAGAGGGGCAGAGAGAGAGAGGGAGGCACAGAATCCGAAACAGGCTCCAGGCTCTGAGCTATCAGCACAGAGCCCAATGTGGGGCTCAAACTCATGAACTCCGAGATCATGACCTGAGCCGAACTAAAATGCTTAACTGACTGATCCACTCAGGCGCCCCTCAAATATTTTTATTTTTAATTTCATTTAAATCTGATCCATTAAGGCCTATTACAGTTTAATTTGATTAGTTTATTCAGATGCTTATGTGCTTTCATTTAATGCATAATATACCTTATTTCTTTATTTTTATGATTATTTCTAATTAATTACATCCTATGAAACTCCTTTAAACAGTCATTGTCTAATTAGTCATTCTTCAGTAAAATGTATCATTTTATCAAAATCATGTATCCTCATTGACCTTTCTTCTTTGTAGAGACGTTTCTGGACATTTGTGCTTTATTTTCTGAATTTGGAAAGTTTTGGTTTTTTCTTTGTGGATTGTTTGTTTGTTGCTATATTTTACCTTGGAATCAGTCACAAATTTCTCATTTGTCTTATGAGATGTATTTCTCAAAGAACTTACTGCATAATGAATTAAAACATTTCTTTTTCCTGTTATTGTAACTTTTCTGGTAAAACATTTTGCTTTCTAGGGTTTGAAAAATCATAATTTATTCTTACGGCAGATTTTACCAGATGATCTGGATAAATATCCTTTGTAGTTATATAATCTATTTCTGTTACAAAATACTTTTGTTTTCCCCTGAAAATTAACTACCTTGATAGCAAATTCTTCTACTTAGCTTATGGCTAGCCTCACTATGAATGTATGCTCTCACCAGAAAAAAAAAAAAAAAAAAAAAAAAAAAGGAAAAAAATCTATGTGAAGTCTTTATTCTTCTCCATTCAAAGTCTAGAATAAGTAAAAATCTACAGTAGAGAGCATACTTAGGCAATTTTAAAAAGCTTTAAGACATTTTTTAATGTTTATTTATTTTTGAGAGAGACAGACTATGAGTGGGGGAGGGGCAGAGAGAGAGGGAGACAGAATCCAAAGCAGGCTCCAGGCTCTGAGCTGTCAGTACAAAGCGCAATGCAGGACTCAAACTCACAAACAGAGATCAGGACCCAAGCCAAAGTTGGACGCTTAACCGACTGAGCCACCCAGGTGCCCCAAAACCTTTAAGACATTTAAACAGGCAATATATTTAATGTAAATCCATTTGTGAGCTGAGCAACCATCTGTTTATGTGTATTTTGCATAGTCTGTTTAATATACCTTTTAGACCTTGTTCAGATTAGTGGGTTACATCAGGGAGAAGAAAGCTGAAGAATCTGCTCTTACAACAAGCAAGACTGCCACACCACTATTCCATTATTTAGACAAGCCGCCTAGACAGGCAATGGCTTATACCTGTTAACATTCTGCAAGCCAAAGAAATGCTATTGACCCCTCATTTATTGTTCTTTCTTTTCTGTTTCCATGAAGTTAGTGCATTGTTGGGGGGCGGGGGGAGGAGGAGGTATATGGAATATATTCTAGGCTAGAGAATAATGTTGCCTATGTACCAAATACAAGAGATCTCTGTGAATGGTTGTGACAATAAGAAAATGTATGGCAGGGCCACTGTAGGAAAGTAAAATAGAACCAGTAGACTTTCTATAGTTCTAATGATTTCTGAAAATTACTTGCAACTTTGCCAGATTCAATTAGTCAACACAAATCAATACAAATCTCAAGGCGTCAAATTCTATAGAGGCAAAACTTCTGCAACTCACACTCAAAGAACAAATACGCCTATCTTTATCAATTACCAAGAATAACCCAATTTGCACAGCTTATAATACCAGCCTGGCTGCTGCTCTTTCCATGGTTACTATTTCCTTTCAGAAGAAAACCTCTGACCACCTGATAACCCTGCTCCACAATTTGAACTTAGCTGAAATCATTTGGAATATAAGCAGGAGTTTTTCAGAGTATTTCTCAGCACAGGCTAAAATACACAGAAAACAATACATATTTTATTACATAGTTCATCAACTTATTTGAACTGGACATCTTCAATTCCCGTAATTGTGTTCACTGATGCATAAAGCAAGAGAAGGATTAACAAACTAGTACAGACCAAACAGAAGACAAGCAAAAGAGAGGATTCTTCATGCTTTCTTGTGCATATAGTGATTTACAGTGATATATATTATGGATAATTGTACATCAGTAAAATATTTTATAGAAAATGGAAATATTTCTGTTCACCTGCTCAGTAAGATTTACAAATTCTATTTAAGGAAAATAATTTCCATTTACACAGTGTTCTTGACTGTGGATTTAGGATCAGAGTCTTCTTGCACCTTTGTGAAAACAGGGACTGCAAGTTTATCATCATTTAATTAGTTTGAGTTGCCAAAGAGGATAAACATTTTGCCATGCCTGATTTAGGTAACAGAAGAACCTGAAGCACCGAGAATGCTGTCTCAATAAATATGAAGGTTTGGCCCGCAAGGGACAAGATTCACCTATTTAATAAGTCTTATGAATATAGAAAAAAACACTCTTGTGTATACCCAGAGTACTTAGTTTCTGATAACTCTGTCCACTCTACATTCTTCAAGGACATTGGTGCTGAGTATCCCCATGTCCAAACATGCATTGCCTAACGAAAAGGCAGAAAGTATGCTCATCACTGTAGTTATTTATTATGCTTCCATCAGTGAGGGAACGCCCTTGCAGAGTGCTGGGACAGGCCACTCTTGTTGGTTATGCTTGCTATGCAAATTCCTTTAATGGATTTAGGCAGGTTGAATTAGTTTAAGTGCCATTGGCTGCTGATTTATATTCTCAATTGGTCTACGAGAATAGGGTGCAGCCTTTTATACTTGCCTAATGAAAAACCACATCTCCACAAAATAATGGTTGTCTGTTGCTCATAAAACTACTTGACTGTAAGTTATTTGAGGGCAGATTCTGTGTCTGATTTACTTTTGGATCCTTCATAATGCCCTTGCACCATAATGCAAGATTGCTCAATAGATGTTCAATTACACAAAGCAAGAGCATCCAAAGGCATTTGTGGGATAATTGATATTTTTCTTTCCCTACACATTCCAAAAAAATCAAGAAATTAAACATGGAAACAATCAGGTTGAATTTCCCCCAACACTTAGTTCTATGGTGTTTTATTACATTTACTTTACATTTCACCTAAAGTTTACTATCGTATTTTTAGAGCTTATGCCCTTTAAAAGACTTAATCCAGCCTTGGATCCCCATAATACACATTTGATACAAATCTATCAAATAAATAAATAAACCAATGAACAAATAAGAGAAATCAACCTATGAAGGTGTTGTCAACTCCAAACTGATAGTAATACAAAGACACAAGAGGAGGTTTATCGAAAGAAGCAAATTATTATATTTTAGCTTTGTCTCAGGTTCATCCTTGGGATGTAATATACAGTTATCCGATACATTAGCAGTTCATGCTTAATGACTAACAAGTGGCTATGGAAGACAACCTCCCAATTATTATATATGAGAGGTTTCCTTGTAGAAATCACTTAATACTTTCAAGACCATTTTATTATTTGCAAAGAAATGTAAACCTCACTATCAAAAGAAGAAAACTAAAAACGTATTCATTTCTAAGTGAATTTCCATCACAAGCCTCCACAGCACATATTTCCAATTTATTTAGGAATCCAAAGTACTCTGACAGAAAACCACCTTATCCTTACTGTATGGACACGGTCTAGATCAATCAGACGATTTTCTTCAACTTCCTCTCATAGTCTATTGACTTTAATCTCTGATCTTTTCTCTTCCTTCGTCTCTTCCTTCGTCTGCGTTCAGAGCCCTTTTTTTTTGCCTATTCCCTCCTGCTCTCTCCATTACACTTCTACCAACTAATTTCTTTTTGAACCTCTCTCTCAAATCAAAATCTATTTTCTTCACCTTCAGAAATCCATTTCTCCCTCTCCCAGAATATTTCCTTGGACACCACATCTAATTCTATGATACCATTTTTGTTTCCTTTTATAAACAAATCACCCAGGAAAGTGGCCATCTTTACGTTCTCTTCCCCTCCATCTTATTCCCTAATCCTTTCAGTCAGGAGGGACCTGTTCCATCCAGCCGGAAGGATTCTCCTGAAGGTCACAGGCATTCTCAGGATTCACTTTGCTCAAGTCTTTTATGCCACCTGACACTTGTTCACATCCAATCTCTCCTTCATTTCTCTCTTCCTTTGACATCTGTGACACTGCATTATATTTTCTTCCCATTTCTTTGGCTATTTCTCTTCTCTTTTTCTTTGTCACTTGTTTCTGTCACTGTTCCCTATTCCATCAATGTAGGAATTCCCCTAGTTTCACGCTCAGCCACAGGCTGTTTCTTTGTTGTATTTCCTCTCTTGGGTCTTCAAATTCTCCCATGATTTAAACTGCCCTACCCAAGCAGATGTCCCTCAAATCTGTGTATGTGGCCTGAACTACTGTTCATGGTGCTGATACGTATATCAAATTGCTAAGCACCTTCACCCGACCATTTCTCTAGCATCTCAAAATCAATGTATTCTAACCTGATCAATTCTGCAACTGCCTTGCCCCTCATCTCTTGGTTTAAAATGGCCATCATTTGGGTGGAGGGGCGGCGCCTGGTGGCTCTGTCAGTTGAGTGTCCGACTTCAGCTCAGGCCATGGTCTTGCAGTTCGTGAGTTCGAGCCCCGTGTCAGGCTCTGTGCTAACAAACAGCTCAGAGCCTGGAGCCTGCTTCAGATTCTGTATCTCTCTCTCTCTCTCCCCCTCCCCTGCTCATGCTCTGCCTCTCTCTGTCTCTTAAAATAAATAAATGTTAAAAAAAAATTTTTTTTTAAATGGCCATCATTTCAGCTTCTTCCTTCTCTTGACTCTCAGACCTTGTCAAATTCAACCATGTGGAATCTCTCTCTTGATCTTTCTGGTCCGTTACCACTGCCACTGCTCCTATTCGGCTTCGGCTCTTCCTCATCTCTGGCCTGATTTGATGTGGAACACTCCACTGCTTGTGGCCTATAATCCTGTCTCTTGCCACCACCTGTGGTCAGAGTAATCTTTTAAACCCACAATTTAATCATGCCTTTTCCGTGATCAAAAAACTTTGATATTTTCCAACTGCACACAGATTTAGTGTTAGAACTGGAAAGGTAACCATATATAATTTAGTCTACCCCTGTCATTTTGAAAATGAGAAAACTAAGGCTTAGAGAATTTGGGAAGTACATTGAAAGCGTTCTGACTCTACCAAGTGCTCTTTTTATCTCATTATTTTGCCTTTGAACATCCAGTAGTGACTTCGTTTCAGCATTTATTCTAGACACTGAGCAAAAGACAATAAGGCTATGTCAACACAACATATTTTTAAGCAGACTTGGCAGTTTTTAATTACTGATTCAATTGAGAGGCTGACACTATGGTGAAACTTACTTGGTCTTCTGCCTAAATTGCCTCTCATGGGAAAAAGAATGACCCAGCTTCATAAAGCTGGAAGGTTTGTTAGTCATCTGGCATAGTTCTCCAAAACAAACAGTAGGCTCTGACACTGCAGTGTGGTCAGGGAAGTGCAAGACAGATAACAGATGCCTACACACTTCTGTAGCTATGAAGAAACGGCTTCCAAATAGACAAATAAGGCATCTCCACACCCCCATTCCACACCCACAAATGAGAGAGAAAAGAGTGCCCATGAGTTCACAGGTAGCAAAAAGTAACATCATCTTAATTCTGCACCCGCAAGGGACTCTATACTAACTTTTCAGTTACTTGTCCAAACCATTTGGGCCATCTACTTTTTTCTGCCCAGAATCACTATTATTATTGTTATTATTATACATAAATATTCCTAATCATAAGGCTAATATGAGATTAGATTAAAATCAGAATGTTTTGACTTCTCAAAGTTGTAACGTTAATTCGTTGCAGTATGTTGTATTTAGTAATTTAGTTGGAACAGGCTATCTTATATTTTATTGTAAAACCCACACCTCAAGCACAAATTTACGCTGAATTGTTGTGGAGGGTATTTAGCCATAAATTAATGTCCAAAACTCAATTTCCTCACCTGTAAAATAGAGATAATTAAATTATAGCACTGACCACATGTATTTCTGAAGATTGAATGCATGGATTTCTCTAAATATGTTGTCTAGTAATTAGTCACCATTCAGTGAATTGTAACAGTGATAATAATAATCAACATTAAAGATACACAATGAATATATCATTCCTATAAAAAAATTATCTCTTTACACTACTCTTATTAACCAAAAAATACATATTTTCCTGAAGTATCATTTATAATAATTTTTAACAACAGGTACTTAGAAAGCAAAATTTTATTTTTATCTAGTGGTGAGACTGAAACTATAAAAAGTAATTTACTGTATTTTAAAATTACTACTATTAGTATATTATAATGCAGCTATAATTTCTTTTATCAATGATACAGATGAAATCTAATCATAATAATAATTTTCATACTTTGCAATTCTGAAAAAATTGAAATAGAAGTTGAAAATTTCTTATTTAGAGAGAAATAAACACAAGGGTTTACACCAACTTTAATGATTCTAAGTGCAAGTTAAAACTTAATAAATGCAACTAGCCTTCAAATACACTAAGTTTTTAGATAGGTATTTTACTATGTCTTAAGTATATTGATATTTTTTTTAACATTTATTTATTTTTGAGACAGGGAGAGACAGCATGAACGGGGGAGGGTCAGAGAGAGAGGGAGACACAGAATCTGAAACAGGCTCCAGGCTCTGAGCTGTCAGCACAGAGCCTGACGCGGGGCTCGAACTCACAGACCGCGAGATCATGACCTGAGCCGAAGTCGGATGCTTAACCGACTGAGCCACCCAGACGCCCCAAGTATATTGATATATTAAACTTAACATATAAGTGTCTGTCTTTTTAGAAATGTTTTAGGGTTTTAGAGAAAAGTAATTTAAATTATCCTGATCTTTCACTTACAAATCATATGTAACGATTGAGGCCAGAGCCAAAACGAGGCAGAGCTCTGCCTAAGTAGTTGTTTGTTGGACAGGGAAATTACTTAAATCTGAAGAAGAGACTAATGGAAACTGCTACCCACTAATTTGTCCCTAAATGCCTGCAATTTCTTCTTGCTATGGGAGGATGCATTTATATCACTTCTTTTTTTTTTTTTTTTTTTTTTTTTTTTTTAGTGTTAGCATGAAACATCAAACAGGAACTCATTTTACAGAGGAGAGAAATTCTTTGCTTTTATCGTAGGCCTATTTATTCTCATATCTCAAAGCAAATATACCATCTTAAGACTTTCAAAAACACTTGAGGGGCACCTGGGTGGCTCAGTCGGTTAAGCTTCCTTGGCTCAGGTCATGATCTCACTGTCTGTGAGTTCGAGCCCCACGTTGGGCTCTGTGCTGACAACTCAGAGCCTGGAGCCCGCTTCAGATTCTCTGTCTCCCTCTCTCTCTGCCCCTCCCCTGCTCATGCGCTCTCTCTCTCTCTCTCTCTCTGTCTCTCCCAAAAATAAATAAAGATTTTTTAAAAAATAAAAAATAAATAAAAATAAAAACACTTGAAAATCTCCCATTTAGGATTAGAATGTGAAGGAGCAAATATTCTGAAACTTTTCAGATACTTCCTGTTTCATATCCTTTCTTCACTCCAAAACATTTTTTTTTCTATTCCATCTATGACTAGTCAGATCCTGAAACTATAGTCAAAAGTTTAAGTATCATACCTTACTGTTGAATATCACTGAACAGCATTAGAGTATCTCTAGCTTTTCAGGCACAAGATTTACTAAGAAAGCCTAAATTTCCAACGCTCACTCCTCCTGGGTTCAATGTCCTAGCTCATATGATAATGAGTATCTGCGTAGGTGAAGAATGAAAAAGAGGTTAAAAAATAAAAGAAATTAAAAAGAAGAAAAGCATAACCGAAAAGTAAAAACAAAATGAAAAGGAATCCACAGTATCATCACGAGACCTGAGAGTTAAGAAAGATCCATCTGCTATCCAGAATGATAAAATAATTCTAATGACTCACAAGACTTGTTTGATTTTTTTTAAATGATTGGATAACATGAATTATAAAGCACTTAATTAAAAATTAACTGTTGTGATTATATTGTTTTCTTATAGGTGGTGGTGGAAGTTAACAGTGAATTTAGAATCCAGGTAATATACAGCAAATCTATTTTTTTCCAAATTAAAAATTGAGAAAATGGTTTGGGAGTCACAACATATTTTCCAAAGAAAAGAAAATTCACCCGTATAAGTAAAATGAATGTTATGCTAAAATTAATAGATTATCAAAAATTTTTCCCAATTAAACATCCTCTCTGACATTACAATACCCTCTCCTCCAAAACCTTCAGTGGAGTGAGAATTCTGAATAAAAGTTAATAGATACTACTACTTTATCCTGCCCATTCAAGGTAAGAGATTACAACACCAAAAATGGCACCATCAAGTGGCATTCAATCAGGAGGCAAAAACGTGAATGGATCAAGTTCGCTGCAGCCTGTCGTGAAGGTGAAGACAATTCAAAGAGGAACCCAATTGCCAAAGTAAGTATCCACCCCAAAGCATAGAATCGAAAGTCAGAATGGATAGGGTGGTTAAAGCTCAAAAGAAAATGCCTTTTAAATATTTTATGAGTATAAATCACCAAGAAGTTATAACACAAAACAGAATTATAGTCACTTAGATTATGAAAACTGAACCACTAAAAGGATAAATTAAGAAATTTAGGCACATGGGTAAACAAACATTGACTAACCTCATTGGTAAAATAAATACAAGTGACCATATGTTACCCAAATTCTAGGTAGAAAAATATAGTGATTTAAATTTTTTTTAACATTTTTTATTTATTTTGAGAGGCAGAGAGAGACAGAGCACGAGCAGGGGTGGGGCAGAGAGAGAGGGAGACACAGAATCGGAAGCAGACTCCAGGCTCTGAGTTGTAAGCACAGAGTCCCAAATGGGGTTTAAACCCATGAACCATGAGATCATGACCTGAGCCAAAATCAGTCACTTAACTGACTGAGCCACAATGCGCCCCCAAAAATATAGTGATTTAAATAATGAATTTAACACTCAGCATACTCAGAGGGACTATTTCAATGTGTATTCTTTCTGCCTTGATTGATTAGAATTGAATACCTACTTTTGGCTTTTTAAGTAAGAATTCACAATGCACTCTCTTTCATATTCTCTTGTATATCTTCCTTTGTACAAAGACACACACACACACACACACACACTCATAAATACATCCCCACACACAGATTCACAGACAAAAATATATATACATACATAAACACATATACAAATATACACACATTCAGATAGATATACAGACTCCCCAGTCAGAGTTGCATAGAGTCCTATAATATTTTATTTCAAAGAAAGAATCCCAGTTTCTACAAGTCATTTATTTGGGATGATCTCCTTCCTTTTCTGATATCACATCCTCCCCATTTTCAGAATTAAGAACTTCTACAAAGCGTCAGATAACTCTTGTTACCTACATAAATCTACTTCCAATTCTCTTCTGAAACTTTACATTTAAAAAACGTTTTGAATCAGGAGACCAAAGTTATATGATGACAACATTGCTAAACTCCTTGAGAGGGCAAGGAGTTCCCTACTCTAGAGCCAGTGCTAGCACAGAACCTGAAAATAACACAGACAATTGTAAATGTTGAATGAATGAATGAATGAATGAATGAACGAATGGTGACTGCATAGTCCTGCATTTATTAAGGTGATATTTTATTATTTTCTTATTTGGTAGAAATGGAATTGAATTTCTTTTATTACACTGCCAGTTATTATGGAAAATACTACAGCTATAACTAGAAAAATATCTATTTCCAGCATTTCCCAAAAGAAAACAGGTACTCACATTGAATAGTTCTTGGGAAAGATGGCTGTTGTTTATCAAACATAACACTTTCTATTTGCTCTCTGTAATATTTTCACCTGTGCTCTCTCTGCAGATTCACTCAGATTGTGCTGCAAACCAGCAAGTTACATACCGCATCTCTGGAGTAGGAATTGATCAGCCACCTTATGGAATCTTCATTATTAATCAAAAAACTGGTGAAATTAATATAACATCCATAGTTGATCGAGAGGTCACCCCTTTTTTCATTGTAAGTGGGCTCCATGTAATACATATGTTCAGGCTCAAATTATTTTTGGAATACCTTAAGCTCAGATCATTTGATTTGATTTCAGGAATCCCAATATGAGACATTTTTGATTGTCTCAATTCATGAGCATCTCATGACCCAACAGAACCAAAGTAAGATTAGGAGAAATGCCTTTATAAAATGCCTTACCAAAAATGTTAGCCTCTGGTCTGTCTCCAGTGGCAAGCTAGAATATTTGTTTGGGAGGGCAAGTACCTAACTCTTACTCCTTTTTTTTAAATATTTTTTTAATATTTTTATTTATTCTTGAGAGAGAGCAAGACAGAATGAGAGCAGGGGAGGGACAGAGAGAGAGGGAGACACAGAATCCGAAGCAGGCTCCAGGCTCTGGGCTGTCAGCACAGAGCCCGATGCGGAATTGAACTCACAAACCATGAGATCATGACCTGAGCCTGAGTCAGACGCTTAACTGACCGAGCCACCCAGGTGCCCCCTTATTTCTTTTTCTTTAATTCAGTTGAGAATAATTGCTTCTCTTTAACTCCAATCCTGAGAGATTATTTTTGAGTTACTAAGGGAGCCTTTTCTGAATAAACATACTTTAATATAAATTCACATTGCTCAGTCTCACCTGAGCTCAGAACGTGCTTTGGAAATACTCTAATCCATCCTTAACTGAATCACACTTCCATTCTTGAGAGTGGCTGGGACAAAAGTCCAAACCCTCAGCTTCATTTGCACTTTAAGCAGCTGACCTGATGACCAACTTCGCTAAAAAGTGTGAAGCCTTCTGTCAAACATTCCCACAATTAATTCTCTCTCCCCCATCTCAGAAATGTTCTGCATTAAATCCAAAAATAAAATTAATTTTCTGCTTTTTCCCCAGAGTTTATCCCCAAGATATCCATTGTTCCATAATTATCTGTTTCTTCAAGAACCTTATTCTATCAACTTTGTTTTCATCTCTCTTCTGCTTTCTCCATTGGCTGCTTCCATGTCCATCTATCATCATGATCAACACTTGTTAATACTTAAAATGAAAAGGAAATAAAGAAAACCTTCCTTGATCTTGTAAGCTCACTCGGTTAAAGCCCCTTCAATCCAGGGGTGCCTGGGGTCCAACTTGATTTCTGCTCAGGTCATGATCTCACGGCTTGTGAGATCGAGACCCACAAGGGGCTTTGTGCTGTCAGTTCTGAGACTGCTTGGGATTCTCTCTCTCCCTCTGTCTGCCCCTCCCCCACTCGTGCTCCCTTGCACTCTGTCTCTCTCTCAAAATAAATAAATAAACATGAAAAAATCCCCATCAACCCATGTGCCCAAACACCTTCAAATAGTAATGGATGTTTGTGCTTTCAGTCACACTGCCTGTTTGTACTCCTTAGGCTACTTCAATTCCTTAGCCTTCTATTCCAAATCTATACTCCTGCCTTACCTCTGACAATGTTTACTCACAAAACCTCTGAGTCACCATGCCAACCTATTAGCTTTTCTTGAAGCACAATGCATTTTTATATGATATACCACATGGGTAAAATAGCATCCATTATACTTATGTACACTTCATATATGAATAATAACAATAACAGCAGCTACAATAATAATACAGACACCCACATAGTCACCACTTAAGCTTACCAAATACTCCCTTTCTTTGATGCCTCCTTTACCCCATCCTCCAAGCCAATAGCCCTGACTCCTAATTTCAAATAATGCATTTTCATTACTCTGCTTCTTTCCTCACATAAAACCCTTTGCTTGGAACATCTTGCCAATTCCCAGTTCCACTTGCTGAAATTCTCCTTCAAGATCTCTCTCAATAATTACATCCCCCTATAATGTTACAGTATGTTAAATCTTCTTCTAAATAACTTATGTTACCTTTTCTCAAATGGTATTTTGAGTTTGTGTTTGCCTCCCCTTATTGATTCTAAGTACTGCTTGCATCTACCTTCTGTAGCAAATAATAGGTCTTATTTATTTATTTATTTTTTTGGTTACCCACAACACCTAGCATAGTGTCCAAACAAAATAAAAACTTAATAAGTATCTGTTGCACCAAATAATTATTCTTATCTTCTCCCCTAGATCTATTGCCGGGCTCTGAATTCCATGGGTCAAGATTTAGAGAGGCCTCTCGAGCTCAGAGTCAGGGTTTTGGATATAAATGACAACCCTCCAGTATTTTCTATGTCTACTTTTCTGGGACAAATAGAAGAAAATTCTAATGCAAGTAAGTAATTCATTTTATGAAGTAAACAAGAATATACTGACTTCCAGATCACTCTTCACAGCCAAGCAACGAGAGGCCAACCTATGTGAAGGTACTACGTCATCATGAATGTAAAAGATTAAGTATAGAAAAGCAACCAGAACAGAAAAGCACAAGAAGTCTCCATAGTGGCTTCCCTTTAACTATGGAAGTAGCTCCAATCTGGCACACACAAGAAACAACTCCAAAGAAATGAGAAGGGTCTTCTCATGTAACTCACGCACCAGCTCAGTTGTAGACCCCTCGGGAGAAATCCCAAAAGTACTTTGTACGGTGGTAGCCAGGGCACTGGGAGAATTTAGCCTCCCAGCCCAGCTGTTCTGAAGGGCAAATCTCATCCATTTCTGTTCATGCTGCCTTTTTTTTTTTTTGTTAACCTACTTTCAAGTCGTTAGTAGAAATCACTTCCAGGCCATCTATTTTGTGACCACAATCTTCAAGAGTTTTTGTTGACAGTAAATAAACACAAAGCAAAACTTGTTTTCCCTTTTTATATATGATGTCATAAATATAGGTTTTCCTTGCTTTTTACTCAAATTACTTATTTTATGTATTTGGAATGTACTATAACCTTAACCTTGTTTGGCCCCTTCATGCATAGTGAAAGCTGATGGTCCCAAGTGGTTAGTTACGGGGCACCAGAAAACCTATAAACTTGGTAGAGCATTTATTTGTAAGAGTTTTGACTATCTGAAGGTATAATGTCCTCCTCATGGATTACTGTAAATGGCAACATTTTAACTGCCAAATATTGAGTCACTTGGGAAAACTGTCTAGCACACCAGGGAAGATTGTCCTAAATATATTTAAAACAGCAGTGATGATTTCTCATTTAAATTCAAAACTTCAACTCACCATAGTTACTTTTGATCTTTGAGTGGTATAATTTACTATAAATTCCAAAAATCCTTACAGTGTACTTTTATTTATTAAAATACTAAACGTATACTTTGAATAGGTATCCCTTATAAAATATCACTCTAAAAATGTTTGCTGTAAAAATTCACACAATATAGAAAAGAAAAATGGAATAGAAATCCACTGTTTGTTTTCCTTAGTACCATTCTTGAGAGGCAAGTGCGTGTGTGTGCACACAGTGAGAAGGGAGATATCTCTTGCATTTGTGTTTACAGACAAGGCACTTGTGCTAAAAAAGACTGAATGTAAAGAAGAATTCTAGCTCATGAACACTGGCAGCTTTTCCTTCTCTAGTGTCCTTCATCAAAACTGTTTATAAGATTCACGGAAAAGATAAGGGATAAGACAAAGTATGTAGTTAAGCATCTCTTTAAACCTATTTGTTACCTACCGCTTCACTAAGGACCATGCAAAACAGAACTAAGCCAATGGGAACTTCCTATAATTTTTTCTCATTAAACTGTTTAATTCTCTCATGAGCTCAATGAACACAGTACTATTATCTTCCCCATTTGTAGGGGTGGACACTGAAGCCAAGATTATATAGCTAGTAAGTTCTATAGTTGGGAAAAAGTTGGTCTGGCCTTGATATCATTTGTTTCACCACAGTAGGCTTTAAAAAAAGGATAATACTAAAACATGAAAAGGAAACACAGAATAAAACATATCTTTGTTTTCTAACTGTCAGAAATGTGTAAGTTCCTGGGAAAATGTGATCTTTTTGTATAGGCAAAAGTTTAGAAAGGAGCTAAGCTGTTGAAGTAGACAGGGAAAATGGTAGAGCATACCTTATACGGACCAACCAACTTTAACACTTGTTAAAAAAGCAATATACTGTATTATAACAAAAATGCAAACTGTCCATTTCCAACCAATTTTTCTTGATTTCTAGATACACTGGTGATGAGACTCAATGCTACTGATGCAGATGAACCAAATAATTTGAACTCAAAAATAGCCTTCAAGATCATAAGACAGGAACCTTCTGATTCACCAATGTTTATTATCAATAGAAACACTGGAGAAATTCGAACAATGAATAATTTTCTAGACAGAGAGGTAATATTCTTTTTCTTTGATTGGTCTGTTAGTTTCCAAGGAAGTGACTCTAAAAGCAAGAGTATCTAAGAAAGAAAAAGAAAGCAATATGTTTAAATTTTCACGTAATGGTAATGGTATAACAAATATCTTCAAAATGAAAAAAATGAGAATTCCACAAATACATTTTAAACTGTCACTTTTCATTCAATCCTACCTAAGAATTACCTCAATTTAAGACAACTAGATTCTGAAAGCACATGAGAATATCCATAAGGCAGAGGCAAAGTCTCTATTTTTTTCTATTTTTTAATGTTTATTTATTTTTGAGGGACAGAGCATGAGTGGGGGAGGGGCAGAGAGAGAGGGAGACACAGAATCCAAAGCAGGCTCCAGGCTCTGAGCTGTCAGCACGAAGCCTGACACGGGGCTCGAACTCACAAACTGCGAAATCATGACCTGAGCCAAAGTCAGATGCTTAATCGACTGAGTCATCCAGGCACCCCTAAAAGCTCTATTTTTTTAATGTGTTCTATAATGAAATAGATTTAAGAAACAGTTGCTATTACATCCCCCATCTTGGCGAGTCACAGTGCATGAACATGGTAGAAGCTCTAAGAATTCCTACAAGCTAAGAAACTTGTTTATCTTTCTTTTAGCCCAGAATATCCTAAGCTCATCTGACAACAGAACTCTTCTTTTTCCTTCCTATATCTCACCTACTGACAGACCACTGATTACTTTGGGAAATGAATCACAGAATCAGTATGATGGAAAGGAATTGAGTAACATCCAGACCAACCTTCTCATTTACAAATAAGAAAATAATGAGTGATTGTTAGCAAGTTAGAATCAAGTTAGAATCTATTAATGTCATGTGGTCCCATTATTTAATATAAAAGTATCAACATTTTCATCTTTTAAAAAATATTGATAGGATTTACCAGGTCTGTATGTATTTGGGGGATATAAATGAAGAAGTTTTATTTTTGAATGGATAGTTAATTAAATTTTAGTTTAATTATTATAGTTATTTTGAAATGATGATTCCCCTATTAATGACTCCTACATTTAGGATAAATGAGATTATTTTCACACTGTTTAATGATCCCAAAACTATCAGTTCCTAAGTCACCTGTATCTCCTTTTTCACTTGTTTGAAAACAACCATCAGAAGAAATTAACTATTAACATTTTCTCTCTTAAACTTCCTTAAAGAGCCCAATGGAATTCCTTTCATGTCACAAGACTTTTAGTGGTGAAGAGCCCTAAATATTAAAGGAACTCTGCAGTCACTGGCAGGCCACCAGAGCAGATATTTTTAACGTAGAGACCACGGAGAGCCCTCATGATGTCTCTAACTATGAATCCTATAAAATGATATCCACAATCTTGAATGAGGATGTGTGTATGCATGTGTCTGGAAAAGGCTTCACGATTTTTTCTAGCTTGTAAAAATTTAAGCACCATTGAGTAGAATCAAGAAGACGGATCATCAATAACGCCACTGCTTCCACCTACCACTCCCACCCCCCAGAAATGCAAATCATTTCTTATGTCTTTATTCTTCTTGCACATTCCATGGCTGATTATTTACGGTTTGGAATTTTCATGCCATTAATTCTTGGTAAACCTTAATCTCTCTCCTCCTGACCATTTTGGTCATTTTATAAACTTTTGGTCACTTTATAAACTTTTTCAACCCTGGACATATAATAAGGAATGAGGCCTTTAAAAGTGTTGTTTCTTTTAAATGACGCTGGATAAGCATTGCTGGAAATAGAAGTACCAACTGCTTGGGGCGCCTGGGTGGCTCAGTCAGTTGAGTGTCTGACTTCGGCTCAGGTCATGATCTCACAGTCCTTGAGTTCGAGCCCCGCGTCGGGCTCTGTGCTGACAGCTCAGAGCCTGGAGCCTGCTTTGGATTCTGTGTCTCCCTCTCTCTCTGCCCCTCCCCTGCTCATGCTCTGTCTCTCTCTGTCTCAAAGATAAGAAAGAAAGAAAGAAAGAAAGAACTGCTATATTGATTCATTGAGATCTGCGGATTTTCAATATTCTCTGTTACCCTGTCTTAATCATAGATTTACGTTGAATTAACATTCTAAAAGAACTTTGCATGAGGCAGAATCAGGACTGTCTAGATCAACTGTGATATGTTTTGTAATGTGTTTTGATATGTGTGCTTTTAGCAATACAGCCAGTATTCCCTTGCTGTGAGAGGCTCAGACCGAGACGGTGGGGCAGATGGCATGTCAGCAGAGTGTGAATGCAACATTAAAATCCTTGACGTTAATGATAACATCCCGTACTTGGAACAGTCTTCAGTAAGTGTTTGTCCTTGGAATTAATAACTTTAATTCTAAAATTTGTTCAAATGATTCTATTCATAGGGACACGTGATAGTTTTAGTCACATAAAACCCAAATGTAAACAAACACGTACATTGTCTTGTGTTTGTGTACATAATACCTGGGCAAAATATGTGTATTTGGACAACGAAGCATGAGACTATAAACACAGATCTCTTTTCTAAATAATGAATGACCGTAAACATTCTCTGAAAATCTGGTATAGTTCTTCTCTCACTCACACAGTTGGTGTTAAATTTTTTTTTTCCTTCTTCTTTCAGTATTCTGTTAGTATTGAAGAAAATGCTCTGCATTCAAATTTGGCCCAGATTAGAGTAATTGACTTGGACGAAGAGTACTCAGCTAACTGGATAGCAGTCATTTTCTTTATCTCTGGAAATGAAGGAGGTTGGTTTGACATAGAAATGAATGAAAGAACAAATGTGGGAATTTTAAAGGTTGTTAAGGTATGGTATAATTACCCTAAATAATTTAGTTTTTTAGTCTTTTTCAAAATGTTAATCTTAAAATGTTAACATCTCACAAAATTGAGTAAAAGAATAAAATACAGTGTTTTAAAATGATATATGACATAGAGCTTTTTTACCATTTTTCCGCTTACATCACTTTATGAAGCCAGGCATTAAACTTGAACTTGACAGTCTCTTCTATTAATACACTATGCCTTCACAGATCATATAAATTAAGAGAATTCTAAAAATGAATCTTATTGTACACTCACAACAAAGTATGAGTAACCCTTAAGGTTCAGTTTCAGACCTTTGAAGAATATTTTTAAGCAGATTGAACATGGCCTTCTAAAAATGTGTCTGTGTCAATAATGTACATTAATTAATATGCACTAAGAATATTTATCATGTAATTAAAAGTTTAGTTCTCCAGTGTGTTTTTATAAAATTAAAATTAAATTACTGTCATTATAGAATTATCACAGTCCCATCTCCCTGTGGCTGCTGACCAAGGCTTATTATGAACACAAATATGCTAGAGATTTGGTCCAAGCAACAAAGATTTGGTCCAAGTCAACAGAATTCTCCTATGTCCCCCCTACATTGATGACCCACCACATGTGCCAGAGGTAGAATTTCCTCTAAGATGTGAGAAAAAGAGAATGTGACTCCTGGGGAGCTGATAGTGAAGGTTTCAGCCTGTGCTAGAAGATGGATTGTATGCATTCTTTATGGCAAAACATAGTAATTTTTAAAACTATTTCCTTCTTTCAGAATAGTCCTGGGAAACAGACTTCTAAGAATTCTGTCCCCATAAGAATGTGTGATCATTTATCTCATGTCTTCATAAAGTGTCACTATGCCTATAGCTTCTATTTCCTGACGTAGGATGCAGATGTTTTAGTTTATTCCTCACAGCATCCCTGCAAATTAGGTTATATGCCCATATTGCAGATAAATACACTGAGGTTCAGAGACAGTATGTAACCTGTTCGAGTTCTGATAGCTAGTAAGTGGTACGGCTGACATTCAAACATAGGTTTCTCTAGCTATAAGTTCATATTGTCTCCTCTGTTCTATATAGGATTCCATACTGGGGAAAATGAGTCCTAATCTTTTTCATCCCAAATAACTACATTACTTTTAAAAATTAGTCTATTTATCTTCAATATCTCTATCCATAAAATAGGAATAATGTTGATTTTTCTTCCAGGCATGACATCCTATATTAATTCCTTTATTATAATTATGTGTAATATATATGTATACATGATATTATAGACTTTCTTGGAATTACAAATGAAGCCAACATTATAGCAAGGATCAAAAATTGTACTAAATGGAGGGGTGCCTGGGTGGCTCAGTTGGCTAAGCATCCCACTTCAGCCTAAGTCATGATCTCACTGTTCCCTAGTTTGAGCCCCATGTCAGGCTGTGCTGACAGCTCAGAACCTGGAGCCTGTTTCAGATTCTGTGCCTCCCTCTCTCTCTGCCCCTCCCCCACTCATTCTCTCTCTCTCTCTCTCTCTCTCTCTCTCTCTCAAAAATAAATAAACATTAAACAAATTCAAAAAAATGTACTAAGTGGAGAGTTTGATGTATGAATCGATGGTCATCTAAATTACTCTCACATGAAAATTTAGAAAAATACACTTGGAACTTATGGGCATAATGCATAGTTGTTTGTGAATTTCATAAGTGGTGAATTGACACCAACTTTCATAATGAAAATGACTACTTGATTATTTTATAATATGAAATAAATTTTTTCCAGAATATACTGAAGAAAATAAGGATTTTTATTATTTTTATACTCTGATTACTAGACTTATTGAAAGAAGTCACATTTACAGAAGTAAAATTTCTTCTAAATAGTACTTTATGGGTAAAAAGTGAAATGATTGAATGCACTATATATTTGGTCCATACTTTGTAATAAATAAGGCTACTTTAAAAAAAAATGTTTATTTTTGAGAGAGAGAGTATGTATGCATAAGAAGGAGAGGGGCAAAGAAAGGGGGAGAGAGAATCGCAAGCAGACTCTGTGAAGTCACAGCAGAGCCCCATGTGGGGTTCGCAGGGCTCAATTCCACAAACCATGTGATCATGACCTGAGCTGAAATCAAGAGTTGAACACTTAACCAACTCAGCCACCCGAGTGCCCCTAGATCTACTTTTTGAGAAAAATGAAATGAAAGAAGCTAACATAAACTGTCTTTTTGCTACAAAATGCAAAAGACAAAAGACAAAATGCATCTATATATTTTAAGTTTTTAATTTGCTTGATGTATAATTAAAATTCATGTCATATATTACCAACTGTTTTGACAAAGGACCTAGGACAATTGGATTTTTTTCTTGCTATATTTTCATGTGTTTGTATTGAATTAAAGAAAGAATAGAGCATGTATGTATATGTATTTATATTTAATTAAAGAAAGAGATGTAAGAGTTTTCTGGCCTATTACCAAAGGATTTGCCTTTCTTCCAAAATGTTTTTTTCTTATAGTAAAACTATTTCACTCTGTCATTTCTAGCCCCTAGATTATGAAGATATGAAGAATCTGCAACTTAGTATTGGTGTCAGAAATAAAGCTGAATTTCATCATTCAGTTATGTCTCAATACAAACTCACAGCAACCGCCATCTCTGTGACTGTGTTAAATGTAATTGAAGGCGCAGTGTTCCGTCCAGGTTCAAAGACATATGTAGTGACTAGCAACATGGGACAAAATTATAAAGTGGGAGACTTTATAGCTACTGACCTTGACACAGGTGTAGCTTCAACAACTGTTAGGTAAGACTGATATTCTCCAAATAACTTTTACCATATATTGAACTTAAATACAGTGTGTTCTCTTTAGAAATTTTAAGTATCCAAATTAAAATACTTTTCTCTATTTTTGAAGCCGTCATTCAATCATGAAAAGTACTAACTACTGAATTGTTTAATTTAGAGCTTTTAACTTAAGAAAACATAAAAAATTGTGCAAATGTAAGATGTAAAAAAAGTAAAGGTGTAAAATGTGGAAAATATTGGAAGTTTGACATTTCTGTGTTTATGTATTTTATTGACCAATTAGCTGATTACCACATATCATGGTTATTCTCCCAGAAGATCTGATGGACTGATTTTCCCATTGCAGATCTGCCCAG
The DNA here is from genome assembly GCF_023721935.1 of Panthera uncia. Taxonomy (NCBI): domain Eukaryota; kingdom Metazoa; phylum Chordata; class Mammalia; order Carnivora; family Felidae; genus Panthera; species Panthera uncia. The sequence continues at coordinate 40,682,231 of NW_026057586.1, read as the reverse complement.
ACTGAAATCAATTAGATTTAGTTAGCTCATTTCAGCTACTCTCTTCACTTTATAATCAGCATTGAATAATGATACACTCTCTTTGTACTCCACAGATGTGAGTTCATTGAGGGCGGACCATCCCTCCCCATCCCCTCCCATCTAGTCTTTGAGTTTCACAGTGCCTGAGACAGAGTTATCTAAGCAATGTTTAACAAATATGTAAATGAGAAGGAAATTCAACAGAAGCCCTATAAAGTCATTGTGAATATGAGAAGGGGGAGTAAAAATTGGGAGAGAATGAAACCACAAACTGATGGAGAAGTAACTTAACTTCTTAGGGAAGAGAACAGTTTAGAATTAGAAGCAGCCCAGGGAGTTCCAGGATCTGGGTCTTCCAGGATAGTTCTGATGCTACCAAAACCAAATGAAAATGAGACTTTGAGCATCAAAGATGATTCTGACATCCAAGTGGGCATAAGAGATATTCCATTAGAAATGGCTGCCAGCAATTTATTTTTCTTAAATTTAAACCTTTCCTATTTATTTTTTAAAAAAATTTTTTAGAGAGAGAGAGAGTGGGGGAGAAGAGCAGGGGGGAAGAAAAAGAGAGAGAAAGAGAGAGAGAGAGAGAGAGAGAGAGAGAGAGAGAGAGAATCTTAAACAGGCTCCACACTCAGCAAGGAGCCTGACTCGGGGCTTGATCTCACACCACCCTGGGTTCATGACCCGAGCCAAAATCAAGAGTTTGATGCTCAACTAGCTGAGCCACCCAGGCACCCCAAACCTTTTCTATTTCTGAATGTGGTGGCACTTCCCTGATAAAAAATAAAGTCTCTAATAATCAAAAATAATATCCAGGGGTTATAACTACTGACTTGAAATATGTGTTTTATAATCAAAATCTCTGTCTCTCTGTTTCTCTTTTAGATAGCTAACATTAATTTGTACTGTTTTCTTCAAATACAGATATGTAATGGGAAATAATCCTGCTAACCTACTTGATATTGACTCAAGAACAGGCATAATTACTTTGAGAAATGCAGTTACCATGGAACAATATAAAATGCTTGGGGGGAAATACCAAGGAACAATTCTATCTATAGATGGTAAGAAATCAACTTAACTTTTTTTCCCTTCTAGAGGAAATTATATATACACTCAAATATTAAAATCTTAATTGTTATATTTTGAAATAATCCTTTCCCAACAGAAAAATCATACTGGCTATTATAGATTCAAATTTTTAATAATATGAGAAACAGTGTAACTCAGTGGCTAAGCCCATGAGCTCTGGAGTGAGACTGGATTGGTATCTTTCACCATCCCTTAGTAGCAATAAGATTTTAAAGAAGTTACTTAACCCATTTATTCCTCAGTCTTTTCTTCTGTAAAATGGGACTCTAACATTATGGATCTAGAGATATTAAAAGAATTATTAACATGTAAAGCACTTAGAAAAGTGCTGACATTCAATAGATATTAGTTCTTATTCATTTCAAATGAAAATTTTAACTTGCATTCTTAAATTACTTTCAAATAATTAGTCCAAAAGAAAAGTTGACATGACTTTACATAATTTTTTTGGAAAGGTGATATACAACTTCATGTGAACAATTTGGAAGTAGCATGCTTATATTACTTTGCCAAACCAACAGAATTAAAATTAGGTTGGCCACAAGAGGAGAGAAGTCCGAGACTAATTCCACTAAGCAATATTTGCTAATTCAGTTCCTCTTCTTGACTTTCTATTTCTCCCCTTTTCTCTCTCTCTTGTCTCTTTTGATTGTCCTAGACAGGGGTTGACAATTTCCACTTGCTTTACAGATTAAAAACAAATGAAATAGCATGTCTTTAAAGTCATTCAACAAGGTGGCCCAGTTGGTTAAGCATCTGTCTGCCTCTTGATCTCAGCTCAGGTCATGATCTCATAGTTTGTGAGATTGAGCAATGACAGCCTGGGGCCTGCTTGGGATTCTCTCTCTCCCCCTTTGTCTGCCCCTCCCCTGCTTGTGAGTTTGTGTACACTCTGTTGCGTGCACTCTCTCTCTCTTAAAATAAATAAACTTTGAAAAGAAACCATAAGTTTAAAGTCTTTCAACAATTCAGAAATTTACCAAATTATACTGGTTTTTTATCATAATTAGTCAAAATAAATGTAGTTTTAAGAAAATTATTTATTTATTTATTTTGAGAGAGAGAGAGACAGAGAGAGAGCAGGAGCAGGGGAGGGGCAGAGGGAAAGAGAGAGAAAGAGAATTCCAAGCAGGCTCTGTGCTGTGAGTGCAGAGCTCTACATGGGTCTGGAACCGACGAACTTTGATATCATGACCTGAGCCAAGACCAAGAGTTAGATTCTTTTTTTTTTTTTACTTTTTTAATGTTTATTTATTTTTGAGAGAGAGAGAGAGAGAGAGAGAGAGCACAAGCGGGGGAGGGGCAGAAAGAGAGAGGGAGACACAGAATCCGAAGCAAGCTCCAGGCTCTGAGCTGTCAGCACAGAGCCTGTTGTGAGACTAGAACTCTAGGACTGCGAGATCATGACCTGAGCCAAAGTCAGACGCTCAACCGACTGAGCCACCCAGGCACGCTGCCGCCCCCCCCCCCCCACCCCGCCCCAAGAGTCAGATTCTTAACTGACTGAGCCACTCAGGCACACCAAAAATAAATGTGGTTTTAAAAATATACATTACAAATAGAAATGCTGATTTAATCTATAGATAAAACTTGTTTTGATTCAGTGCTGAAATTATCTTAAGCAATTGCTACTTTACTCCTTTTGCAGACAGCCAACATCAAGCTTAATTAGATACATGAAGAAACTGGAACTTCTGCTTATGAAATTATTAGACTTATGGAAAATAGAGAGCATTCCTTTTGTCTTCAAAAAATGCAAACTTATAAGTAGTGTATGCAATGATAATGATAAAAATAACAACAAAAACAACAGCAATAGCAGAATCAGCACAGCTGAGCTGAAAGGGCATGGGCTTTGATATTGGATAGACTAAATTTAAACTTGTCTCTGTTATGTTTCTTCATTTATTCAAAAACTATATATTGAATCCTGATGAAATGCCAGCCATTGTGCCAGGTTCTAGGGTTATATCAATGAACAAAGTCTGACACAGAGCTCACATTTCTGTCATAGAGATAAAAAACAATGACTTCAAACAAAATCATTCCTATGTGTTTACCTAATTTTAATAATCTTAGAGGTCCTAACTATAAAAGTCTGAATGTACAGAGATGTTAATTATAGCATTATCTATAATAATTAACAGGTAATATGTGTAGGTAAACTATGGTCCACTTGATGTGAAATTATGTAGCCATAAAAAAACTATATAATGAAAAGTTTATTGACGTATGGAAGAATTCTCACAATGCAAATTAAAAAAATATAAAATGGAATGAGCCATATGATCTGTCAATATAACATAAACAAGTAACAAATTTTAGGCATTATAATTAAGGTTAAAAGATAATACAACAGTGCCCAGGTGACTTAGTCGGTTAAGCATCTGACTTCAGCTCAGGTCATGATCTCATGTTCAGGAGCTCAAGTCCCACATGGCGTGTAGAGAATACTTAAATAAAAACTTAAAAAAAAAAAAAATGAAAGACCGTTAAACAACAAATAAAATCTAGGTCTAAAATATCGAGAAGTGTGTAAAACATTGTCTAAAAATGCCTCCACTGTGGCTTATCACACACCACTGGCAAATACATAACATGGCATTTATTGTTTATGCTTCTCAACGTATGGGACAGTTTTTTCAGGAGAGCACTAATATTCACCTTGGTCTCGGGTTGTCCTGGGTGGCTCAGTCAGTTAAGTGTCCGACTTTGGCTTAGGTCGTGATCTCACAGCTCATGAATTCCTGCCCCATGTGGGGGTCTGTGCTGACAGCTCAGAGCCTGGAGCCTGCTTCAGATTCTGTGTCTCCCTCTCTCTCTGCCCCTCCCCTACTCGAGCTCTCTCTCTCTCTCTCTCTCTCTCTCTCTCTCTTTCTCTCTCTCAAAAGTAAGTAAACATTTAAAAAAAATTTGTTTTAAATATTCATCTTTGTCTTATTTAAAAACTCAGTCACAAACAAGAGACGATTTGGGAAGTTACTGAATTGATGAGAAGAAAAACACTGAAATAAGTTATTGATTCAAAAAATGGCTTTGTGTTGTTCGACAATTATTACAGTATGTGTATTAGATATTTCTTCCATTTTAAATCTTGTTACAGATACTCTTCAAAGAACTTGTACTGGAACAATTAATATTAACCTCGACGGTTCCGGCTGGGAAGATGAAGATAAAAGTAATCAGGGAACCACTACTGAAGGCGATGGAAATGACGGCGGTGGAAGTGCCACTGGAGGTGCCACTGGAGGTGACACCGGAGGTGACACCAGTACTAACACAGCCGACAAAACTTCCACTGATTACGGCGGTGGTACCAATACAGACGGCAACACCTATGACCGACCAGATGGTGGTTACCAGAGAAATCCCTTAGATAATGTCCATTTTGGTCCTGCTGGCATTGGACTACTCATCATGGGATTCTTGGTCCTAGGATGTAAGTACTTTTAACAATCTTATTCATAGGCATCCCCCTCCCCTGAAATTATGGGGAGGAGATAAGCTTTCTGATCCTTTGATGAAAGGTACTTTCCAAATTCTTATTTTGTGCACGTATCAAGAAATGCCTGTTTGCTGTTGGGTTAATAAGATAAGAAAGTCAAAGTGCAATGGAGGACAAAAAGTTCCTTGCATTCAATCTCAGTGCAATGGGAAAGTGCCATAACAGGCAGGTTCAGACTGCTATTTGAGTGAAGAAGACAATCAGAAAAGATCCGAACAATCAGAAAAGGCTACACGGAAAAAGCAAACTTGCAGAATGTAACATAAAATTTATGAGAAGAGCTAATTCTCTAATTTCACTTTTTTAGCCATAGTAATTATTAACCAACATTTTAAAACTTTAAAATTAAGTATTTTATAATGCTTCTTTATTTATTTATTGAGAGACAGAGAGACAGAGACAGAGTATGAGCAGGGGAGGGGCAGAGAGACGAGGGAGACACAGAATCCAAAGCAGGCTCCAGGCTCTGAACTGTCCCCATAGAGCCCAACGGGGTTCGAACTCACGAATTGTGAGATCATGACCTAAGTCGAAATCAGACGCTTTACCAACTGAGCCACCCAGGCACCCCTAAAATTAGGTACTTTATAAAAGTAACTTAATTACTCAGGCATTGTTTATCTCTACTGCAAGTAATAGATGACTTTCACTTTGAGCTTGTTTTTTATATTGTTGATTACCTTTGGGTAGTGTAGTTGGTAACAGATTTAAAAATTATGCATGGGCTTTGGGGTCAAATACCCCTAGATACAAAGCTATCTCTAAACCCAGCAAATTTTCAAGAAAGCGAAATATACAGGATTCTTTCCCTCCTTTCTTTCTTTTTCTCCTCTCTTACTATCCCTCCCCTTATTACTATCCTTACTATGTTCCTTCCTCTCTACCTTGCTTATTGTTTCTTTCCATCCTTTGTCATATTTTCGACTTACATAGCCTTTACTTCATCCATCCGTTCATTCCAAATCATTTATCAAGATTATATTATATAAAAAACTCCGTGCTAGAAACTTATTTAAATGAATAAGAAAACCCAAATGATTACCAGAAAGACCTTGTTAGGTAGCATAATATTCTCTATTTGTGTGTGAATAAATTCAAGAAAAAATTCCATGTGGGGGAAGTCTTTAGGGAATAATTACTTGAAGCATGGGTAAGATTTTACTGCTGAAATAAAAAAAGCATGCATGTGTGAAAGGAAAAAAATAAAGGCATGGAGGAGGGAACACAAAGACTCAAACACATTGTCTGTCCTCTGCAGCTCTCCTTTTTGTCTCCTTTAATATTTTCCTGAGTAATGACAGCAAAAAGACTCATCTGTTTTCATGGTGTAACAATATCTATAATTTGAATACTAGATAACAAATTAAAAAGTTGATCACAGTCTAGAATACTGAAGCTCGCACTGATTTTGGTAACTGACCATCAGTTTGTTTTCTGAAGCTTTCATAGTAATTTTAAAATCAAGTGCCATTCTATTAGAGGTTCAAATTTAATCATAAAAAGCAAGTTGTTTTATTTTAATGTGGCTCTGCGGCTGATTCCAATATTCCTATCCTTTCCCCATCAGTGGTCCCGTTTTTGTTGATCTGTTGTGACTGCGGCGGCGCCCCTCGTGGGGGCGCTGGCTTTGAGCCTGTCCCCGAATGTTCAGATGGAGCAATTCACTCATGGGCAGTAGAAGGACCACAGCCGCCTCCCATAGTAAGTGCTAACTTGTAAGAAATGGCCTTTGGCAGTCACCGACACTCACCCTCATGCACTGGAGCCAAGACGCTGGCCATCACTTGTGGTTGGTGCTGTTCTTCGCTCTGGGACAGCCAATGTGGAAAATGAAGAGAAATCAAAGGTACATCGAAATCAGATGGAAGTAACCAGGAAAGGCTTTCGAAATGAGGTTCAGGTTTTAAATGGATTTCAGAAGTTTCATAAATAGTGTTCTTTTAGAACCTGAGGTAACTTGAGAACAAACCCAAAGTATAATGATAGAAGCAAAAGAGCCATTAAAATGGGGAAATGTTTCTTGTCTTTTAGAGTGGACCCACTGTCTGTGTACCACCGGTACTACCTAGTAATGGAAATCTGATTGAATGCATTGACACCTCAGGTAAGAAGTTTTTTGGGTTTTGTTTTGTTTTTTTAATTTTAACAGCTCAAATGACGTAAGAAGGAATTCTGTTTTGTCTTTGCATACCATATCAGTTCTCAATTATCTTATTAATCTTTAAAATTATTTCTATCGTTCACTTTTAAATGACTAATTTGCAGATTCAATGGTAAGGAAAAGCCTATAGTAATTATTATTTTTATATGTTGAATTTTTAAAATCTTCCTCAATGATTAGAGAGCACTTATGAGACGACTTTATTAGGACCTCTACAAACAGGAGAGAAGAACTGAAATGTAGCCACAAGTCAAGTTTGGTCCAGGTCCAAAAAACTACAGTTGACCCCTGAACAACACAGCGTTAGAGATGTCGACCCCTGTGCAGTCAAAAATACAAGTATTAACTTTTGGCTCCCCCAAAACTTAACTACTAATAGTCTGCTGCTGACCAGAAGCCTTACTGCTAGCATAAACAGTTAATTAACACATAGTTTGCATTATATATATATATATATCCATATATATATATATATGGATATATATATAATATATATATAATACTGTATTCTTACAATAAAGTGAGCTAGAGAAATAGTTTTTAAGAAATCATAAGAAAGAAATAATACATTTACATTACTGAACTTATTCATTAAAAAAATCTGCATTCCAAGCCCATGAAGGGTCAACTGTACTAATTAGAATTAACATACAACCCAATGTTTTTAAGTTTATTTATTTTGAGAGTGAGAAAGAGAGCACAAGTGGGGGAGGGGCAGAGGGAGAGAGGGAGAGAGAGAATCCCAAGCAGGTTCCATGCTGTCAGTGCAGAGCTCAACGCTGGGCTCGATGTGAGGCTCAATCCCATGAACCATGAAATCATGACCTCAATCAAGAGCCGAAATCAAGGGTCAGGCACCTAACCAACTGAGCCACCCAAACTCCCCAATGTATGACCCAATTAAAATAGATCTGTGCTCATTTCTTGAGGCTAAAATCTACCTTCACAATTCATGAATGATTCAAAACTACTCTGACTTAGCCGCTATCTTGACAAAGAAAAAAATTGCATCCATTCTCAGCATGAGCATAAAGGTTGACCTAAAAAGACTTGTCTGGTTTCTTAAACTGAAAGTAAGTGGATGAAACACCATCAGAATCTTTCCACATTCTCAGCTGAGGCTGTGTACAGGTGATGGGAGTTTTTCCTTGCACACCGTTAACCAAAATTATAACTATGACACGCCTTAAACCAGGGGTGTAGACCAGTTCACAGGCAGAAATGAGGGAACAATTAGAATTTTACAGCAAAGGGATAGCTACCATGTTAGTAAAAACAAAGGTTTTTTTTTTTTTAATTTTTCATAACTTTGAAAACACTTGTACCATCTTGCCTTTTCTCAAAGTAAACAAAGTTAGTGATTCTCTTATTTTTCCTCTCAGTCTTTTTCAAACTTGTTATCGTTACTTTCCTACTTAGAACTCTCTTTCTTTTCAAATGTGTATTTATTTTTAAGAGAGAGAGAGAAACAGAGTGTGAACTGGGGAGGGGCAGAGAGGAGAGGGAGACACGGAATCCAAAGCAGGCTCCAGGCTCCAAGCTATCAGGACAGAGCTGGACATGGGGCTCGAACCCATGAACCATGAGATCATGACCTGAGCCGAAGTTGGACGCTTAACTGACTGAACCACCCAGGCGCCCCCCTACTTTGAACTCTTTAAAACGGGAGAGGCACAGGAATGCTCACAGCTTGTAGAAATGTACCTTACCCAAAGTACTAGACACACTAGCCTTTAAACCTATCTCTCCTCCCAATGTCTCCATTTTTGTTAATGACACCAACATCCCCTCACCTCAAAAGCAGAAGCTGGTTGACTCTTCTATCTTTTTATTCTTTTTTTTTTTTTAAGTTTATTTATTTATTTGGGGGGCAGGGCACACATGCAGGCCAGGGAGGGGCAGAGAGAAAGGAAGAGAGAGGATCCCAAGCAGGGTCCCCACTGCCAGTGCAGAGCCTGATGTGGAGCTTGAAACCATGAACCACAAGATCATGACTGGAGCTGAAATCACGAATCAGAAGCTCAGTCGACTGAGTCACCCAGGCATCCCTCTATCTCCCTATCCTTGACACCCACTCTGTTCTCAAGACTTGTCAAATCATCAGTCTATCAGGATTTACTTACACATTTATCCCTTCATTACATCTATAAACCTTTACACAAATCTAGAACAAAGCACAATGAGAGGCACCAGAGTCATAAAAGTATAAAAAACACACTGTCCCTAAAATCAAGATCTTTAAAATATTAAAGCCATGAGGCATTTATCCCACAGTCAACACTTTCCCTCTCCATGGCTCTTCTATAGTCTGACCCATGATTTTATCTAACTTACCTTGAATATTGTAACAAGCTTCTATCCACCCATCATATCCAAGTGAAAGCCAAGGTTCTCCAAGTAAACCTTTCCTCAGCCATGGCCTCTCCTCTGAAGCCAGTGGTTCTTGGGCGTTCTTCTGGACACCCTGTGCTTCTAACATGTTGGAGTATTCTTATACTATTTAACTTTTAGAATTTCGGTATTTCCCCCCCAGACTTCCTCAATTTGAAATCAAACTCTCTAAAGCATATGTTTTTATAACCTCTATGCACCACTTCCAGCACGACACAATTACCACAAATAGTTAACATCAAACAATTAACAAATTAACAAACTGATTAATAATATTATTTTGAACTCAATATCATAGTTACAGCTCTTTATGTTTTGTCTTTATTTGATTTAAATGAAGAAACCATACATTATAGAAAGTTATTAATTTTTAGTCTACCAGACACTAGAGAAATTAAACTTGATTTTATCAACAACCTTTAGGGGTTTACACAAATGAGTATGGCGGCAGAGAAATGCAAGATCTAGGAGGAGGAGAAAGAACAACAGGATTTGAACTAACAGAAGGAGTTAAAACACCAGGAGTACCTGAGATATGTCAAGAATATTCTGGAACATTAAGAAGAAATTCTATGAGAGAATGTAGAGAAGGAGGTCTGAATATGAACTTCATGGAAAGTTACTTCTGTCAGGTAAGGTCTTTAGTCCCATGCCTTCCTTTCCATCCTGTGCCCCCGGCTCTACTCCAGGCTGCCACTAGTCCCCAGCAGGGCTCTAGCAGTTTCCCAGCCTCTAGTCTATGCCTGACAATCATACTGCTGCTGGATAAAATTTCCGTAATTCTGAACTGATCACTTTACTGCTCTCCTTAAAAACAGCCAGTGGCTCCCAGCTCTATTTGTCCAAGGCATGAAGTCCAAACTCCTTAACATGACAATTAAGATTATTCATAAATTGACCCCTTCCCTCATCTCCAATTACTCCTTACCACCAATCCCACATACCACATGTCTTTGCCTCATTCACACTGGTCTATTCCCCTCCATGCCTTCGCCTATGCTGTGCCCCTCGTGGGATGATTTTATCCATTATCTCATACTCATCTTTTAAGACTCAACTCAAATAACACTGCCTCTCTGAAGTATTTACTGTTAACCCTCACGTCTAAAACAAAATTGATGTTTATCTATATTTCTGTAGTGCTCTGTGTATACACCTTATAGAATATACCATTTATATTGGTAAAATATGTTTATATGTCTACCACAGTTTTTAGTGCCCTGTCCATATGTTCTCTACATCATGTTACCAGTACCTAACTCAGTTCCAGGCACATAGTAAACGTTCAGTAAGTGTGAGTTCAAGAGCCACAGACCCTTGCATAACATTCTAAGAACAAGCAGGAATTAATTTTGCCATCCCCAGGTAGAGACTGTCTGTAACTACTTAAACTTTTAGGGATTTCCTATCTCTGAAACTGTCTTATCTCTGACAGATTTACATCCTTCTACATCCTGGCCTAAAATATTTTCTTTAACTCTCCTATTGGCTTAGAGGGTGGCTGATATCTTGAAAGAAAACACTGATAAAGCCTTTCAAATAGCAGTAGATAATAATAAGAGAACTGTTGTTGAAACCCACAGGAATACTTCCTATCCATGTCCCTACAAATGAATGTTATTTTCATGAAAAGTATATTTCTGCCTCAAAACTTGTGCATCTTACCACTCCTCCTGCCCAGGACACACTGTGTGCTTTATTTACCCCCACTGCTTTATTCTAACCTCTGATCAAATATCATTTTCTGAGATGCTGCCCTTGGCTATTCTGTCACTCTATCCCTTGGCCCTGCACTTACCACCTCCTGATAAATACCTTATATGTTGTCTGTCTCATCCTAGTACAAGGTAAGCCTAATGAGAGAGAGACTTCAAGTGTTTTTGTTCACTGCTGTATTGCCAAGTTCCTAATAGAGGGTCTGGCAAATGGTAAGGACTAAAAAATATTTTTGAATGAAATGGCACAACGATTTGGTTTGCTAAGAAAAGCACTTCTGATACTTAGCCTGAAAGTTTGCGGTCCAATATTACAAACGATAAAAAATGAAATAAAGGTGCACATGTCTGTGGGCTTTCACTTTGAATTGAAGGAGATCCGATTTCTAAAAACCTTCAGTTTTAAATCCCCAAATGGCATGGAGCCAGAGTCAAATGTTCCTGTTGTTTTGCTGAAAAAGCCACATTCAAATAAATCTTCACTGAACCTCCAAATTCACTCCATTAAGGAAGGAAAGCACAGTCCTGGATGAACCTGAAACAACTATGAACTACCTTCTTTTCTACAAACCAAGGGAAAAGATTGGTGTACTTCAAATTCAGGACTTTTAAGTACCTTCTTCTAACTTGGTTACAAAATAATTTATGCAATATTTTATTTGTGCTTTTGTATCTAAAGTGCACCTACGATGATTTTAAAAGTCGAAATGTATTATCAGAATAACAGCTAAAATAATTTCTAGCCAAATTCTTTCAAGCAATTATATAATGATTTTTAAAACATCTTGGAATTTTGTTTTATATATTCTTCTTTGGGTAGTGCCCTGGAAGAAAAAAAGGGATAAAGATTTCTATTATTGCTAAATATGTATCCATAATTTCATTTTCTCTTCCCTCTGCAAATCCAGAAAGCATATGCTTATGCAGATGAAGACGAAGGACGCCCATCCAATGACTGTTTGCTCATATATGATATTGAAGGTGTAGGTTCCCCTGCTGGCTCCGTGGGCTGTTGTAGCTTCATCGGAGAAGACGTGGACGACAGCTTTTTGGACACACTGGGGCCTAAATTTAAGAAGCTGGCAGATATCAGCCTGGGAAAAGAAGCTGAACCATATCCAGACCCTGATCCCTCTTGGCCACCTGAGAGCACCGAACCGATCTGCCCTCAGCAGGGAACAGAGCCCGTCATTGGTGGACACCCACCCATCTCCCCACATTTCGGCACTACAACTGTCATCTCTGAGAGCACCTACCCCTCAGGACCTGGTGTACAGCATCCTATGCCTATTCCTGATCCTCTGGGCTATGGTAATGTCACTGTGACAGAATCTTACACCACCTCTGGCACTCTGAAGCCCTCTGTCCATGTTCATGATAACCGACATGCAGCAAACGTAGTGGTGACCGAGAGGGTGGTTGGCCCAATCTCTGGCACTGATCTGCATGGAATGTTAGAGATGCCTGACTTGAGAGATGGGTCAAATGTTATAGTGACAGAAAGGGTAATAGCACCAAGTTCAAGTCTACCCACCTCTTTGACCATGCCTGATCCTAGAGAGTCATCAAATGTGGTAGTGACAGAAAGAGTCATCCGACCAGTTTCTGGCATGATGGGCAATCTAAGTATACACCCTGAGTTATCAAATGCCCAAAATGTGATTGTGACAGAGAGGGTTGTTTCTGGCTCTGGCATGAGCGGAATTAGTGGCCCCGCTGGGATAAGTGGAGGCAGTGGCCTGGTTGGCAGTGCAGCTGGAGTAAGTGGCAGTGGCATTGGGCAGAGCAGCCTGGGAGGAGGTGGGGGCCTGAGTAGCAGCATGGGGGGGACAGCCACCATTGGCCACATGAGGAGCTCCTCTGACCATCACTTTAGCCAGACCCTTGGATCTGCCTCCCCTAGTACAGCCCGAAGTCGAATCACAAAATACAGTACAGTACAATATACGAAGTAGCCAGGATCCCAGCACACTTGTTCTCAGTAATGGTGATTCAGATCCAGTTCCCACCACCAAAAAACTAACGATGTGATTTGTGATGCACAACTCGGTGCTAAGAAACCGTGGAGCAAAGTGAGAAACCACAATGGGAAAAATAGATGGAAACAGTGCTGTTGGGCAAGAGCTCTCCTGAGCATTTGTAAACTTTTTTCTTACATTAATACTAATGGGATCGCGACAGTGAACTAAAACTTGAGACAGCATCTTCTTTGTGCCTATATGGCCTGTAGGGTCTTCTTTGCTTCTGTGTGGCCTGTCATGTATCTCCAGCACATGGAATAAATTAAGCTGAGTCACGCAAAGCACTGGCCTTAAGACGGCAATTGGCACAATTCTCCTTGCCCTGTTTTGACTTGCCATGTAGCTCAGGCAATATTGAAAAAGGACTAAACATGCAATATGTGCTCATGTATGTAGGAAGAATTTGAAATACGTGTCAGGCACCCTGTCAATTTCACAGATAATAGATATAAAAATCCAACCATACATTCAGACCATGATTAACCGTTAAAGAAAAAAGTCTGACTACACAACCAAATTCACAAGCCGCCACGCTTAATAACTGCACTAGATAAAATAAACCTCATATTAGGAAACGTTTCCTGGGAGGAAATTTCCGTAAGAGAAACCTTACTTCCGTAAGGCAACTGGGTAAGATTCATTTGGGGAAAACTGGCAATGTCTAAACCTGAATCTTGAGATGGGGCTTCAGCTGAAATTCCCATGGAGACAGGTTTTCTGACTCTAGTTTGTGTTTAGTGGAAGGTGCAAGATTTACAAATATCGCATGCTGGTGAGGTTGCAGGATATCGCACCCCTTCTTATAACTGTGGCTGACCTAATAACGGAAAACTTGCCGAGTGTACTTCTCTGACCAAAGCAAGTAACACCTGACATGGTTGTCATCCTTAGTGGTAAATTGCCTTCCAAGGAAGCAGATGGAAACCACATTGTATTTTCAGATGTGTGTTTTATAAGTGTTACTCATCCACATCAGCTCTTTATTATACATCTCCTAAGTTAAAATAATTTACTTAAGCTGAGCTGTGGAAAAAAAAAAAAAAGCCTGCAGTATGGTTAAGCTTTGGGGGAAATTTTTTTAAGGGGATCTAAAAGAAGTTTTTAGAACATGTAAAATGTTTAATGGGAAAAGTTAGAATTGTTGCGTAAAAGTAACACCACTAATAGTTTTAATTTACTTTTTTAAATAACCCTCTGCTGCTATTTTGAAGGGGTCAATTAAAAACTTTTAACAGTTGATGATATTGTGTTAATACAAATGAAATTGTTCTCAACCACCCCATTTCGTTAGTCTATCTCACTCCCTAACTAAATGTTCTCACTAGAGTAAATGTTATATCCCTGATTTGATTTGTCAATAAGCTCTTGGTTGATATATGCTCCAGTTTATAGGTAGTTCCCAAATTATGCAGTATGATATATTTTTCTAGCTTCAAAATTTAATAATGTATTATTTATGGTATGTCATTTCTATGTGTTTGCTATATAGTGTTACCTGGTTTAAAAATCTCTAAATAGAATCAAAGCATTCTTAGACAGGGGTAAATTTACTATAGCAAGTTAGAGGAATTTTTTTCTCTTTTCTAAATTCAGTGTTAATGTGAGCTCACTAAAGTGAAACTTGACAGGACAAAATTTTTTAAGGATCATTCCCGCCAATGACCCAAATTTCCCAGGGTATTACAAGATCAAAGAACAGTCACTCAACTTCCAACACTTGTCAAAGGGGGCGAGGGAGTGAACTATTTTATTAGAGCTATTTTTCTCAGTGTTATAGCAGATGGTGTCAATACTTTCAAAGCCAAAAGATACATCCTATTCCATATGTAGACTATGTGAAATGTTGATAATGTGTAGCATGCCCAAATACAGAGGTGTAAATAAAGTCATTCACAGGGACTCTTCTTTTATTTCTTTCTCCCATTTGGGGGGTCTTCCATTAATGATGGAATCTTTCCAGAAATAAAGTCAAAAGGCATTTATTGAGATAAGCTGGGTCCAGGAGTTTGAAGGAAAATAATTGCTAGTTAGTTATTAGTTAATTACTAAAAAAAGAATCAATAAAAAAGAATTTGATTTGACATATCATCAGAAGTGTTTTTAAAGATTCCTGATATCTTCCAAGAAAGTTTTTTAGGTTGTCTAACGAATGCTAGATTGCCCATCTTTAATAACTGCTGTTATTAAGATCCATTAGTTACATAAAACCATGGGAGATATAAAAAATGACAGTATTAGTTGTCGATCTTTCTAGGAAGCCACTTTCAAATAAATTTTTTTCAGGATTACACACTGATGTTCTACCTCTTTATTCTTAAGTCTTAAAATTATCTTTTTAAAGATACCATTCTAACAATCATTTAAAGGCACGTCATTTTTTCAATAAAGAACCTTGGGGGAGAAATTAGTTCTACTCTGTACATGCTTTACTCTAACTCATGGACCATAGGTCATTCTACAGACCTAAGATATGGAAATTATTTTATAAGTGAATCGTTATAATTCAAATCTATATTGCAAGCTGAATACCAGATCAACATGCTCTCAACAAAAGAGAAAAGGAAGAAACAGCAATTTAGAGATTATGTGTATATAATTTGAAAACAGTGTGTTTAATGTTTATAAAACATCTGACTTTCTAAAGAGGTGGTACTTAGGGTCAAAAATTATTGGATCATAAATACTTTATAATTTAATATCAACCGAAATGCCATCTTTAGCTAATTTTGACACTGAATCCCAGTTATATCTGCTATATATTATTAGCTTCTATGTATATTACCTGATGTAATTGTGTACACACCAAAAATTTACGGAAAAATTATCTATTTGGGGAGACTTTTAGGCCTTCATCTGGACACCTATTCTACATTTGCATATAGTTTTTAGCCTTATAATCTCCACTCAGTGTAGTTCCTTAGAATTTTAACTATATAGCTCCAAAACGTACATATTCACACTCCAACTGGATGTTTTTAGTTACATACCCAATTAATTTCTGAATTTATACCAACCTCTGAATGTCAACCAGGGTATAACACATATGATACCTTTGACTTGGGTAAAGGTTTTATAATCATTGGCTAAAATAGTCATGGCTGTATAAGAAAGACACTCGAAACCCAAAACAAACTTTTAGAAGTATTAGCCACGTTTTCCCATGCCTATTTAATAAATTGCAACCTTTTGTAAGATTTCTGGTATTTTTAAGATTTACTTCACTTTGCACTGCAGTACACAGTACACAGAGATTACTAGCCCCCATTAAATAGAATCCGCCTTCCAGTTCTAGATTGTTCAATTTATGTTAGGACAAACGCATGAATGTATCAACCTATTATCTATCAAAGAATTTTAAAACAAGGAATAATCTATTGTTTGTCTATATTCCTTCCATTTGATTATATTTGAATTACTAAACACTTTATCATCAAGCTGTACCTAGTCTAACTTATTTTTCTTTTGCTATTTTACAAGTATTTTTAAACTCTAATATTCATCTTTGGTGATGTTTAAAACAAGGTGCTTTCAGGTTTCAATATAAAAGTTCTTGGTTTATTTTGGTGCTAGTTCCTTGCTTGGTCCTCCGTTGGCTATTACAAGTCGGTTTGTAATTTCCAAAGACATACTTACAACAATAAAATGATTGGTATGCCTCCATGATCTTTTCTGAATTGTATAGGTGGGGAGGTTGAGACTGTAAGGAATAACTAGAGGTTATCAAGTCTAATGACTATTTTCAACCCATATGAGGGAAAAAATATTTTATTTTCACACTTTAAAACTTATTTTCCTTTTCCATTTTCTAGCTCTTTTTTTTCTTCTGTGTTTACTAAGAAGCCTCCTCTCCAGAGTGCTTTTCAGCAGATCAGAGCATAGGCTTGAGCCGCCTCGCACAAATACATTAAGTGATAAATAGGTGGCCTTTTAAACTTCCTTCTGATACTTTTGGCATCTTCATACTATTCTTTCTCTCTTTCATACTCTAATTTGTATTTTTGCTTGCACTAGCATTATATTTCTTTTAAAATGGATTTTCTTCTTCTTTGCCTTTAAAATCATGCCCTTCCATCTTTATTGGGAGTACTTTTTGCCTCCACCTAATGCCACTTTCAGAACACTATCACCTTCATCTTACATGAAACCTTACCCTTTTCAGACTCGTATGATCTGCTTGTATTCCTCTCCCTCTCTTCCGCTTGTGTCATTCACGGAACGCCCAACAATATCCTCGCTTTTACTGAAGACTCATATTCTGGCCCACAGTCTGCTGTAAACTTTCCAACTCCTGTGAGGATTCACAGTAACTTAAGCGACCACCTGGATGACACCCAACACCTGAAATTCTCAGTTCTTAGACCCCCATTTTCCCCATCCCACTTTAGCCACATGCAGCCTTGTCATAACCGAGCAGGGCACTTCTGTGGATGCCTGTTCCAGCCTTCACAGCCTCTGACCACTTCCTCCTGACTCTTCCAGCTTATGTGCTGAAGTATTCTGATTGTGCAATTCTTCCACTTCAATCAAAGCTGCCATGTTTTGACTCCTCCTACTTTCCCCTATCTGCCACCCCATGTTCCTCGTTGTCTAATCAAGCTTCATGAGTTCAACCACACTGCCTCTTGGGGAATGCCTTCAAACTCCTTGCCCTGCTCTCCCCTTTCATATCCCAAATCTTTCACCCTCCATCTCTGTCCTCACACAAACAGCTAAACAAGTGATTCAAGTAAGCTGACTTTTTTTTTTCATTTCTAATACTCAATCTCAAATCTCAGATTAATATCAAATGCTTCTCTACAATCTTACCTGCTTCTCTGATAGACTTCCCATCCCATTATACTAGATTACTACTCCATACCTTCTCTGTCTTCAAAACTTCCACACCTCTTCTTTCCTCCTCATTCTTAGTTGATGACCTAATCCTATTGTTCACCAGGCCTACACATCCACCTGTACTTGGACTCTTCCCCCCTGCCTTATTACAATGGAGTTAGTGTCCTATTTATATAAAAAGACAATCCCCCACTTGTGCTCAAGGACTTTGCTCCTTCCCTAATAGTCCCTTTTTTGAAATCATCTCTCTCTCTCTCTCTCTCTCTCTCTTCTCTCTGTTTTGATCATTTTCATTAGCACCCTTCCCTGACTTATTTTTTGTTTGTTTTCACTAAACTTCTTAAGAGTCATGTACACATGCCTTCTTTTCTTTCACATGCCTTATCAAACTTCAACCCCATCCCATCAATCCACCAGAATGGCTCTTGTCAAGTTTGTCCAAGACCTATAGATTGCCAAACACATGGCCCAATTTTCTGTCCTCGTTTTTTTTAACCTCTGGGAAGAATCTAAAAAAACTATTCTCTCTTCCTTGAAACACTTTTCTTTCTTGGCTTTTATACCATCCTTTAAGGATATAGCTTACATTTCATTGGCCTCTCTATCTTATTCTGTTTTGTTTCTTCCCCATCTACCCAACTATTAAATGGTGATGTTCTCCCTAAAGTTTGGCCCCATGACCTCTGCTCTTAATACTCTACAGTGTCACTTTGAGACCCCATCAAGTCCCCTTTTAAATTTTTTTTAAATATTTATTTATTTTTGAGAGAGGAGAGAGAGAGAGAGTATGAGCGGAGGAAGGAAAGAAAGAGAGACGGAGACACAGAATCTGAAGCAGGCTCCAGGCTCTGAGCTATCAGCACAGAGCCCAAAGTGGGGCTGGAACTCATGAACCGTGAGATCATGACCTGAGCCAAAGTCAGACACTTAACTGACTGAGCCACCCAGGCACCCCGAGGCCCCTTTTAAAATGTTCAAAATTAAACATACTTTTACTCTCCCAATATCCCCCATTCCAATAAATATGACCCCACTGATCCATTTCTCAAGACAGAAACTAAGTACTCCTCCTTGATTTCATCCCTTCCCTCATATACTCCTCCTCCATTTCATCCATTGGTAAGTGCAAATGGCTTTGGCTGATTCTATAACCAAAATATATCTCAAGCTATCTAACAGCTTCCAACCCCATCTGCCCCACCCTACTTGAACTGTCTCTTCAATAGTCTCTCTACTTCCATACTGGCCTTCTTCAAACAATTTTCTACAGATGAGCCTATGTGGCCTCATAAAATGTAAGTTAGATTAAGCCAATCCCTTATTTTAAGACTTTTAATGGCTTTCCATTGCATGTCCTAGAATAGCCTATAGGAACCCACCTGACCTGGTATGAAAGATGATGGTGGAAAGATAATGGTGGTTTGGACTAGGATAGTTATAATGGAGAAGGTGCAAAAGAAATGGATTAAGGAAATGCTTTGGGCTTTGCAATTGGTATGCACTCTGTACGGCACATTTTCTCTTTATTTTCATATGGTTATATCCTTTGATCTTTTAGGTAGCAATTTAAGTACCATTTACCCAGAAATTCTTCTTGACCAAACCATTCATTCATTCATTCATCCGTTCATTCCACAGATAATTAATGAATGCCTAACACTTGTGCCAAGCAGCATTGATATGACAGGGAAAAAAACAGATAAGTTCCTTTTCCTGACCTTACATTCAGGATAGGGAGTGGGGTGAAGGAGGTCTAACAATAAACAAGAAAATACATAGTGTGCTACATGGCAGTAATAGATGCCTATTGAGTAGACACCTGAAGAAGCTTAGGGAACAAATCATGTGGCTATCTGGGTCCAGGACATTTCGGGCAAAGGAAACTATAAAACTACAAAAATTCTGAGGTAGATACAGGCTTGGGTTACTGAAGGAGGAACAGGAGACCCATGTGACTGCAGAGAATGAAAGAAGGAAAGCATTAAGAAATGAAATCTGAGAAGTAACAAGGAATGAGACTAACTTTGACCTTTCAGACCATTGTAAGAATTCTGACTTAATCACAAGTGAAATAGAAAGCTGTCGGAAAGCCTGGGCAGAGCACTCCTCAAAAAAAAAAAAAAAAAAAAAAAAAAAAAAACATTATTTTTAAAAGATAACCTATAGCTAGCTCTCTTCATGAAGGACTCCTGCTACCTGGTTGGACCTTGTAGTTTGATAGCAAAACGAGCGACAAAAATAAAAGAAAACCCTAGACAGCTGAATAAAGCAACATTCAAAAAGAAATTTAAAAAGGACCTTGAGAAATAGATTAAATTCAAATCTCATTATAAAGTGTCTTGAAAAAACTCAGTCATAATAAACACAAGTG